>NC_071985.2:139108333-139412500 GCF_028885655.2 Pongo abelii
CCCAGCTACTTAGGAGGCTGAGGCAGGAGAATTGCTTGAACCCGGGAGGTGGAGGTTGCAGTGAGCCAAGATCATGCCATTGCACTCCAGCCTGGGCAACAGGGCAAAACTTGGTCTCAAAAAAAAAAAAAAAAAAAAAAAAAGATTTAGTGCACACTAAGCTGGGTTATGGTGTCATGTGCCAGTAGTTCCAGTCAGGGGACTACATATATACATTCAGGGTTGAGAATTACTGCCAAGACACTGCACTAGAATGATTTCACTTTCCAGTAGAGGTTGATTATGCTTTCAACTACTCAGTGTATATGGATAATTAGGGAGGAAAGTTACTGTAAGTCCAAGTGTACTTGCTTATTAAAAGGACCCTTCCATAATATAAAGTAGGAATTATTACATAAATATAGCAGGAGCCCGGGTCAACCCTAGAAGATCCCAATTTGGTAGGTCTGGGGTATGATATTTGTATTTTTAAAACATTCCTGTGGGATGGATGCTCATTGCTATTTGAGACTCACTTTAGAGATACTAGCAAATGCCCTTAGTCACCCAGGAAAAAAACATTTAAGTTTTGATAACTTGGAAGTTCAAGAACCTGCCTTTCTCATTAGTTTTAGAAATGAAGATGTGTACATTCATTAACTCACTACCTATATATGAAGTTGAATTATCAGGTATATTCTCTTCTCTCCTTTTCTGTAATTTATAAAATCTCTTTATGAAATCTGTTGGTATTTGATATGGCCTTAATCTTCTTTTTTTGTTGTTGAGACGGAGTCTTGCTCTGTCACCCAGGCTGGGGTGCAGTGATGGGATCTCGGCTTACTGCAACCTCAGTCGCTTGGGTTCAAGAGATTCTCCTACCTCAGCCTCCCTAGTAGCTGGGATTGCAGGCGTGCACCACCACACCTGGCTAATTTTTTGTATTTTTAGTAGAGACAGGGTTTCACCATTTTGGCCAGGCTGCTCCTGAACTCGTGACCTCAAGTGATCCACCCGCCTTGGCCTCTCAAAGTGCTGGGATTACAGGCATGAGCCACCGTGCCCGGTGCCTTAATCTTCTCTAAGAAAATCTGGAGAATATCCACCGTGGCTAACACGTTGACACCCCGTCTGTACTAAAAATACAAAAAAAAATTAGCCAGGCGTGGTGAAGGGCACCTG
Source organism: Pongo abelii (assembly GCF_028885655.2). NCBI lineage: Eukaryota > Metazoa > Chordata > Mammalia > Primates > Hominidae > Pongo > Pongo abelii. Next base: position 139,109,495 of record NC_071985.2, read on the forward strand.
TAGTTCCAGCTACTCCGGAGGCTGAGGCAGGAGAATGGCGTGAACCCGGGAGGCGGAGCTTGCAGTGAGCCGAGATCGCGCCACCGCACTCCAGCCTGGGTGACAGAGCCAGACTCTGTCTCAAAAAAAAAAAAAAAAAAAAAAAAGAAAGAAAGAAAATCTGGAGAATAAATTTGGATGTGTTCCCCCAAAACCTTTTTTGTTTAATTCATTGTTCATCCAGAGTTTCTTCTAAATGACTTTACTAGATTGAAAATATTTACAGGAGTTTAAGACCAGTTTGGGCAACATATTGAGACTCTGTCTCTACAAAAAAAAAGAAAAGAAAAAATGAGCCAGGTGTGGGGTGCGCATCTGTAGTCCCAGCCACCCAGAGAGGTTGAGGTGGGAGGATCACTTGAGTCCCAAGAGTTCAAGGCTGCAGTGGTCACCACTGCACTCCATCCTGGGCCAACAGTGAGACCCTGTCTCAAAAAATAAAATAAAATGATGGAAAATATATTTATTTAGAGTTTTTTTCAGGAATTCCTTGTAAAAATAAGATGCTTTTTTTTCTTTATCGTGGACAATACAAGGGAAGAGAAGAATAAGTGATTTTTTAAAATGCCATCTTATATGTTTCCATTTTGATTTAATTACTTGATCTTTAAGTGATTATTTCTTTTTCAGTCTAAAGTTGACAAGCAGCAGCATAGACCCTGGTCTGAGTATCAAGCAGTTGGGTGGTTTGTATATTAATTTCAATGCAGATAAACTACAGTCTAACAAGAGAACCCTAACACAGATCAAGGAGAAAAAGAAAAATGAGGTAAGTTAATTGTGCTGTAAGGTTTTCACAGAACTAACCAATCACTTTTAGAAATTAGTCCTTGGTAAAAGACTAATTTTCCTACAGTGGTTTCCTACAGTGAAACCACATTGGCCTCTCTGAAACAGTCATTTCTTTTTACAATAAAATCCTATCTATGAATGATAATGCTTTAAAAATAAATCAGTCAGGGTCAGTGTTCCTCATCTTACACCCACCAATTATGATTCCAGGGGTTTTGTTTTTTTCCCTTTTCTTGCTACACTTTTAGTTCTTAAGTTCTTAACTAGTGTAGACTGTTGAGAATCTGAAAGCTGTGAATGCCTGCCTGCCTCTTCCACCCGGAAAAAAATGCACATGTGCATATAGACATTTTACATATAATTTCAGAAGGAATTACTGTTAGGGTAACTTTACCCAAACCCTTAGCTTTAGCCAATACCTTGCACTGCTTTCTCCTAAATCTATATTTTCTAGCCTTGATGCTTCTCACTTTCACTTTCAGACCTTTAAATCCAAGTACCTATTTGTTCATTTAGATGTCCTCAGGCACTTGACCTCACTAATTCCCCTTTCCCTGCCTGAACCAGGAATCCTCTTCTTGTCTCTCTTCTGGCTAATGAAACCAAAATCTCTTTTCCTTTTGTAGTCAGTCACCAAGCCTCTAGGGGAAGATGTTTCTCTGCTTCCTCCTTTTCAAGCGACTGTCACCAGCTAGTGCAGGCCTTTGCTTCTCATCTAGACTACTCCAGTGGCTTCCTTATTGATCTTGTTTTCATCTTGTTCTTCAAGCTATCCTCCATACTTCTAGATTTCTCTGTCTAAAAACACAAATCCGGCTGGGCAAGGTAGCTCACATCTATAATCCCAGCACTTTGGGAGGCTGAGGCAGGAGAATTGCTTAAGCCCAGGAGTTTGAGACCAACCTGGGCAATATAGCGAGACCACATCTCTCCTCCCTGCCCCAAAAAACACACCACACACACAGATGTGACAGTATTCTCTTAAATCCTTCAAGGTACCTCTCTACCCCACCCAACTGTCATCTGCTCTATTCTTGCCACTGAAGACTACTGTAGTTGCCTGAATTTACCCTGCTTTTCCCCAAGCAAGTGCAAAAATAATTGATCGTTGCCCTTGGGGAACATTTTACCTCCAGTCCTTCTCACAGCCCCTCTGTTTCCATAACATCTAGCATAGATCTGATTCATTATTGATCATGTGATATGTTAACTTACCATCTTTTCTTTATATTCCTAAAACAGGGTTTTTCAGTCTCAGCACTACTGATGTTTTGGGCTGCATAATTTTGTTGTGAGATGTTCCGTGCATAGTAGGATGTTTAACAGCATCCCTATCTTTTGCCCACTAGATGTCAGAAGCATTCTTCCTTATCCTCACCACCACCAAAAATGTCTCCAGACATTGCCAGATGCTCCCAATTGAGAACCACTGTCCTTGAGCGTATTACAGTACTTGACTCACAGCAAACTCTTAATCATTTGTTAAGTAAATATCATGCCCCCTTTTATGAGTGATAAGAAAGCCTAGACGGCTACCTGTACCACACAGAAACATCTAGGCCTGAACCTGAATTGTGTGGCTGACTGTTAATTTCTGAGTTGATCATTTCAAATGTCAGTCCCAAATTAATGCTTGTACTATATTCCTGTAAACTATTTTGAGGGCTACAGAGCAGTCTTATTTGGTTCTTGTACTGAGAAAAATACTAATTAACCTGAGGTTCCTTTAATCACACAGTTTTAGGAGAATATAATCATCCTAGTCAAGTAACAAAAGTACAGAAATCATTTAGGAAAAGATAAGCAGATTTGACTGCACAAATTTATTTATTTATTTTGGAGAAATGGGGTTTTCTTATGTTACCCAGGCTAGTCTTGATCTCCTGGCCTCAAGTGATTGTCCTGCCTTGGCTTCCTAAAGAGTTGGGATTATAGGTGTGAGCCACCGTGCCTGGCCTTTTTTTTTTCTTTTTTCCTTTTTTTGGGGGCTGGGTGGGGGGAGACAGGGTCTCACTCTGTCACCCAGGCTGGAGTGAGTGGCACAGTGAGTGGCACACTGGAGTGCGTGGCACAGTCATAGCTTGCTGCAGCCTCAAGCTCCTGGACTCAAGTGATCCTTCTGCCTTAGCGTCCTGAGTAGCTGGGACTACAGGTGTGTGCCACCATGCCCAACTAATTTATTTATTTATTTTTTACAATCAGGGTCTTGCTATGTTGACCAAGGTGGTCTAAAACTCCTGGCCTCAAGTGATCCTCCTCCCTTGGCCTCCTCAAAGCACTGGGATTATAGGTGTGAGCCACTTTGCCAGGCTGACTAAAAATTTTAAAACTTACAGAAGTTTAAACTGTTGAAAAACTTATATAACATTCTGACATTATTTTAAAACCAATTTTATGTTTTTATAGCTTCTGCAGAAAGCCATCATTACACCTGATTTTGAAAAAAACCACTGTGTTCCACCATATAGTGAATCAAAGTATCAACTTCAGAAAAAACGCAGAGTAAGTACAGTGACTTAATTAAAATGTTTAGATATGTTTGGCTATATATTTTCAGCTTATACAACATAACTGCACAATTAAACTGTATCTGTTGGTCTATATATGAGTCCAAAGAAAATAATTACAGATTTCTAAGGGCTGTAAAATATAGTACCATAAACACATTATGTATAGATTTTCACATCTTTGCAGCCACAATGGTGCATATATAAGTAGAGGTTTTTTAAAATATATATATATAGATTGCTTCTATCTGCCATTTCGACTAGTTATCCAGAGAGCTTGGAGGAAAGTTGAGGATGGTACTCTAGTAATGTTACTATAATATGGAGCACCCTGGCACATGGTAGGCACTAACTAAATACTTGTATGAATGAAACAAAATTAAATAACTTGTAGGAGTTTTCAAAAGAATAGTATTTTGTTTTATTGTAGAAATAACACAAGGTTCTGGAACCTTGTATGAGTGGCCTTCTGAGACTCCTGGGTGACTGAATAAAAATGTTTACATATAAGCTCTAGAAACGAAAGTGTTTTTATACATTTTCTTACCACGTATAGTCTGTTTTAGACAATAAAAATTGAAGTTGCATGTTATTCTCCCAGCAAATCAGCAGTTACTTTCTGAGACAGAAAATAGATTTTACGGAGCCCTCATTTATGAAACTGATAATCCTGTGCCTAATTTAGCAGAGAAGTCACTTTTTGTGATTTAATTCCTTTTATCTCTATGATTCTGTATTTAAGTGCTTTCAATAAAGTAACCATTTGTTTTTAATTTACAAAATTTTCTGTATGTGTTACTTCAGGGGAAATGAATTATAATGTATACTCTTAGCTGTTAGAATGTTTATTTTTGAAATCATAATTTCAGAAAGAACGACAAAAAACAGCAGGGGATGGCTGGTTTGGTATGAAAGCTCCAGAAATGACAAATGAACTGAAAAATGATCTCAAAGCACTGAAGATGAGAGCCAGCATGGACCCGAAAAGATTTTACAAGAAAAATGATAGAGATGGCTTCCCCAAGTACTTCCAGGTATGAAGAAAACAGAATAGTGGTGATGATCTGTGAATTTTAGTTTGGAAAGCACTATAGTGTTCTTTAAAGTTTACTCCTAAAATAGAGGATATTTCCATTGTGCATGCCTAATGTATGGACCATATCTGCGTAGGCCATATAAGAATGGCCATTACCCAATTCAGCCACTAACTTTTAATTTGATCACATTTAGAGAGATGGTGTTACAAATGGTTTCCAGGTCAGCTAAAACTTGTTGAACCTATAAAGTTCACTATGAATGTATGAATAGTATCAGCCTAACAGCAAGAGTCCATACGGGATGGAGGGGTAAAGAGGGTATCACATGTACTAATCCAAGTTGGTTTTTAAAATGTTTTCATCTGTTCATGTTACACCTCTGCTCAGAGACATGCAGTGATGAATTATGACATAGGATTGGGTCTGTATCCTTTAATTTAGTCATTAATAATCCATACCCAAACGAGTTCACCTGCCTTTCATAATATAGCCCAACAAATTCCAACACACTTAGCTACTCAGTCTTGTCAGAACACGTACATACCAGTCCCTGCATAATTTGACTTTGCATATCCATGGTTCTTGTTTGCTTGGTGAAATTTTGCCCATACAAATTCAAGCTAAATTGTCATTCTTTGTTAAATCTTCCTTACCTCTCTTGGGTACAATTGGTCACTTTGTCTTCAGAGCATCTGTAGTGTTTTGTTCAGCACATGTTATGCTTTAATATTTTAGTTACTTTTTTGTGGAGCTTCCTTAAGACTGCAGGCTCCTCACTGCAGGAACCAGATGTTCTTTGTTTCCCTAACATGTAACACAGTGCCTGGCGCATAGTGATCACTGTAAATTTTATTCAGTTGAGTGTATGAACAAATACAGAATGATCACTAAGTAGGCCAAGCTGGCAGCCTTTGTGATGACCTAGGAAACTAAATAGGTATGTAGTAGAATTTATGTGTCTAATTCATTGATTTGGGAAACTAGAACAAAAAGTATATATTATCTGTTCCATTTTTCTCCTTTAGTTACACTGTGCATCATGAATTTAGTGTTTAGCAAAGAAATTTCGGATCTACTATAAACTGCTGAAGAAACATAATAGCACCACTGTGCTACTTTTTTTTTTTTGCTTTAAATAAATGGCAAAATTTACATTACTATTAGTGTAATGTAATAGCTTGTTCTTTCCATTTCTTTCTCTAAATATAATTAGAGCTACACTGAAATATGAAAGCATCTTGGCACTCAGTGCATGACTTATTTCAATCAATTGTTCACAGATTGGAACCATTGTTGACAATCCAGCTGATTTCTACCATTCACGAATTCCCAAGAAGCAAAGGAAAAGAACTATTGTGGAAGAACTGCTGGCTGATTCTGAATTCAGAAGGTAAAGGAATTTATATTTATTTTATAATATGTATACTTTGCTTTAAAATATGTATAAACTTATAAATTTTCAAATAATTTAAAAATAACTCATTTAAAATAACCCATAACATATTAACATGAATATATATTTTTATGAAAAATAATTTAGTGCAAATCTCTTTAATGTCTGGCTTAACTAAAGACAGAGGCTCATACCTGCTTCTGCAGATACCACACACCACGTAGCCCCTGGAAAACACTACACGCATGAGAGAACGAGGGTGAAAAAAGCGATTAATGCCTTAGTATTCTTGAGAAAATAGTTTTTACCTAATGAATCCCTTGAAAGGCTCTACTCCACAGACCACACTTTGAAAACCATTGGTCGGTTCTAAGAAATATATATATCATACTGTGCATTTTCAGGTTAAGTGTGACTTTTTGTTTTGCTTAGTCCTGATTTTTGTGTTTTTATCCCTCAAAAATGTTTAAAGCATTTGATACAGCCTGGTGGATGGATATAGTGCATATATAGATCATATATGGATAAAGATGATATATGGATAGATAGATGGATATAGTGCATATAGTAGGAAAGTCTACCTACTACAGTTGCCATTTTTTCTCCCTAGATTGCAAGCAACTGCTATGAGGTCAGAGACTATACTTGTCTTGTCCACCACTCCATTCCCAACTTTTACCCTAAGGTTATATTAACTTCTAATGTCTGATATATCAAACATAAAGTTCTGATTTTTCTTTTTCAGATACAACCGAAGGAAGTACTCAGAGATCATGGCTGAAAAAGCAGCAAATGCAGCAGGAAAAAAGTTCCGAAAGAAGAAGAAATTTCGCAATTAAGATTTACCAAGCAAACTGCAACATTTTACATCACTCCTTTATTTACTTATTAAAGACATTTTGAAAACTAACACCATCATCTAAATTAATTTACCATAGACTGGCCCTGTTCGTGCAGGAATTTGTATTTGGAAAAAGTTGATTTGAGAATCGATTACATGCCCTTAGAAAATAGGGGTGTCTAAAAGACCCACCCTGGCGTAGACTCTTTAAGGGAAAAAAGGAAAAAGAATCTCAACCATTTTAAGATAACTGATGGTTTGTAAAGTTTTCAATGCTTAGTTATTTAAAGAAAATTTAATTAAAAGGAAGTATAAAGTTTGCTAACATGTTCAAAGAACTTTAAAAAATGATCAAAGATATATAAACATTATTGTAATTAATAGGTAGTTTTATGTGTGAGTGTGTCTGTGTAGGGGACGGGAGATGATAGAGAGGCAGTGCCCTATAGTTAGCTATAAAATTCAGATCCAGAAAGTTGAGATAGAAAGATATGAAGAATATGACCTAAAAAGCTTGGGCAGAGGAGCTGTTTTCCTTGCTTGGCAACTGAAACAGGAAGGAATAATTGGTTTTTATCTAGATTAAGTGTTGTGGTCCAAGTAAAACAGGATTAAACTATAATTTTAAGTTGGCCAGGGGTTCTTTGAAGTTAACCCAGCTTACCTCTTCTCCAGTGGTACAGTATGCACCCTGGCTAAGCTGGTTTCTGGCACCCAAGGAGTGTTGGTCATTTCTGTTGATACTTGGTGAGTTGTAGCTTCCTTTATGTTACTGTTCACTTTACCTCTATTTTTCCAGCATACTGCTTCCTTGAGATCAGCAAATATGAAATCTTTTTTTTTTAAATAATAGTTTTGGGGTAGAACATGCAGGTTACATAGGTATACACGTGCCATGGTGGTTTGCTGCACCCATCAACCTATCTACATCAGGTATTTCTTCTAGTGCTATCCCTCCCCTAGTCCCCCACCCACAACAGGACCCAGTGTGTGATGTTCCCCTCCCTGTGTCCATGTGTTCTCATTGTTCAACTCCCACTTATGAGTAAGAACATGTAGTGTTTGGTTTTCTGTTCTTGTGTTAGTTTTCTGTTCTTGCTGAGATGATTTCCAGCTTCATCCATGTCCCTGCAAAGGACATGAACTCATACTTTTTTATGGCTACATAGTATTCCATGGTGTATATGTGCCACATTTTCTTTATCCAGTCTATCATTCATGGGCATTTGGGTTGGTTCCAAGTCTTTGCTATTGTGAACAGTGCCACAGTAAAAATACATGTGTATGTGTCTTTATAGTAGAATGATTTATAATCCTTTGGGTATATACCCAGTAATGGGATTGCTGGGTCAAATGGTATTTCTGATTCTAGATCCTTGCGGAATCGCCACACTGTCTTCCATAATGGTTGAACTAGTTTACACTCCCACCAACAGTAAAAGTGTTCCTAGTTCTCCACATCCTCTCCAGCATCTGTTGTTTCCTGACTTTTTAATGATTGCCATTCTAACTGGCCATAAGATGGTATCTCATTGTGGTTTTGATTTGCATTTCTCTAATGAGCAGTGATAATGAGCATTTTTTCATGTTTGTTGGCTGCATAAATGTCTTCTTTTGAGAAGTGTCTGTTCATATCCTTCACCCACTTTTTGATGGGGTTGTTTGTTTTTTTCTTGTAAATTTGTTTAAGTTCTTTGTAAATTCTAGTTATTAGCCCTTTGTCAGATGGATAGATTACAAAAATTTTCTCCCATTCTGTAGACTGCCTGTTCACTCTGATAATAGTTTCTTTTGCTGTGCAGAAACTCTTTAGTTTAATTAGATCCCACTTGTCAATTTTGGCGTTTGTTGCCATTGCTTTTGGTGTTTTAGTCATGAAATCTGCTCATACCTGTGTCCAAAATCTCATATTTACTGCTTGGAGTCACAAGCTAGTAATAGCAGAACTGACAGTAACATTCATATTTGGAGTTAGGGAAGCATCTATGTCTGTTCTCTTTTATAAAAAAACTACTTTTGTTTCTGGAATACTATGTTTTGCCTTCTACTGGATAAAATAAGGACCCAGTATGAGAGAATTATCTCCTTTAGTGCTTCTGGCCTTCTACAAATACCTGGATATTTAAATAATGGATGAAGTTATGTTTTGCTTTTTAATAAGCTAGTCTTTTGACAAACAGGTTTTACTGACTTTGGCCTATGTCACTAAACTCAGTTCACCTACTGGAACTTTTTTTTTGTGTGTGTGTGTGAGACGTCTCACTCCATCACCCACGCTGGAGTGCAGTGGTGCCATCTCAGCTCACTGCAACCTCCACCTCCCAAGTTCAAGCAATTATCGTACCTCAGCCTCCCAAGTAGCTGGGACTACTGGGCATGCCATTATGCCCAGCTAACTTTTATATTTTTAGTAGAGATGGGGTTTTGCCATGCTTACCTCAAGTGATCCACCCGCCTCAGCCTCCCAAAGTGCTGGGATTACAGGTGTGAGCCACCGTGCCCAGCCAACTGAAACTATTTGACGGCTTTATACCAGAAAAGTATAAAGAATCCAAAGGGCTGCCACAGTCAGGTGTGCTGGTGAAACGATACCCCTGAGAAGATCTTGAAAGATTTCGAAAAGAATGCTGTATTTATACACCATCTGGCTCCAAGGTGCTTTTTTTTTTTTTTTTTTTTTTTTTGAGAGACGGACTCTCGCTCTGTCACCCAGGCTGGAGTGCAGTGGCATGATCTCAGTTCACTGCAACCTCCACCTCCCGGGTTCAAGCAATTCTCCTGCCTCAGCCTCCCGAGTAGCTGGGATTACAGGCACCCACAACAACCACACCCGGCTAATTTTTGTATTTTTAGTAGAGACGGGGTTTCACCATGTTGGCCAGGCTGGTCTTGAACTTCTGACCTCAGGTGATCCACCCGCCTCAGCCTCCCAAAGTGCTGGGATTACAGGCGGGAGCCACCACGCCCGGCCCAAAATGTTCTTAAGACAAAGTAGATGCTGTAAGACTACAGTTGATAAAGTTGGGCTCTGGGCTAGGTTCTTAGCATCTAACACAATCAGTTCTGTGTTCAGTGTTCTGCTGTATGATAAACCAACTGCTCTAGAGAAACACCAATATTCCTCTTCTGAAACCTAGGAAAATGTCTTTATTGGGTCCCATAACTAGATGTCACAAAAGGAGTGGGGAGCGGGGAGGCTATATAAAAAAGTTCAACAAAACCTTAGTAACTGGTATACATTAATAGGATCCCATTCTTAGAAACAGCAAGTTAAAGAAAATAATGGGAAAAAAAAGTTAACATCATAATGGGAAAAAAAAGTTAACATTTCTGAGATATGTACCAGGTATTCAGTCTCTCAGGCAGTGACAACTTGTTGTTCAGAATAATTACCTACAATAGATCCCAAACCATTGAAAAATGTCCAATTGTTTACTTAATGGAATTTGTACTTACTATTTAATTAGATTAATATCTTTATTGAAAGTTTTCAGTAAGGGCTGAAACAAAACGGGCTTTCTAATTAACCAATTCCCCAAGCATCTGTCTAATTAAAATGTAAAGTGCAATTATTCTCATTGTCACATAGTTTTTGAAGTGAAGAAAAAGCTTCCAAGAAGTAGGATCAATACCATGACCTATAATTAAATGTCATAAGCGGATCAGTGTTCTATCAAACAAATGAGACATCTCAAATGAACTATGAAATGTAAAATTAGGTAAGTTTGTGCATAGAGGATTTCTAGGAGGACATACAAGATACACCTTCAAATCAAGATGGCCCTGTAGTTCCTCAAGCTCAATTTTATCAATTCCAGTTACCCTCATTTCCAGTTCACTTTAGCGAATCACTATCATGGCCTTAGACTCGTTGTTTGAGAATTCAGTGGTCAAGATTCTTAACTCAGACTACCCCAATCTGTATCTGTTATCCTGTTAGTCTTCCCTTCAGTTGTCTCCAACTTAGCCTTGGCTGCAATTTGGAATTACCTATGGTGGCTTCAAAATGCTGATGCCTGGGTCTCACCCCCCCAAATGTGAAATCATGATTTCAAGCCTTTCAGCCACTCATTCTCTGAATCCTCTATCCTCATGAAGATACATTTTTCTCCCTAACCAATCTAGACCCAATTCATCAGACATTTCAAAAATTCTTTGTATGCCCCACTAGTCTCTTTATTAATAGTCTTTTGATTTCTGTTACTCTCGCCTCACCAATCCCAGTCAGGGAAACACTCACTATTCTTATTCTTACCAGTCTAGATTATTGAGATTCAGGAAAGTATAATGAAGCTATTGACTCTCAGCTGGGTTTTCACTGCTACTCCACAATCCATTTATTCAATTTTAAATACTCTCCGCCAAATTCAGTCATTCATCCTGCAAGTCAGCCAACACAAATAATTGAGTCCTGTGCATTATATAAGCACTTGGGTACAGCAGGGAAGCTAATACAGTGTGTACACCCAAAGAGCACGCAGGAGATACAGGACACTTCCATTCTCCCAGAACCCAACTTCCACGCCTACCCTCAGCAAACTACTTACTCCTCCTCCACTAAACCAGCCACGGCCATCTGATGAAGGCTGCCTTAACTCCTCATGGCCCCACCAGTCTAGAGAAACTGTTCCTACATACTGCTATATTCAATTTTTTTTCTCAGTTTTCATCCCTTCTAACCAGACAATGTCATCTGACACTACTGATCTTCCCCTTCTTGAGGCTTGAGCTACTCTGCTTCGGTAGGAAGATCAGCTTTTCTGCTTCTACTTACTCTTTATTTTCTTACTCTGTCCATCACTTAAATTGTTGGTTTCCCTAATGCCTGCCCTCCTTTCTCTATACTGTTTGACTTGAGTATCTTGTCCTCCCTCTCCTTCAACTTCTGCTCTCATCTCTTCAGATGACACCAGAGTCTCCATCCTTACATCTCTATCCCCCACCCTCTGTTGTAGACTCACATTTCCAATTAACTGTGCAACTTACCCATATGAAGTACTGGTAAGTTATCTCAAATTCAACATATCCAGAACCAAACACATCATCTTTCTGAGATGATTAAATAAAAACTAGCACCATGCCTAGCAAATAACAAGTACTCAAAGGGAAGCTACTGTTTCCCTTTTCTCCCCCAACCTCCCCATTGAACAGTTTTAATGAGGCCATACTGCATTTTACCTTCTATGGCTCACCTCTGCGTAATGACACATACAGAAACCCTACATTCAAGACCTGACATTCAAGCCCCTCCACAAAATGACGCCACCACAGGTTTATATTCACTGCTTCCCTACTCATGCCCTAAACTTCACTTGTGCTACTTATTTGCCTATTTCTCTCTCAGCTCTTTTCACACCCTTTCTCTGGTCTGCTCTGGAGTGTCTGGATTGCAGGAAACTACCTTTCTCAGATTCCCTTGCCAACTGGCTTCACAGTAAGACACTGACAAAAGACAGAGGAGCAGGAAGAGGAAAGAAACCAGGGTATTTCTCTCCTCTGCCTTGGTTTGGGTTGTGGCCCCACCATGCTCCCAGCCCCCACCAGCCAGATGACTCAGGCTTCCAGGTTCTGGTAACACCATCTCCTATTGTCCCTCTGGCACTAGAGGTGGTAGAGGTTTCCTACTGTTGCAGTATCTGCGTTGCCAACACTTTCAGCATTTCTGTCACCTGTGGAACAATTCCCTATATTAAATTCTCTAGAGTGATGTGTTTTTCTGTCCAAACCAGACTGATACATTTCAGCCAAACCAAACTACTTGATACTGAGCATTCATTCAATCAACATATACTGAGTTCCATGCACACCAAGTACCATGACAGGTTCACCTTTTATGTCTTTGTTCATATGGTTAATTCCACCTAAAATATCTTTCCTGCCTCCATTTCACCTAACAAAATAGTACTGACCTGAAGCCTATTCAGCAACCAATACTTTGAGCATCTTCTCTGTGTAAGGCACCACACTAGGTGCTAGGGGTGCACAGGAAAGGAGGTCATCCTAGCCATCACAGAGCTGACAGTCTACAGGCTTCAGAAAGCCTTTTTCAGATTCTCTACACTGATATATATACTCCTATTTGCCTGTGCTTATTTTTACTCACACTTATTTCTATTTAACAAATGTCTATATAGCACTTATTGTCAGGGACTGTTCTAATGACTTACACTTATAACTTATTTTTATGTTACCCTTATGTACCTAAGTTTGTATGTACATATGTAACATATTATATTTGTATGTAATAACTTAGGCATTTGGTAAACCTATGAGGTAAGTGCTATTATCCCATTTTATAAGTGAGAAACTGAGGCACAGAGATTAACCTATGGTCACAGAACTAGTAAGTGTAAATCTCTGTCACACTTTTATTCTTGTCTTGCACTACAGCTATCTGCACACCTGTTTCAGCATCACTGGCAGAAATTGCTGGACTTGGTAACTTTCTTCTGTAGTTACAGGACACTTGATTTTTGGCTGAGAATGTGGCCACCTGGGGGAAAAAAGCTGTAATTCCCACCTTCCTATGGGATGTGAGTAGAAAAAAGTGGTATGTGCAACTTTTAGGAAGTGTCCTTCAAAGATGGATGAGGTTGGAGTAGGGCCTTCTCTGCCCTTTCATCTCCTTCCCACAAGCTAGTACGTTGACCTGATGGCTCCTGGTATGTTGACCAGAAGCAGCCATCTTGGAGGAGGAAGTGGAAGCTGCATTTTGAGGATGGAAGAATAAGAAAGAACCTGGATCTCTCATGATTAAGTAGCTGCTATTTCCTGGTAGCTGTTATTTTTACATGAGAGAGAAAAAAGGCCTTTATCTTGTAAAGTCCACCATTATTGTGGGTGTCCTGTCACACTCATAGCTGAAACCAATCCTAATTAATGAAATCACCAATCCATGCTCTCTGTCCCTCACTAGGCTCAACTTTTAAGAATATTCACTCTATCTCACTCATGTTTGTATTTCCTTTGTGCATAGTTCCTCGCACAAACTACTACTCAAAAGTTACATACTGAGGGTGAGTAGGTTACAAAATATAAACTGATGGATGTAGAAGGTCCCAGATAAGGAGGAAATTGATACGAAACCGCTCCTGACCTCTGGTCTTTTAGAATCTGTATTGGTCATAGGCGACAAAAAGGTGGAAGTGTCTCATCCTTTAAGGCAGCTTCCACTTTGTCAATACCTTCCTTGGATCCTAGGTATGAGGTAGAGCTGTAAAAGAGAGCACACAGAAACTAGGTCTTCAAACATGAACACCTTCAGTTGTCCCGTCTACCTTCATGCTTTTATCTCTGCCACCTTCCCACTTGCCTCAGAAGGACAGGCATTTTTCTACCATTCTTAGGCTGATCCTTTCACCTGACTCTCAGAACATCTTTGCATCTTAACTTTCTCATCTGTAAAATGGGGATAATTCACACTTCTTAGAATTGGGGGATAATTAAATGGTAAGGGTTAAACTTTCTGGCATAAAGCAGGTGTTCAAAAAATGTTAGGTGATTCTCTTTTCCTCTTGACCCCCTTCTCCTCCAGAGGAAACTTGCTCCATTGGTTCTTGGGGAAACACCTTTTTCCTACATCTCTTCCTATCTCTCCGGACACATTTTCCTGGTCTCCTTGAAGGACTCATTATTTGCCTATCCTTCAAATGTCGGTGTTGGGTTTCTGTCTTCTATACTCAGCCCTCTTCTTTTTTTTTTTTTTTTCTTTTGAGAGAGTTTCACTCTTGTTGCCCAGGCTGGAGTGCAATGGAGCGATCTCGGCTCACCACAACCTCCACCTCCCGGGTTCAAGCAATTCTCCTGCCTCAGCCTCCCGAGTAGCTGGGATTACAGGCATGCGCCACCACGCCCAGCTAATTTTGTATTTTTAGTAGAGATGGGGTTTCTCCATGTAGGTCAGGCTGGTCTTGAATTTCTTTTTTTTTTTTTTAATTTTATTTATTTATTTATTTTTATTATACTTTTAAGTTTTAGGGTACATGTGCACAATGTGCAGGTTAGTTACATATGTATACATGTGCCATGTTGCTGTGCTGCACCCATTAACTCGTCATTTAATATTAGGTATATCTCCTAATGCTATCCCTCCCCCCTCCCCTCACCCCACAACAGGCCCTGGTGTATGACGTTCCCCTTCCTGTGTCCGTGTGTTCTCACTGCTCAATTCCCACCTATGAGTGAGAACATGCGGTGTTTGGTTTTTTGTCCTTGCGATAGTTTGCTGAGAATGATGGTTTCCAGCTTCATCCATGTCCCTACAAACGACATGAACTCTTCATTTTTTATGGCTGCATAGTATTCCATGGTGTATATGTGCCACATTTTCTTAATCCAGTCTATCATTGTTGGACATTTGGGTTGGTCCCAAGTCTTTGCTATTGTGAATAGTGCCGCAATGAACATATGTGTGCATGTGTCTTTATAGCAGCATGATTTATAATCCTTTGGGTATATACCCAGTAATGGGATGGCTGGGTCAAATGGTATTTCTAGTTCTAGATCCCTGAGGAATCGCCACACTGACTTCCACAATGGTTGATCTAGTTTACAGTCCCACCAACAGTGTAAAAGTGTTCCTATTTCTCCACATCCTCTCCAGCACCTGTTGTTTCCTGACTTTTTAATGATCGCCATTCTAACTGGTGTGAGATGGTATCTCATTGTGGTTTTGATTTGCACTTCTCTGATGGCCAGTGACGATGAGCATTTTTTCATGTGTCTTTTGGCTGCATAAATGTCTTCTTTTGAGAAGTGTCTGTTCATATCCTTCGCCCACTTTTTGATGTGGTTGTTTTTTTCTTATAAATTTGTTTGAGTTCATTGTAGATTCTGGATATTACCCCTTTGTCACATAAGAAGATTGCAAAAATTTTCTCCCATTCTGTGGATTGCCTGCACTCTGATAGTAGTTTCTTTTGCTGTGCAGAAGCTCTTTAGTTTCATTAGATCCCATTTATCAATTTTGGCTTTTGTTGCCATTGCTTTTGGTGTTTTAGACATGAAATCCTTGCCCATGCCTATGTCCTGAATGGTATTGCCTAGGTTTTCTTCCAGGGTTTTTATGGCTTTAGGTCTAACATTTAAGTCTTCAATCCATCTTGAATTAATTTTTGTATAAGGTGTAAGGAAGGGATCCAGTTTCAGCTTTCTATATATGGCAAGTTTTCCCAGCACTATTAAATAGGGAATCCTTTCCCCATTGCTTGTTTTTGTCAGGTTTGTCGAAGATCAGATAGTTGTAGATATGCAGCATTATTTATGAGGGCTCTGTTCTGTTCCATTGGTCTATATCTCTGTTTTGGTACCAGTACCATGCTGTTTTGGTTACTGTAGGCTTGTAGTATAGTTTGAAGCGAGGTAGTGTGATGTCTCCAGCTTTGTTCTTTTGGCTTAGGATTGACTTGGCAATGTGGGCTCTTTTTTGGTTCCACATGAACTTTAAAGTAGTTTTTTCCAATTCTGTGAAGAAAGTCATTGGTAGCTTGATGGGGATGGCATTGAATCTCTAAATTACCTTGGGCAGTATGGCCATTTTCACAATATTGATTCTTCCTACCCATGAGCATGGAATGTTCTTCCATTTGTTTGTATCCTCTTTTATTTCATTGAGCAGTGGTTTGTAGTTCTCCTTGAAAAGGTCCTTCACGTCCCTTGTAAGTTGGATTCCTAGGTATCTTATTCTCTTTGAAGCAATTGTGAATGGGAGTTCACTCATGATTTGGCTGTTTGTCTGTTATTGGTGTATAAGAATGCTTGTGATTTTTGCACACTGATTTTGTATCCTGAGACTTTGCTGAAGTTGCCTATCAGCTTAAGCAGATTTTGGGCTGAGACGATGGGGTTTTCTAGATATACAATCATGTCATCTGCAAACATGGACAATTTGACTTGCTCTTTTCCTAACTGAATACCCTTTACTTCTTTCTCTTGCCTGACTGCCCTGGCCAGAACTTCCAACACTATGTTGAATAGCAGTGGTGAGAGAGGGCTTCCCTGTCTTGTGCCAGCTTTCAAAGGGAATGCTTCCAGTTTTTGCCCATTCAGTATGATATTGGCTGTGGGTCTGTCATAGATAGCTCTTATTATTTTGAGATACGTCCCATCAATACCTAATTTATTGAGAGTTTTTAGCATGAAGGGTTGTTGAATTTTGTCAAAGGCCTTTTCTGCATCTATTGAGATAATCATGTGGTTTGTGTCGTTAGTTCTGTTTATATGCTGGATTACGTTTATTGATTTGTGTATTTTGAACCAGTCTTGCATCCCAGGGATGAAGCCCACTTGATCATGGTGGATAAGCTTCTTGATGTGCTGCTGGAGTCGGTTTGCCAGTATTTTATTGAGGATTTTTGCATCGATGTTCATCAGGGATATTGGTCTAAAACTCTCTTTTTTTGTTGTGTCTCTGCCAGGCTTTGGTATCAGGATGATGCTGGCCTCATAAAATGAGTTAGGGAGGATTCCCTCTTTTTCTATTGATTGGAATAGTTTCAGAAGAAATGGTACCAGCTCCTCCTTGTACCTCTGGTAGAATTCGGCTGTGAATCCATCTGGTCCTGTACTTTTTTTGGTTGGTAAGCTATTAATTATTGCCTCAATTTCAGAACCTGTTATTGGTCTATTCAGAGATTCAACTTCTTCCTGGTTTAGTCTTGGGAGGGTGTATGTGTCGAGGAATTTATCCATTTCTTCTACATTTTCTAGTTTATTTGCATAGAGGTGTTTATAGTATTCTCTGATGGTAGTTTGTATTTCTGTGGGATTGGTGGTGATATCCCCTTTATCATTTTTTATTGCATCTATTTGATTCTTCTCTCTTTTCTTCTTTATTAGTCTTGCTAGCAGTCTATCAATTTTGTTGATCTTTTCAAAAAACCAGCTCCTGGATTCATTGATTTTTTGAAGGGTTTTTTGTGTCTCTATTTCCTTCAGTTCTGCTCTGATCTTAGTTATTTCTTGCCTTCTGCTAGCTTTTGAATCTGTTTGCTCTTCCTTCTCTAGTTCTTTTAATTGTGATGTTAGGGTGTCAATTTTAGATCTTCCCTGCTTTCTCTTGTGGGCATTTAGTGCTATAAATTTCCCTCTACACACTGCTTTGAATGTGTCCCAGAGATTCTGGTATGTTGTGTCTTTGTTCTCATTGGTTTCAAAGAACATCTTTATTTCTGCCTTCATTTCGTTATGTACCCAGTAGTCATTCAGGAGCAGGTTGTTCAGTTTCCATGTAGTTGACGGTTTTGAGTGAGTTTCTTAATCCTGAGTTCTAGTTTGATTGCACTGTGGTCTGAGAGTTCGTTATAATTTCTGTTCTTTTACATTTGCTGAGGAGTGCTTTACTTCCAACTATGTGGTCGATTTTGGAATAGGTGCGGTGTGGTGCTGAGAAGAATGTATATTCTGTTGATTTGGGGTGGAGAGTTCTGTAGATGTCTATTAGGTCCGCTTGGTGCAGAGCTGAGTTCAATTCCTGGATATCCTGGTTAACTTTCTGTCTCATTGATCTGTCTAATGTTGACAGTGTGGTGTTAAAGTCTCCCATTATTATTGTATGGGAGTCTAAGTCTCTTTCTAGGTCTCTAAGGACTTGCTTTATGAATCTGGGTGCTCCTGTATTGGGTGCAGATATATTTAGGATAGTTAGCTCTTCTTGTTGAATTGATCCCTTTACCATTATGTAATGGCCTTGTCTCTTTGATCTTTGTTGGTTTAAAGCCTGTTTTATCAGAGACTAGGATTGCAACCCCTGCCTTTTTTTGTTTTCCATTTGCCTGGTAGATCTTCCTCCATCCCTTTATTTTGAGCCTATGTGTGTCTTTGCACGTGAGATGGGTTTCCTGAATACAGCACACTGATGGGTCTTGACTCTTTATCCAATTTGCCAGTCTGTGTCTTTTAATTGGAGCATTTAGCCCATTTACATTTAAGGTTAATATTGTTATGTGTGAATCTGATCTTGTCATTATGATGTTAGCTGGTTATTTTGCTTGTTAGTTGATGCAGTTTCTTCCCAGCCTCGATGGTCTTTACAATTTGGCATGTTTTTGCAGTGGCTGGTACCAATCGTTCCTTTCCATGTTTAGTGCTTCCTTCAGGAGCTCTTTTAGGGCAGGCCTGATGGTGACAAAATCTCTCAGCATTTGCTTGTCTCTAAAGGATTTTATTTCACCTTCACTTATGAAGCTTAGTTTGGCTGGATAGGAAATTCTGGGTTGAAAATTCTTTTCTTTAAGAATGTTGAATATTGACCCCCACTCTCTTCTGGCTTGTAGAGTTTCTGCCAAGAGATCAGCTGTTAGTCTGATGGGCTTCCCTTTGTGGGTAACCCGACCTTTCTCTCTGGCTGCTCTTAACATTTTTTCCTTCATTCCAACTTTGGTGAATCTGAGAATTATGTATCTTGGAGTTGCTCTTCTCAAGGAGTATCTTTGTGGCATTCTCTGTATTTCCCGAATTTGAATGTTGGCCTGCCTTGCTAGATTGGGGAAGTTCTCCTGAATAATATCCTGCAGAGTGTTTTCCAACTTGGTTCCATTCTCCCCATCACTCTCAGGTACACCAATCAGATATAGATTTGGTCTTTTCACATAGTCCCATATTTCTTGGAGGCTTTGTTCATTTCTTTTTATTCTTTTTTCTCTAAACTTCTCTTCTTGCTTCATTCATTTGATCTTCCATCACTGATACCCTTTCTTCCAGTTAATCGAATCGGCTACTGAGGCGTGTGCATTCATCACGTAGCTCTCATGCCTTGGTTTTCAGCTCCATCAGATCCTTTAAGGACTTCTCTGCATTGGTTATTCTAGCTAGCCATTCATCTAATTTTTTTTCAAGGTTTTTAACTTCTTTGCCATGGGTTCTTTAGCTCGGAGTAGTTTGATCATCTGAAGCCGTCTTCTCTCAACGCGTCAAAGTCATTCTCCGTCCAGTTTTGTTCCACTGCTGGTGAGGAGCTGCGTTCCTTTAGAGGAGGAGAGGGGCTCTTATTTTTAGAGTTTCCAGTTTTTCTTCTCTGTTTTTTCCCCATCTTTGTGGTTTTATCTACCTTTGGTCTTTGATGATGGTAACGTACAGATGGGGTTTTGGTGTGGATGTCCTTTCTGTTTGTTAGTTTTCCTTCTAACAGTCAGGACCCTCAGCTGCAGGTCTGTTAGCATTTGCTGGAGGTCCACTCCAGACCCCGTTTGCCTGGGTATCAGCAGCGGAAGCTGCAGAATAGCAGATATTGGTGAACAGCAGATGTTGCTGCCTCGTCGTTCCTCTGGAAATTTTGTCTCAGAGGAGTACCCGGCCGTGAGGTGTCAGTCTGCCCCTACTGGGGGGTGCCTCCCAGTTAGGCTACTTGGGAGGCAGGCAGTCTGTCTGTTCTCAGATCTCCAGCTGCGTACTGGGAGAACCACTACTCTCTTCAAGGCTGTCAGACAGGGACATTTAAGTCTGCAGAGGATTCTGCTGTCTTTTGTTTGGCTGTGCCCTACCCCCAGAGGTGGAGTCTACAGAGGCAGGAAGGCCTCCTTGAGCTGTGGTGGGCTCCACCCAGTTCAAGCTTCTGGGCTGCTTTGTGTACCTACTCAAGCTTCGGCAATGGCAGGCGCCCCTCCCCCAGCCTCGTTGCCGCCTTGCAGTTTGATCTCAGACTGCTCTGCTAGCAATGAGTGAGGCTCCGTGGGCATAGGACCCTCCAAGCCAGGCGCAGGATATAATCTCCTGGTGTGCTGTTTGCTAAGACCATTGGAAAAGCGCAGTATTAGGGTGGGAGTGACCCGATTTTCCGGGTGCCGTCTGTCACCCCTTTCTTTGACTAGGCAAGGGAATTCCCTGACCCCTTGCGCTTCCCGGGTGAGGCGATGCCTCGCCCTGCTTTGGCTCACACTCGGTGCGCTGCACCCACAGTCCTGCACCCACTTTCTGACACTCCCCAGTGACATGAACCCGGTACCTCAGTTGGAAATGCAGAAATCACCCATCTTCTGCATCACTCACGCTGGGAGCTGTAGACTAGAGCTGTTCCTATTCGGCCATCTTGGCTCCACCCCCAGTCTTGAATTTCTGACCTCACATAATCCACCCACCTCAGCCTCCCAAAGTGCTGAGATTACAGGCGTGAGCCACCATGCCTGGCCCATCTTTTCTTACGCTACACTCTCCGTACACAGTCTCATCTTTGTCCAGAGCTTCAAGTGCCATCTGTAGGATAATGAATTTTAAATCCCAAGCATAGATCTCTCTCCTGAGCTCCAGACCTTCTCTTCTTTTCTCTCTCTCCCTATACATCTCCCTTCCTATAATTCTCCTCTTCCTGATAGTCTTTCATTCTATAAATACTTACTGAGAGCCTGCTATGTGCTTGGCATTGTATATCCAGCTGCCAGGATGTTCCACAGACCTCAAACTCAACATCTGCAAATCTGAGCTCATTTCCATCCCCCATCCCCAAACCCATTTCTCACGCCTTTGTTTGTGGTCCCAGTGACTACTTCAGCACCCACCCATCTGCCTAATTAGAAATCGGAGTCATTCTGACTGCTCCCTCTCTCCTTTACATCCCTTAATTCATGAAGGCCCATCAATTTGGCCTCCCTTGAAACATCTCCAGTTTGTATACTTAATCTTCTCTCCAAGCCACCTCCCTGGTTCCAGTCCTCATCATTTTATTACCTAGATAGCTCCAACTACCTTGGACTGGTCTTCCAACTTCCAGTTTTGTGTTATTCCAGCCCGTGATCCACGCTGCAGCCAGACAGGTGGTACAAAACACACATCTAATCCTACTGCTTCTCAACTAAAAACTATTCAGTGGTTTCCCATTGCCTTTAGGGTGAAGTCCACACTCTTCAACACAGTGTACAAGACTTACAGGATATGATTCCTGCTGGAATCACTCTGAAAAAAGGTATTTAGTTTATATGTTTCTCCAATAGTATCAGGAGGAGTTCCTAGAGATGCTTAACAGATGGGCTCCTAATGGGCTTATTAATCACTGAGATCAGGCATATAGCAGAGCACAAGAGGTCAATAAATGTTTTTTAAAAACCAAGTTTGAGAAATCTTTAATGGATAAACAGTATTAGAACTACCTGTCTGAAAGTGATCCAGGAACACATAGGTACTCTTTTTTCCTTCCTCTTTAGCAGTAAGTTTTTTTGTTTTTTTGTTTTTTTGTTTTTTTTGAGACAGACTTTTGCTCTTGTTGCCCAGGCTGGAGTGCAATGGTGCGTTCTTGGCTCACTGCAACCTCCACTTCCTGGGTTCAAACGATTCTCTTGCCTCAGTGTCCCGAGTAGCTGGGATTACAGGTATGCGCCACCACGCCCGGCTAATTTTGTATTTTTAGTAGAGACGGGGTTTCTCCATGTTGGTCAGGATGGTCTCAAACTCCCAACCTCAGGTGATCCACCTGCCTCGGCCTCCCAAAGTGCTGGGATTACAGGCATGAGCCACCGCGCGTGGCCTACCTTTAACTTTTTAAAAATTAACTTTTTATTATAAAGGTAAGATGGGCTTATTAAGACAAAAACCTGAAACATTACATACAGGTATACAGTAAAAAGGAATGCTCCCTCCCTTCATACCACTGCTTCCCACGAACCAGCACTACCCTAAAGTAACCACTGTTAATTGTTTGAATATCTTTCTGGAAATCATCTATGCACGCACAATGATAGGAGTAAACATACATAATCTCTACTGTTACTATGGGCATTATTTAACACAAATGGGATCTCATTTAAAATATTCATCTGCATATCTTCTTTTTTCACATAATCTTGGATATTCTTGGATATAGCAGTATATATAGATCTTTCTCATTTTTTAAATGTCTGCATTGTATTTAATTCTGTCCCTACCACACTTTCTTTAAACAGACTATTATTGATGAACATCTAGATTATTTCCAATTTGGGAGCCATTATAAACAATGCTGTACATACTATTCTCTTTACGATAGAGAAATAATTAAATGTCAATCTTTCTAACTATGCAAAAATTGTAAAATGTTAGAATATTAAAATAAGTATACACCACAACCAGGTAGGATCATTTGAAGAATGTAAAATGAGTCAAATGTTACAAAATCTGTTAATATATCACGCAATATGAGATCAAAGAAAAATCTCCATAGATTATAAACAAATAGAGATAGGTATTTTCTTAATGTGATAAAACATGTGTGTGCTCGTGCCACACCAACCCCAAAAGCCAGCATCATGCTTAGTGGAGAAGCATTTCTATTTCTATACTGATCAGGAACAAGTCAAAGAAGTCCACTATCACCATTATCATGAAAAATTATTTAACATTTTCTGGATTACTGTACTAGCTAATGCTATTACAAGAAAAATAATAGCATAAAAATTAGAAGGGAAAAAGTAAACTTATAATTTGAGGCTATTTCCAGATAACACAACTTAGTCAACTGAAAAACTACTTTTCCTTTTTTAAATTGAGATATAACTCACTTATCATAAAATTCACCCATTTGAAAAGTGTATAATACAATGGATTTTTGTATATTCACAATTGTGCAACTATCACCACTACTTCCAGAACATGTTCATCATCCCAAAAAGAAACCCCATACCCATTAGCAGTCAGTCACTTCACATTCTCCCCACTCCTAATGCCTGGCAACCACTAATTTACTTTCTGTCTCTATGCATTTGCCTATTTTAGACATTTCATATAAATGGAATCATACAATATGTGGTCTTTTGTGACTGACTTCTTTCATTTAGCATGTTTTCAAGGCTTATTAATGTTGTAACATGAATCACTACTTCATTCCTTTTTTTTGCTGAATAATATTTCATCAAATAGGTATACCAGATCTTGTGTATCCAATCATCATTTGATGGACATTTGGATTGTTTTCACTTTCTGGTTATTAAAAACAATGCTAGCCGGGCACAGTGGTTCACACCTGTAATCCCAGCACTTTGGAAGGTTGAGGCAGGCGAATCACTCGAGCCCAAGAGTTCGAGACCAGCCTGGGGCAACATGGTGAAACCCATTCTCTACAAAAAATACAAAAATTAGCCAAGCATGGTGGTGCACACCTGTAGTCCCAGCTACTTGGGAGGCTGAGATGGGAGGCTCCCTTCAGCTCAGGAGGTCGAGGCTGCAGTGAGCCATGATCATGCCACTGCACTCCACTGCACTCCAGCGTGGACAACACAGCGAGACCCTGTCTCAACCACCACAACAAAAATAATGTTGCTATGGATATTCCTATACACATTTTTGTGTGGACATGTTTTTAGTTCTCTTGGGGATATACCTAGGAGTGGAATTGCTGGGTCCTATGGTAACTCTAATATTTAATTTTTTGAGGAATTGCCAAACTGTTTTCCAAAGAGGCCACACATTTTACATCCCCACTGGCAATGAATGAGGGTTCCAATCCTTGCCAACACTTATATTGTCTGTCTTTTTTATTACAGCCATCCTACTGGGTGTGAAGTGGTATCTCATTGTGATTTAGAACTGAAAAACTATTTTAAATAGTAAGATAATTTAATGAGATATAAAATTATTTAAAATATCAAAAGCCTTCTTATCTATAAATAATAACCAGTTACAAAATATAGTGGAGGAAAGGATTCCAACAAAAAAGATAAACTATCTGGAAATAAAGTTAAAAAAATCAAGATTTATATTTAACACACTCTAGAAGAGCACAGGACTGAAAATGAAAAGGCAATGCTGTTCTTATTTCCTCCTGCTGCTGTTACACAGGAAGACTGAACATCCTAATTAGTTCAATTCTCATTCTCTCTCTCTCTCTCTCTCTCTACAGGGTCTGGCTCTGTCACCCAGGCTGGAGTGCAGTGGCGCAATCTCAGCTCACTGCAACCTCCACCTCCCAGGTTCAAGTGATTCTCGTGCCTCAGCCTCCCAAGCAGCTGGGATTACAGGCATGTGCCAACATGCCCAGCTAATTTTTATATTTTTTGTAGAGACGGGGTTTCGCCATGTTGGCCAAACTCATCTCAAACTCCTGGCCTCAAGTAATCCACCTGCCTTGGCCTCCCAAAGTGCTGGGATTACAGACATGAGCCATAGCACCTGGCCCAATTCTATTTTAATCTATAAATATAACATGACTCCAACAAAAATACCTCCTAAAATTAGAGCCAGACTAGCTGTAGCTAAAGCTCATGTGAAAAGATGATAAGGAATTGTGGTTTTACCCATAGACCCAGCCTTTCTGCATTCTCATCCAGGCTTGCTGCTTATTAGCTGCGTATCCTTGCACAAGTTACTTAACCTCTCTGTCTCAGATGCCTCTTCCATGAAAGGGGATAATAGTATCTGCCTGGTAGGGCTGTCAGGAGGATTAAATGAAGATACATAGAGCACTGAGAATAGTATCTGGCATATAACAAATGCCAAATTTAAAGTGCTAACTATTATTATTCACTGAGGAAAAATAATAATTCAAGAATGGGTAGAAAAATATTTAAAAAAACAAAAGAGTAACAAGAGAGGACTTGTGGGTGGCAAGCCACCTAGATGCCGAGGCAAGAGACCAAAGGCACGAGCTGTTCCAGTATAATAAAATACCTATAAAATAAGAATAGTTATACTAGCTATAGATCATAGATATTATATATGAATATCATTAATCATTAGTTTGTAGCAATTACTCTTTATTCCAATATTATAATAATCCTCACTCTATAATCATAACCTAGGAAAAAACCAGGCCATACAGAGATAGGAGCTGAGGGGACATAGTGAGAAGTGACCAGAAGACATGAGTGCGAGCCTTCTGTTACGCCCAGACAGGGCCAGCAGAGGGCTCCTTGGTCTAGCGGTAAAACCAGCGTCTCAGAAGACACCCGTTGCCAAGCAGACCGTGGTCTAGCGGTAGCGTCGGTGTCCAGGAAAAACACCTGCTACTTAGCAGACTGGGAAAGGGAGTCTCCCTTTCCCCAGGGGAGTTAGAGACGACTCTACTCCTCCACCTCTTGTGGAGGGCCTGACTAGGCCTAACCATCCCCCTGTGATGCTGTGCTTCACTGGTCACGCTCCTAGTCTGCTTTCATGTTCCATCCTATACACCTGACTCTGCCTTTTAGATAGCAGTAGCAAATTAGTGAAAGTACTAAAAGTCTCTGATATGCAGAAATAATGGCGCAAGCTGTCTCCTCTCTCCCTCTCTCTCTCTGCCTCGGCTGCCAGGCAGGGAAGGGCCCCCTGTCCAGTGGACACGTGACCCATGTTACCTTACCTATCATCGGAGATGGCTCACACTCCTTACCCTGCCCCTTTGTCTTGTATCCAATAAATATCAGCGCAGCCTGGCATTCGGGGCCACTACCGGTCTCCACATCTTAGTGGTAGTGGTCCCCCAGGCCCAGCTGTCTTTTCTTTTATCTCTTTGACTTGTGTCTTTATTTCTACAATCTCTCGTCTCCACACATGGGGAGAAAACCCACTGACCCTGTGGGGCTGGACCCTATAAGGACTGACCCTACTAAATGGTAAAACAGCACAGTTCTGGTGAATCAAAATTAAGACAGAAAAGTCAGTGGAATAGAGCAGATAATCCAGAAACCCATATGCAGCAGAGAATCCAGAAATCCATATGCATGTGGGAATTTAGAAAATTATAAATGTGGGCTGGACGTGGTGGCTCACGCCTGTAATCCCAGCACTTTAGGAGGCAGGGGCAGGTGGATCGCCTGAGCTCAGGAGTTCGAGACCAGCCTGGCCAACATAGCGAAACCCCATCTCTACTAAAAATACAAAAATTAGCCAGGTGTGGTGGCATGCACCTGTAATCCCAGCTGCTCAGGAGGCTGAGGCAAGA
Organism: Pongo abelii; assembly: GCF_028885655.2. NCBI lineage: Eukaryota > Metazoa > Chordata > Mammalia > Primates > Hominidae > Pongo > Pongo abelii. Next base: position 139,135,920 of record NC_071985.2, read on the forward strand.
GAATTGCTTGAACCTGGGAGGTGGAGGTTGCAGTGAGCTGAGATTTGCGCCACTGCACTCCAGCCTGGGCAACAGAGCAAGACTCTGTTTCAAAAAGAAAAAATTATAAATGTGGCATTTCAAATGACATCGTGTAGAAAAGAAGGAGTGTTCATTAAAAGTGATTTTGGGACAAAACTTCCACTTCACTCCTTACACAAAAACACATTCCAGATGAAGCAAAGATAAAACCATAAAAATAAAGCCATTAAAGAAATAACTTAATAATCTGAGTGTATTATGGCCCCAAACCTAGAAGCAATAAGACTGATAAATCCAAATACATGAATTTCTGTAAGACAAAAAAAAAAACAAAATACCACAAAGTCAAATGACAAAAAGACTGAAAAAGAATAATTGTAACATATATCACAAAGGGCTGTTTTCCATGATACCACAGAAAAATGAACACAACTCAAGAACGGATAAATCACAGGAAAAAAATTACAAATTATTCTCTGTATGGAAAGATATTCATCTTGATTCATAATAAAAGACACAGGCTAGGCGTAGTAGCTCCTGTCTGTCATCCCAGCACTTAGGGAGGCGGGAGGATTTCTTGCCAGGAGTTCAAGACCAGCCTAGACAACACAGAGTGACCCCCATCTCTACAAAAAATTTTAAAATTAGCTGGGTGTGTTGGCATGTGCCTGTAGTTCCAACTATTTGGGAGGCTGAGGTGGAAGCACTGCTTGAGCCCAGGAGGTTGAGGGTGCAATGAGCTGTGATAGTGCCACTGCACTCCAGTCTGGGCAACAGAAAAAGACCCTGTCTCAAATAATAATAATAATAATAATATAAATACAAATTTTAAAAAATCAATATAAGAGACGAATTAAAATCACAGCAAGAAACCACCTTTTTGTGAGTTGTGGGGAAACAGGCACTCTCACACATTGCTAAGGAGAGAAAAATGGATACAATCTCTATGGGGCAATATGCCAATATATATCAAAAAATGTACAGATTAAGAACGCACAAACCTTTGAACCAGCAATTCAATTTTCTAGGAATCCATCCTACAGATAGATGTACCTGTACTTGTGTACAATAATAAAAGAACAAGGATGTTCACTGATGCATCGTTTGTAATACGAAAATACTGGCAATCTAAATGTCCAGCTATTAGGGACTGTTAAATCATTACCATACATATGTACAATGGAACAAGGCAGCTCTACATATACTCATAAGTAAAACAAGCCAGTATAGCATACTACCATTGTGTTTTTAAAAGGATATGTATCAATAACATTGTTATTTACGACATATTTATGACAAAAGATGTTAAAAATGCTGATATGGGCATAAAATAAATCTGAAAATATTTCCAAGAAACCATTACCACTAATGGCTTGTGCAGAGAATTGCAAGGCTGGACTATAGGAATAACAAGGATGTTTACTTTTCCCTGTACCTTTTTTGACACTTTTGGATTTTGTATCTTTTGTGTGAATTACCTTTCATTGTTTTTTTACGAGTTTTAAGATTCCATTCATTCCTGGATTTGCTAACCTTGTACAAAGCTAACAGTTGTCAGAAAAAGATATAGTAATTCCTGTCTTGAGGAGCTGATGGGCAGTGGGCCTAGGACCTCTTTGCACTGGAATAATGGGGGAGGGGAGCGGGTGACCTTATCAGAAATGCAGATTCCTGGGCCCCATCCCAGACGGACCGAATTGCGTCCCAGAGTGACGGCAGAAATCTCCATTTTTGACAGGCTCCCGCTGGGATTCGGGTGTCTGCTCATCTGGACGCCTCCATGCTGGAGAGGTACTCAGATAGCACAGCGCACGCAGGGCGTAGGCGTGTTTTCTCGCCCTCCCTCGCAGCCATAGTCAAGCTCAAGGCGTGGCGGTGTCACCCGAGACCCGGGCTTCCCCTGCACTTTCCTTTAGGCAGAAACCGCGAGCCTTCGCTTCAGTGTCGCTTTTCCTCCTTCGCCGCCGCCGCCGCCGCCCTTCTCAGGACCTAGATCGACTGCCGAGTCGGCTGAGCTGGGCCCTGGGCCACCGAGGCCCGGGGACCCTGCGAGCCGCTTAAGAGGAAAGGACCGCAAGAACCGAATGCAGTGAACTGCGAGAGCAGGGAACGAGAGACCAGTTAAACCGTGGAATGACAGACCAGTTAAACCGTTTAGCAAAAAAAAAATAATAGGAGACATGATGGAGGCAGAAAATAAATTGTAGGGGGGGAGGGAAAAAAGCGTTACGACTCCGCCGGGACTCGAACCCGGAACCTTTGAATGCCTTCAGCCTCTAGAAGTCCAATGCGCTATCCATTGCGCCACGGAGCCACCTGTTGGAGTTTCGGCGCATCTGCTATGTTAAGCCAGAGGCGACGGCCCCGCGCTCTTCCGACCGCCCCTCCCGTCGTCAGTGTCACCGAGACCCAGCCGCCGCGCTCAGGGCACTGCCATCCGCCTCAAACGCCGGCCGCAGGCTCCCGGCCTCCCCGCAGTGGTCGCCCCTCAACAAGGTCGGCGATCCAGTTGAGCCAAGGGCGGCCGCAGTCCGACGGTCCCACCTGGTCGGTGTGAGGGCAGCCGCCACCCGGTCTCCTTCACGGTCCGGGCCCAGCCGTACAAATCACAGTCGCGCTTTTCCCTCCCCGGCTCCCTTCCTGCCCCAAGCGCCCCGCCTACCAGGTCTCTCCGGCGGCCGCTCCAGCCCGGCCGGGACCCCAGAGTTGCAGGCCCAGGCCGGCCGTTGCACCGTTAAGCCGGGCCGTTGACGCCGGGCATTTACGTCGCGCCTGTGAGCGGCCGAGGCCGAGCGGCCGCCCCTCGGGCTGCGAGACGTAGGCGGCGACCCCTCTCGGGCCTGAGCTCTTCCCTCGCGGCCCGGGCCGCCCGGACCTGCGGCGACGAGCGCCGGCCGCGGCGACGGCTGTGTGCGTGCTTGTGCGTGTTTATTTGCGCGGGGTTCGGAAAAACGGGGTTTGGGTTGCATTTCGCTCCCCACAGACCCAGAGCCGAATTTCTGAGGTATCCGGGCTCTGGTAGACTGAGGGGGGCGACGCGCCCCGCGCCGCAGCATCCTCCGAGAGCTCGTCTTGCCGCCAGCACCTGCCTCCAAGGACGCCGCGCAGCTGCCCCGAGCCCGCGCGCCCGGGGCCCGCGACTGCGTGGGCGGAAGCCGGGAGGGTGTCAGCACGCGTGGGAGCGCTGGGAGCATGCGTGTGCGGGTGCATGTGGCCGGAGGGCGCGCGCTCGAGCGCGGCCGCGGGGTTTCCTGGTGGCTGCGAGCGGTGGGGACGGCAGAGGGCCTGGCGCCGCTGCCCGGAAGGGTGCGGTTGCCACGAATCTGAGAGGCGGCTGGGTGGGGGCCGGCAGGTTTCCAGTGCCCGCAGTGATCCCCATCCGCAAGACCCCGAAGCCCTTTGAAATAGACGGTCAAAGCCGCGTGGTTGCTCCGCGACTGCAGCGGCGAGACCGAACGCCCGGCCCCCGTTCCTATTAGCTCGCAGCAGTCCCGGCCCCGCCTACGGAGGATTCGCAGGGCGGCCACTGGGCGCGCTTTCCCGGCTCGGCCACAGCCGGTTTCTGCACCAAACCCGCCAGCCGCGGCCCACCCTGTGCTTCACCCATATCCGCCCCTGCCCAGCATCGCCAGGCCTCAGTGCGGAATAGTCTTTGGCAGAGTTCAAAGAGGGAAAGGAAACTCCCGGGGAGACTCCAGTGTGGCAGGGATTTTACAGTCTTACTTAACCCCAAGACAAAGCTATGAGGCGGGTACATACATACCACCGTCCCCTTTATAATATAAAGAAGGGAAACTGCAGCTAAGAGAGGTTAAAAAACTCGTGTAGGGACGCCCAGCTAGTGAGCGTGGAGAACTATGATGAATCATATTTTGTTATGTTTGCAAACTAACACGTTAGCTTTCACGGTTTCATGAATGCTGACAGAACACACCAGACTTCTGAGTCAGAGATAAAAGACTATTACAACAAAAGCAATAGCCAAAGTGTCACCATGTTTCAGTTGGCTCCCTGGACCCCAGTTCTCACAGGAACGAAGCACACTGGCCCAGATGCATGCTTACACACAAGATGGGTTGCATTACAGAAGAGGAATGCTGAGCTTGGGGAACCCACCATGTTATAGTGAGCAGTAAGCAAGCCTGCTCTTTGTTCCATAGGGAGACATTACCTCATCCCTCAAGATTGCTCGCCGCAAACAACGCTGAGAAATGGCCCAAGTAAGGCGTGATCAGGGTCTTGCATTCTTGGCACATCTAGGAAGAACGTGCAAGGATGCGAATTGTGAATCGCTTCCCCAAACAGTAAGTGGCAGAGCCCTGATTGGTGCCAGGCCTATTTAATTATACTCTAATGTAAACAAAGTTTCTTGACAACATGAGATAGATAGATATATATATAATTGTTATGCCCTTTTAATGAAATAAATGTCTTCACATTGCATGCAGGGAGAATTCTCATATGGATAAAATTAGCCCTTAAAATGGAATATGGTTTTAAATTGTATTTATTTAAACAAATCTTTTTTGAATTCTGAAATATGCCAGGCACTGGTGGCATCTCAGGGTCTCCACTGGTCCTAAGAGTTGCTCACAGCCCAAATGGGAGAAGAGATGCTCTGTATGCCTGTGGGAAAACCATACAGAGGAATTCTGCCTGGGGTATTGGAGCCAAATCTCAAATGATGAGGAGTCATTGACGTGATTAAGTGACAGTTGAGATGCGTATATAAAAATTCTGGAAAGGGGGAATTGGGAAAGAAACAATGTGCTAAGGAAAGATGTGTATGTGTTTGATTCCACTTAATGAATCAAACGAATAATTTTAGATATTTTATTCCACTAGATGAAACCAAAAAAATTCCTATATCATGGAAAATATTAGAGATACAGTGTTAGCAGAGAGTGTGGGAAAGCCAGGCTTTCCCTGTGCAGCCTCCTGTGAGCTATCAAGGTTGTACTTCTTATGCCCTGCAATTAGAAGACTGAGGGCAGGTGCAGTGACTCACGCCTGTAATTCCAGCACTTCGGGAGGCTGAGGCAGGAGGATCACTTGAGGCCAGGAGCTTGAGGTTACAGTGACCTATGATCGCGCCACTGCATTCCAGCCTGGGCGACAGAACGAGACCCCCATCTCCCAAAAAAAAAAAAAAAAAAAAGAAGAAAGTCACAGCCAAACAAGGTCAGGTGTGTGGTGGTTCTCTGAACAATTAACTAAGCAGTTTATAGGTAGCAATGTTAGCATGTAAGAAAAATGAAAAGAGTATTTAGTTGCCATCTGGAGAGAAAGATTCAGTGGGTTTTGTCTTCCCCTTTTCTAATCTGGCTGAATTTTCTCAGGCTGTATCTATAGTAAACAGCCATTATACAACCTGAGCCAAGAATTCCCGCAAGTGAGAAAGCAACCTCTTCCTGCCAACAGAGGGAGTCAAAGCATGGGTTATAACCACTTTCAATTAGGCTGATTGCAGCACATCTGCAGTTTTGAGTTCGCTGGACAGCAAAGCCCTAAATTAAATACGGCTTCATGTTGGTGTTTTATTTTTATTTTGAGACAGAGTCTCACTCTGTCACTCAGGCTGGAGTGCAATGGTGTGATCTCGGCTCACTGCAACCTCCACTTCCCGAGTTCAAGTGATTCTCCTGCCTAAGCCTCCTAAGTAGCTGGGATTACAGGCACGTGCCACCACACCCAGCTAATTTTTGTATTTTTAGTAGAGATGGGGTTTCACCATGTTGTCCAGGCAGGTCTTGAACTCCTGACCTTGTGACCTGCCTGCCTTGGCCTCCCAAAGTGAGGCGTGAGCTACTGTTCCCGGCCAGCAGGGTTATTTTTAAGTTACTGTGTGGTTAGTGATTTCGGCCTTCCCAGAAGCTCTGGAAATGGACTATACTTCTACTGTATATATTTTCACTAGCTTTGCTTTACTCCGGAGGTATAAGGTTGCTGGAGTACTAATTTTATTCAATTCAATGAGTAGGGACAATACAGTTAGGCCTACTGTGGGAACCAAGTGAAAGTTTAAGACATAATTCCTACCTTCAAGGACACTCCAAATTTCCTAGGAGAAATACAATTTATGAATATGAAGCAATAAGCAAATGAAGCAAGGTAGCATGTGAAAAAGTGGCATAATGTGATTGGGCATTCCTACCGGTAAAAATTTTTTGAGTTTGGACCCCCAAGGAACAAGGATGCTCTGTTGTATGACTAATAAAACATACCTAAAAAGGAATTTTTAAAGGGTGAGATTTAAAAAACAAACAAACAAAAACTGTGGTAGTAGGGGTTAAGAGTACAGCCTGTGGAGTCAGGACCCTGTCATTCAAATCTTGGTTCAGCCTTTATTTGCAGGATATGATCCTTAACTTCTCTGCCTGAAAAATTATAAAATTGTTATGAGAATTGCAAGAGTTAATCCTCTCAAGGACTTATCTCAGTTCTGGCACATGGTAAGTGTGTAACAAATATTTGCTATTATATTAGTAAGCAGCTTTTAATAAAGAAATCCCACATCCTGCAGAAACAAAGGACAGTACAGATACAGCATCAGCTAAATTTGTTGCAACCGGAGGGACATTCTGCAGCTCCCTACCCCACTCCTACTCAGCTGTACATTTCATTTCTGTTACCAAACAGAACACTTAGCTTCTCAGAGTGAAGACATCTACCTTCAGCTTCAATTCCTCACAGTTCTCAGTTCAAGAACTTTAGGCACATTTTTATTTTCATTTGTCCCACCCACCACATGGTTTCCCAAAACAAGGGTACCATCCACCCTTAAGGACTTAAGAAGACTCATTTCTTGCTAGAAAAATCTACTCACAACGTTGAAACGAAGGCCTTTTTCATCCTAAAATCTACTCACAACATTGAAATGAAGGCCTTTTTCATCCTAAAATATCTCAGTGCTGAGTGTGATTACTGAGCCAGGCCAATAGCCAAACCACATTAGGTGGCCAGGCAGGAACAGGGGAAGGAAAATAAAATTTTCCAGGATGAAGAAAAACATAACATCAAGACAAAAATGAGGGTTGAATGGGTCCTTATGGAAGTACAGTTTGGGGTGATGGAAGATGTGTCAACAGTCGAGGTTGGGAAGGTAGGATCCAGGCCAGACACGGCAAAAGGGGTAGGGGCAGACTTGATTCAAGATAAGGAATGTGGCAATGGGAAAGCATTTGGCATGAGAAAAGCTGTGTTTAGAGTGATTACTATAGGAGGGGATGTGCAGGCAGAATGGAATGGGGCCAGAGGGTCAGGGAGACTACTGCATCCTATTTAATTTGTCTGATTTCTTCATCTTTTCAGAAAACCGTCTGAGGGTCTAGTAGTGACCTTGGGGCATACAAAGATGAAAAACACATGTGCTTGGCTTACAAGCCTTATAGAAAGGATGATAGGCCAGGCGTGGTAGGTAGCTCATGGCTGTAATCCTAGCAATTGGGGAGGCTGAGGCGGGTGGATTGCCTGAGCTCAGGAGGTCGAGACCAGCCTGGCCAACATGGTGAAACCCTGTCTCTACTACAAATATAAAAAGTACCCAGGTGTGGTGGCACATGCCTGTAATCCCAGCTACTCGGGAGGCTGAGACAGGAGAACCACTTGAACCTGGGAGGCAGAGGTTGCAGTGAGCCAAGATCACAGTATTTGCACTCCAGCCTGGGCAACAGAGCGAGACTCCATCTCTGGAAAAAAAAAAAAAAAAAAAGATGACAGGTACACAAACAGCTGTGATGTAAAGTAAAAAGGTCTTTAAGTGAGGTGCAGGTGTGGTGATACGGGACTTCAGGGAGGAGAGAGATTACATTCTGAGAGGGAATTACACAGGGAGGCTGCATTTGAAATGGGCTATCTAACCTAGGACTGACTTGCGTACAAGGAATGCTGTGGCTGGGGTGCAGGGGTAGAAACCAGACTCAGGGGTTATGAGGAAGAAGATAGGACAAGGCTGGGAAAATAATGGAGGCTGAGCAATTCAGTGCACAGTGTTTAAAAGAGTGCCAAAAACTTGATCTTGGTTGCAGCAGGTGCCGGTAAAGAAGGTCACTGGGGTTCAGAGTACTGGTGACAAAGTCAGGCATGGTTCTGTGCCATCAGCCTGTTCAGAAGAGGACAAGAAACACAGCTAAGGATAAAGGGAACATGATCTGGTCCCAAAAGGGGAAGGCTTGGGAGGCTGATTGAAAGACATAGACTGGTAGAGTGGTATTCAGAGAAGAGGTCTAGTCATGAAGGAAAACTGAGGCAGATGCAGGTATATCGTGTCTAAGGCAGGCAGCACCACCCATTCCAGATCTCATGGCTGGTTGCCTGGCTGACCAGGCTTCCAAGCCTAGTAGGGCTCAGGAAGGATGTAGGACTATCTTGTAAGTGGCAGTTACCTGTCTCTGCTGTTGAGATGGCTAAACAAAGGCTGAGCCTTACTTGGGTCTTCAAGGCTGGTCAGGCTTGTCCCTGCACAAACAAAAGACCACATTAATTCATTTAAGCATTGAGACTAGCCAGGCTCTCCACAAGTCTCTTGGGATCCTTTGATGAAGAAGTCAAATGCTGTCCTTGCTGCCATGGACCTTGCAATCTTGAGCAAAGTCAGACAGCAGAGCATGAAGGAGTATAGGAAATGGGCTTGACTTAAGAGATACAGCTGAGAAAGTCAGTGGGGCAAAGATCCGGAAGTGCTTCAAATGCAAGGCTAAGGAGCCTGGGGTTGAGCAGCCCCATGTCACCTCCTCCAAGAATTTTCCCAGACATTCTTCTGCAGCCTAGTCTGCTGGTGGTGGGGAGGGACTCCTGGGTTCCCAAGGTACTTTCAAAGCTCTATAATTTTCTGTGTGGCTTTCTATCTCTTCTCCCAGACAATAAGCATCTTGGGGGAGTGGGAGGAAAGTCGGGGGAGCACGTCTTCTTTTCCTTTATCTTTGTAACCTCAGTCCCTAGCATTGTGGCTAGCTCACAACAAGCAGCTTTGGATATTGATTGAACAAATGAATGAGTCCTCTAGGCAATAAGGAAGCTACTTGACTATGTGCCTAGTTTATCTTCTGCATTAGACCAGAAGCTCTTGAAAGCTAAACATCCGTGCTTTCTAGCTGTTTTGTAATTCTCCTCAAGGCTTAGCAGAATACCCTGTACACAGTGGACACTCCATAAATGTTGCCTGAATGCGTTTGTGGAAGTAGAAGTTGATCTTCAGTGTCCTAATTCCTGCTTTCAGTGACCCAGTTTGGGGGAGTAAGTCTTAAATTTCTTCCCCTCAGAATGACATCTCTGCCTTTTAAGTTCTCAACAAACTAGTAGGATGACTTCTTCTGGTAAGCGTATTTGGAAGGAAAGGCATTCTGAGCCCCACTCGTGGGCCTCACAACAAATAACCATCTATTAAAGCTTAGTGAATCTTAATTGTTTAGCAGTTGAAAATAATAATGAAGTAATAACACATCACACCAGGTACTTTTCTGGGTTCTTCATGTATATCAGACCTCACTTAATCTTCATAACAACCCTCTAAGATAGGCAGGATCATTGCCCCATTCCCAGATGGGAAGGCAAACCACAAGGAAAGCAGCAGGATTGAATCCAGGCACCTGTCCCCAAGTTCGCATATACCCTGGACTGCAGCAGTTTCTCCTAGAAAAGAAATCAGGAGAGAATCAGCAAGCAACTGGGAGCAGACTTGTTAGACTAGCGGTCTTCAAACTACCATGCTCTAGAATCTTGATGCTCAGGATGCACCCTGAGGCCAGTTAAATCAGAATTTCTGGGGATGGGACCCTGGCATCAGCATTTTTTTTTTAAACTCCCTAGGTGATTCTCATATGTAGCCAAATTTGAAAATAATGCCCTCTGCCCTTCCTGCAAAAATGCTGACCATGAACCAGGAGTATCAGCATGACCTGGGAGCAGATTAGAAATGCAGGCTCTTGGCCCCACCCTAGATCTGCTGAATCAAATCTGTATTTTACTAAGATCCCCTAAGTGACTCATTTGCACTAAAGTTTAAGATACATTGGTTTAGGGCTTAGGTATTCAAGCTCTCATTATTTCACTTGGGCTTCTGTTATTAGCATGAATTTAAATCCTTAATAAGCAAATCTCAAAACTCCATCAAAAAGCTCAGAATCAATCTGATATATTGGCCCAAAAAAATTACTTCAGAGGAAACTATGACCTTTTACTTCTCATAGTGTGAGGGAACTGAGGAAGAAAAGTTATATCGCTAATGGTGTCTAACAGAATGTAGATTCAGTCCAATCTAAAAGAGGCAGATGAATAACTCCTGGCGGCCTTCCTTCTTCTGAGTCAGAAGGATCAGGCCCACGACCTCAGTTAGGCAATGACCATACTTGAGTACCAAGCTGATTGATAAAGAAAATCCTCCAGCCAGAGGTATCTAAGCTTTCACAACTTCTGCTCTTTCCCCATGGTATGTTCCTGTTATAGACCCATAGATGACACCAGCAATCCTTGTCCCAATTGAGGTCTTGTTATTTGTCATTCAGCTTTCTGAATCTAACTAGATACATTGCCCACTTTTTAGTTTTGTTTGGTTTTTCTTTTTCTTTTTTTAGATTGAGTTTCACTCTTTTTGCCCAGGCTGGAGTGCAGTGGCACAATCTCGGCTCACTGCAACCTCCACGATTCAAGCGATTCTCCCACCTCAGCCTCCTGAGCAGCTGGGATTACAGGCACATGCCACCACGCCTGGCTAATTTTATATTTTTAGTAGAGATGGGGTTTCACCAGGCTGGTCTCAAACTCCTGAGCTCAGGCGATCCATCTGCCTCGGCCTGCCAAAGTGCTGGGATTACGGGCGTGAGCCACCACGCCTGGCACTTTTTAATTTTTATTTGCCATTGCTTTGTTTATTTATAACTAAATAACTGAAATTTGGAACTAGACTCAGAATGTATCCCAGTTCATCTGAAGGACATGGAGGTCCACTGGGATGCTCCTTATTTCACTATTTCACTATTTTTTGGTCTTTGCCCACTTTTTCCTTGAAATTATCCATTCCGTGCATTTTATTATATCTCAAGACATCAGGTAGATAGTCATCACCAGTAGCAAATACACCGGCTGAAATTGCCGTCCTTGCTTGGAATGTCTGCCCTTGAATGCAAATTATTTACTTCTGGATCCCTGACAGTGTAATTGTATAACTGCATTTGTAGAATGGTAAGGTTAGCATCCCCTTTTTCTCAGATCTTCAGTAGTAGACTATAAATGACCAGAAAGGGGAGGGCTACTTAGTATCAAGTTTTTCAACACTAGTAATGGAGAGGTGCTATGGTTTGGATAGAGTTAGTTTGTCCCCACCAAAATGCATGTTGATATTTGATCCCCAGTGTGGCAGTGTTGGAGGTCAGACCTAATGGGGGGTATTTGGGTAATGAGGGTGGATCCTTTATGAATGGCTTCGTGCTACTCTCATAGTAGTACATATGTTCTCACTGTTGCTAGACTGGATTACTTCTCATGGATATGGATTGGTTTCCATGGAGTGGGTTGTAATAAAGACAGGATGCTCCTCAGGTTTTTCTTCCCCTTCACACATGTCCACTTCCCTTTTGATCTCCTTTGCCATGTTGTGATGCAGCACAAAAGCCCTTGCAGGAAGCAGGCCCATGCCCTTGAACTTCTCAGCCTGCAGAACTGTGAGCTAAGCAAACCTCTTTTCTTTATGAATTACCCAGTCTCCAGTATTCTTTTATAGCAATACAAAACAGACTAAGGTCAGGAGCATAAAGAGAGAAAGAAAGGGGCCATCCCTTCCCCCATTTCTCTGGATGATCTTACTTGCTGGCCAAGGGTTTGTCATTTCTAAGCCTGTGGCAAACAATAATGATACATGGAAAGACCCTGTAGATACTGTCCTAACAGAGTCCACGCTAGAGCCTTGAACATGACTCATGTGAGTGTTGAATGGATGGATGGATCAATTAATTCTTCAGGTACATTTATGACTGGGGCTGATACTGAGCTCATAGGTACTAACATGAAGTAAGGGCCAGAGCCCATTCTCATTGAGCAGGCTACCCACCACTCTGCTGGGCTGGTACCCACACTGTACCACTCATTACAGATGGCACCTAGAATGTGAGAATGTGGCTCCAAGTTGCAAGCCGGAAAACAAAGAAATGTTTAAAACCCAACCTGATATGGCTTACCTATAGGACTGGTTAAAGGGAGAGAAGTGGAGCCTGATTGGCTAGGAATCTTGAAGGGGTGGAACCCAGCAGTCTCAGAGCTGCAACAAGATGGATCTTGGAGAAGGAATAAGAATTTAAAGTAATTCGAACTGAGAATGGATTAATATGGCTTTCTAATAAATCTGGAGGCAAAATTTGGAAGCAACAGAGAAGTAAAAAGGAAGGAGAGACCAGGAACAGGAGCTGAGTGGGTAGAAGCTCATTGAAGTTTTGGGGAATGAAGAAGGAGGAAGAAGAAAGAAGGTGCATCAATTATATTGAACTAAGTGAGTGAAACACAGAAAACACAAAACACAGAGCAACTGAGGCTTAAATGAACTGGAGCTTTATTCTATATTGGTAACTGTATTAGTCCATTCTCACTTTGCTATAAAGACATACCTCAGACAGGGTAATTTATTTATTTATTTATTTTTATTTTTTATTTTTTTGAGACAGAGTCTTGCTTTGTCACCCAGGCTGGAGTGCAATGGCACAGTCCCAGCTCACTGCAACCCTGCCTCCCGGGTTCAAGTGATTCTCCTGCCTTAGCCTCCCAAGTATCTGGGATTACTGATGCTGTCATGCGTGTCCGTGTGAAGAGACCACCAAACAGGCTTTGTGTGAGCAATAAAGCTTTTTAATCACCTGGGTGCAGGTGGGCTGAGTCTGAAAAGAGAGTCAGCAAAGGGAGATGGGGTGGGGCAGTTTTACAGGATTTGGGTGGGTAGTGGAAAATTACAGTCAAAGGGGGTTTTTCTCTTGCAGGCACGGGTGGGGGTCACAAGATGCTCAGTGGGGGAGCTTCTGAGCCAGGAGAAGGAATTTCACAAGGTTAATTGCTCAGTTAAGGTGGGTCAGGAACAAATCACAATGGTGGAATGTCATCAGTTAAGGCAGGAACCAGCCATTTTCACTTCTTTTGTGATTCTTCAGGCCATCTGGATGTATACATGCAGGCTTGGGCTCAGAGGCCTGACATTCCTGTCTTCTTATGTTAATAAGAAAAATAAAATGAAATAGTGGTAAAGTGTTGGGGCAGTGAAAATTTTGGGTGGTGGTATGGAGAGATAATAGGCGATGTTTCTCAGGGCTGCTAAAAGCGGGATTAGGGGTGGTGTGGGAACCTAGAGTGGGAGAGATTAAGCTGAAGGAAGATTTTGTGGTAAGGTTGTTAGAAGGAGCATTTGTCATATAGAATGATTGGTGATGGCCTGGATGTGGTTTTGTATGAACTGAAAAATTAAATGGAAGACACGAGGTCCAAATAAGAGAAGGAGAAAAACAGGTATTAAAGGACTAAGAATTGGGAGGACCCAGGACATCTAATTTGAGAGTGCCCAAGGGGGTTCAGCATAATTACTTGTTTGGTTGGCAAGTTTTTAGGCTCTATCCAAGTTTTTGGTATGCAGTTCAAGTTGGGCTGGTGTCTGAAATGAGACTGGGGCCTAATAAAAAGGAGTGTCCATATAGGAGCTTAAATGGGCTGTACCCTGTAGCATCTCGAGGACAGGCTGTAATTCTGAGAAGGGCAAGAGGTAAGAGTACTGTCCAGTCCTTTTTAAGTTGGAGGCTGAGCTTGGTGAGGTGTGTCTTTAAAAGACCATTAGTCCATTTTACCTTTCCTGAAGATTGAGGATTGTAAGAGGTACGAAGGTTCTGCTGAATACCAAGAGCCTGAGAAACTGGGTGATTTGACTAATAAAGACCAGTCCGTTACCGGACTGTATAGAGGTGGGAAGGCGAAACTGAGGAATTATGTCTGACAGAAGGGAAGAAATGACTGCGGTGGCCTTCTCAGACACTGTGGGAAAGGCCTCTACCCATCCAGTGAAAGTGTCTACCCAGACCAACAGGTATTTTAGTTTCCTGACTCAGGGCATGTGAATAAAGTCAATTTGCCAGTCCTGGGCAGGGGCAAATCCCCGAGCTAGATGTGTAGGGAAGGGAGGGGGTCTGAACAATCCCTAAGGAGTAGTAGAATAGCAGATGGAACGCTGAGAAGTGATTTCCTTGAGGATAGATTTCCACGATGGAAAGGAAATGAGAGATTCTAAGAGTCGGGCTAGTGGCTTGTAACCTACATGGAAGAGGTTATGAAATGATGACAGAATAGAATAGGCCTGTGAGGCTGGAAGGAGATATTTTCCTTGGTCCAAGAACCATTTGTCTTGTGTGGGAGGAGATTGATAGGTGGAAGTTTCAGTGGGAGAGTAGGTGGGAGTGACTGAAGAGGAGGAAGAGGAAAACTGGCTGTGAGGGACAGAAGTTGGAATGCTAAGCTGCTTCTTTAGATACCTTATCAGCATAAGCGTTGCCCTGAGCGATGGGATCTGATGCCTTTTGATGGCCCTTGCGGTGAATGACTCCATCTTCCTTTGGAAGTAAAGCAGCCTTGAGAAGAGTTTTTATTAAAGAGGCATTAATGATGGAGGACCCTTGAGTAGTGAGGAAACCTCTTTCAGCCCATATAACAGCATAGTTGTGTAGGATATGGAAGGCACATTTAGAGTCAGTATAAATGTTGACGTGTAGTCCCTTTGCAAGCATGAGGGCCCAAGTTAAGGCAATGAGTTCAGCTTGCTGAGAGGTAGTGGAGGGGGCACTATCTATCAATGATAGATGTGGAAGATACTATAGCATAGCCTGCCTTTGCTGGTGAGTGGCGATTAGGCCTGGTGGAACCGCCATCAATAAACCAAGTGTAATCAGGGTGAAGAACAGGAAAGAAGGAAATATGGGGAAATGGAGTGAATGTCAGGTGGATCAGAGAGATAGTCATGGAGGTCAGGTGTGGTGTCAGGAATAATGTGGAAGGCCAGATTGAAGTCCGGGCCAGGAACAATGGTAATTGTGGGAGACTCAACAAAGAGTGAGTTTAGCCGAAGGAGCCAGAGGGCAGAAAGCATGTGCGTCAGATGTGAGGAAGAAAATAGATATTGGAAGTTATGAGAACTATAGAGAGTGAGTTGAGCATAGCTTGTGATTTTGAGGGCTTCTAAAAGTATTAAAGCAGCGGCAGCTGCCACACGCAGACATGAGGGATAGGCTAAAAGAGTAAGGTCAAGTTGTTTGGACAGAAAGGCTACAGAGTGCAGTCCTGGCTCTTGGGTAAGAATTCTAACCACACAGCCCTGCACTTCGGCTGTGTGTAATGAAAAAGGTTGGGATGAGTTAGGGAGAGCTAGTATGGGGTAGGTTTTAGGGCTGTTTTTAAGGAATGGAAAGAGGAGTGGGGAAAGGATTTAGGATCTATGGGGTCAGCTAGGTTTATCTAGAATAGAATAATGGGTAGTGGAGGGAGGTATTGAGGGATAGGAGAGTATATGGGTTTGGCACCGTGGAGTGGATAGGCAAGACAATTTGGTTGATAAAGCGCAGATCCTGAACTAACCTGTAAGACTTGTCTGGTTTTTGGACAGGTAAAATGAGGGAATTGTAAGGAGAGTTTATAGGTTTTAAAAGGCCACGCTATAACAGGCGAGTGATAACAGGCTTTAATCCTTTTAAAGCGTGCTGTGGGATGGGATATTGGCATTGAGCAGGGTAAGGGTGATGTTGCAGGAAGTCAGGGAACCCGAATGGAGGGACCGGCTGAAGCCACAGCAGAACATAAATTGTGAAGATTTCATGGACATTTGTTAGTTCCCCAAATTAATAGCTTTATGATTTCTTACGCCTGTCTTTACTGCAGTCTCTGAACATAAATTGTGAAGATTTCATGGACATTTTTCACTTCCCCAATCAATACTCATAATTTCCTATGCCTGTCTTTCCTTTAATCTCTTAATCCTGTCATCTTCATAAGCTGAGGATGTATGTCACCTCAGGACCCTGTGATGATTGTATTATCTGCACAAATTGTTTGTAAAGCATGTGTGTTTGAACAATATGAAATCTAGGCACCTTGAAAAGAACAGGATAACAGCAATTTTCAGGAAACAAGGGAGATAACCATAAAGTCTGACTGCCTGTGGGGCCAGGCAGAACAGAGTCATATCTCTCTTCTTGCAAAAGTGAATGGGAGAAATATCACTGAATTCTTTTTCTCAGCAAGGAACAGCCCTGGGAAAAGAATGCATTCCCAGGGGAAGGCCTCTAAAATGACCGCTCTGGGAGTGTCTGTCTTATGCAGTTGTAGATAAGGGATGAAATACACCCTGGTCTCTTGCAGCGCCCCCAGGCTTGCTAGGATTAGGAAATTCCAGCCTGGCGAATTCTAGTCAGACTGGTTCTCTGCTCTTGAACCCTGTTTCCTGTTAAGATGTTTATCAATGACAATGTGTGCACAGCGGGACATGGAACCTCATTAGTAATTCTAATATCGCCCTGGCCTTGTGATCTTGCTCTGCCCCCATTTGCCTTGTGATATTTTACTGCCTTTGAAGCATGTGATCTCTGTGACCCACACTATTCCTACACTCCTTCCCCTTTGAAAATCGCTAATAAAAACTTGCTGGTTTTGCGGCTCAGGTAGGCATCGTGGAACCTGCTGACATGTGATGTCACCCCCAGAGGCCCAGCTGTAAAATTTCTTTCTTTTGTACTCTTTCTCTTTATTTCTCAGACTGGCCGACACTTGGGGAAAATAGAAAAGAACCTACATTGAAATATTAGGGGCTGGTTCCCCCAGTAGGGTGATTAGGTTTTAACGGGATGGTAAGGGGGGCATCATCCATCGCCAAGGAGGGAGTAGAGGTGTCCTGTACTTGTGGATTAAGGTGGGGAGATACAAGGAGAGGATGTGAAGGTGGCTTTGAACTGGGGGAAAAGGTGGCAATGAGGTGTGGCTGTCGTCCAGGAATAGTCAGGAAAGCAGATAATTTAGTTAAAATGTCTCAACCTAATAAGGGAGCTGGGCAGGTGGGGATAACTAAAAAGGAGTGCATAAAAGAATGTTTTCCGAGTTGGCACCAGAGTTGGGAAGTTTTAAGAGGTTTAGAAGCCTGGCCGTCAATACCCACAACAGTTATGGAGGCAAGGGAAACACGCCCTTGAAAAGAAGGTAATGTGGAGTGGGTAGCCTCCGTATTGATTAAGAAGGGGACGGACTTACCTTCCACTGTAAGAGTTACTCAAAGCATCTGTGATGGTCCTGTAGGCTTCCAAGGTGATTGGGCAGTGTCAGTCTTCAGCTGCTAAGCCGAGAAGATCTGGGAAGGAGTCAGTCAGAGAGCCTTGGGCCAGAGTTCCAGGAGCTCTAGGAGTGGCTGCCGGGTTGGACAGTCAGATTTGCAGTGGGGTCCCGCACAGATGGAACATGGCTTAGGAGGAATCCCAGGCTGCGGGCATTCCTTGGCCCAGTGGCCAGATTTCCGGCACTTGAAGCAAGATCCTGGGGTAGGCAGTCCTGGAGGAATGCCTGACTGCTGAGGTTCAGGTGTTTGGAAGTTCTTGTGTGCTGGAGATGTGGCTGGGGTTTGTCTCACAGTAGAGGCAAGGAATTGCAACTCAGAAGTACGTTGCTACTTGGCTACCTCTACTCTATTATTGTACACCTTGAAGGCGAGGTTAATTAAGTCCTGTTGTGGGGTTTGAGAGCTGGAATCTAATTTGTGGAGCTTTTTCTAATGTCAGGAGTGGGTTGGGTAATAAAATGCATGTCGAGAATAAGATGGCCTTCTGGCCCTTCTGGGTCTAGGGCGGTAAAGCATCTAAGGGTTGTTGCCAGATGGGCTGTGAACTGGGTTGAGTTTTTATATTTGATAAAAAAGAGCCTCAACGCTAACTGATTTGGGAGAAGTTGGATAAAGTAAAAGGAGCATTAACCTTGGCTATGCCTTCAGCTCCAGCCACCTCTTTAAGAGGAAATTGTTGGGCAGGTGGGGGAGGGCTAGTTGCGGAAAGAAACAGTCAGCTGGACGGAGTGTGAGGAGGGGGTGATAAAAGGATTATAGGGTGGGGGAGTGGAGGCTGAGGAAGAATTGGGACCTGGCTCAGCCTGCCAAGGAGCAGCCTGGGGAGGAGGGGAGAGGTCAGATGAGTCCATAGAAAAGGAGGATTCGAAGGAGTCAGAGCTTGGGGTGGAGACTGAAGGAACAGACAGGAGAGAAAGAAGAAAGATTTGGGATGAGTCGCTTTGGGAACAGAGACTAGGGAGGGACCAATGTGTAAAAGAATGTCTGGACATCAGGCACCTCAGACCATTTGCCCATTTCTCGACAAAAATTATCTAGATCTTGTAGGATAGACAAATCGAAAGTGCCATTCTCTGGCCACTTGGAACTACTGTCGAGTTTGTACTGGGGCCAAGTGATATTGCAGAAGAATATAAGGCATTTAAGTTTTAGGTCAGGTGTGAGTTGAAGAGGTTTTAAGTTCTTGAGAACACAGGCTAAGGGAGAAGAAGGGGGAATGGAGGGCAGAAAGTTGCCCATAGTGAAGGAGGTAAGTTTAAAGAGAAAGGTAGAGACATGGAGAAGCTGGTGGGTGAGCAGCCCTGGGCTGCAATGTGGGTGAGTAGCCAAAGCAGGCGTCCCTGCAGTTGACTTGTCACCAAGGAAATGTGGGTGAATGACCAAGACAGGCATCCCCATGGTGATCAGACACCAATGGAGTGTGGGCGAATAATCAGGCAGGCGTCCCCACAGTGATTAAACACCAAGGGAAGACTGTCTTCCTGAGTCTGTGACCAGCACCAGAGTTTTGGGTCCATGGATAAAATGTGTCTCCTTTGTCTCTACTAGAGAGGAAGCAGAACTGGAATTGGAAGGACAGGGAGATTGAAGTGTAGCGAGAGAGGGAGATTGAAGGATAGCAAGAGAGGCTGGAGAAGAGAGTGAAAAGACCACTTACCCAATTTGAAATTCATGAGATGTTTCTTGGGCTGGTTGGTCTGAAGACCTGAGGTGGTAGGTGGATCTCCTCACAGAGTGAGGGCAAAGACAGGAGACCAGTCTCCTGAAGGAGTCCTCCTGTCCCAGGTTTTGGCACCAAATGTGACACACATCCGTGGGAAGAGACCACCAAACTGGCTTTGTGTGAGCAATAAAGCTTTTTAATCACATGCGTGCAGGTGGGCTGAATCCGAAAAGAGAGTCAGCGAAGGGAGATAGGGGTGGGGCCATTTTATAGGATTTGGGTGGGTAGTGGAAAATTACAGTCAAAGGGGATTTTTCTCTTGCAGGCGGGGCGGGGGTCACAAGATGCCCAGTGGGGGAGCTTCTGAGTCAGGAGAAGGAATTTCACAAGGTTAATCGCTCAGTTAAGGTGGGTCAGGAACAAATCACAATGGTGGAATGTCATCAGTTAAGGCAGGAACCAGCCATTTTCACTTCTTTTGTGAATCTTCAGTTACTTCAGGCCATCTGGATGTATACATGCAGGCTTGGGCTCAGAGGCCCGACAGACATGTGCCACCACGCCCTGCTAATTTTTGTATTTTTAGTAGAGACAGGGTTTCACCATGTTGGCCAGGCTGGTCTCAAACTCCTGATCTTGTGATCCACCCACCTCGGCCTCTCCAAGTTCTGGGTTTATAGGCATGAGCCACCGTACCCGGCCAGACTGGGTAATTTATAAAGAAAAGAGGTTTAATTGGCTTATGATTCCACAGGCTGTGCAAGAAGCATGATGCTAGCATCTGCTTGGTTTCTGGGGAGGCCTCAGGAAACTTACAAATATGGTGGAAGGCAAAGAGGGAGCAAGCACTTCACATGGCCAGAGTAGGAGGAAGAGAGAGTGAGTGGGGAGGAGCTATACATTTTTAAACAACCAGATCTTGTGAGAACTCTATCATTATACAGTACCAAGGAGGGATGGTGATAAACCATTCATGAGAATTTCACCCCCGTGATCCAGTCACATTCCACCAGGCCCCACCTCCAATGCTGGGGATTACAGTTGAACATGAGATTTGGGTGGGGACACAGATCAAAACCATTTCAGTAACAAAGTAGGAGATAAGCCATTGTAGGGGTAGAAATGTGTGGTACCTTTTCTCACCCATCATAAGGCTCACAGCCAACACTTTTATAACAAAAGACAAGTTAACAAGGGAAAAGCATAGCAAATTTATTTAATCAAAATTTTAGGCCAGGCGTGGTGGCTTGTGCCTGTAATCCCAGCACTTTGGGAGGCCAAGGTAATACAGGAGTTAATAAGAAACAATTTTTAGGCAGCTAGAAAGGGTGGGAGTTCTAGGTGGAATTTTCCTTTAATAAAAAGCAGCCCCAAAACCATTTCTTCTCTAACAGAAAGCAGACTGAGAAGGCATAGATAAGCAAACTAGGAGTTTTTATATGTAAATGCAGACAGCTGCACCTGGAAGCCAGGTACATTCAGTATGGGGTCTCCCACCCTCTTTTCCTTGTCACCAGGTCTCCTACCCTCTTTACCTTGTCACCAGGTCTCCCATCCTCTTTTCCTTATCACCAGGTTTATGGGTGTCACGGCAGCCTCCAGGTAAAACCACGTGTACAAGTATCATAGCCACCACCAGGTGGAAGCCATATTTGCATAATAAAAGACTAGGGTAGGAGAGCCAGTCTTTTCCTGGGCTATGTGAATGGCACACCTGGTCAACCCAATCCCCTGAGCCCTAAGTAAATCAGTCACCACCTCCTCAAGCCTGTACAAAACCAATTGCATTCCACCGCAGACCTTAGACCCTCTTTTGGGTGACCTGCTTTCTCAGCATGAGGAAGCTTTTTCTCTCTCTTTTCATCTTTTTCTATTAAACTTTCCACTCCTAAACCCACTCCTCGTGTGTGTCCATGTCCTGAGTTCTTTCTCAAGTGAGACCAAAAGCCAGGGTATATACCCCAGACAACGGAGCCATTTCAAAAGTGGGTGGATCACTTGAGCCCAGGAGTTCAAGACCAGCCTAGAAACATGGTGAAACCCCGTCTCTACTAAAAATACAAAAATTGGCCGGGTGTGGTGGCATGTGCCTGTAGTCCTAGCTACTTGGGAAGCGAGACACGGATTGCTTGAACCCAGGAGGCAGTGGTTGCAGTGAGCTGAGATCATGCCACTGCACTCCAGCCTGGGTGACAGAGCAAGATCCTGTCTCAAAAAAAAAAGTTTTACATGATGCAGGAGACTTCAAAAATGAATACACAAAGACCTAGGGAAAACTGTCCACTTTTATGCATAGATTTGATGAAGATTAACAGCTGTGTAGAAATGTGATTGCACAAAAAGGATATAATCTAATGGTAATAAACTGGAGGGGCAGGAACCCAGCAAGGCCTGTCTGTTCAGATTCTTCTTGGTCTTACTGTGTAGCATTCCTTCCTCCCAGGAAGGGAAAACCCCTCTGGGAAAACCCTCTGGAACAAGGATAACCTTCCTCCCCTCTAGGAAAACCCCTCTGGAACAAGGATAACCTGCAGTCAGACAAGGTAGGTCAGGGAATTTATTTATGGCTAGCTTCTGCCCAGAAAGGCAGGGGAAGGTCAGAGTAGTATTTCTAGGTTTTATGGCTTAATTTGGAAGAGAGGGATTCTAGTTTCTATGACTTGCCTTGGGGAAGAGGAATTATGATATTTTTTAAAGAGACAGGGTGTTGCTCTGTCGCCCAGGCTGGAGGGCAGTGGTTGCAATCACAGCCCACTGCAACCTTGAACTCCTGGGCTCAAGTGAGTGATCCTCCTGCCTCAGCCTCGCAAGTCATCGGTACTACAGGCACATGCTGTCATGCCCAGCTAATATTTTTTTATTGTTTGTAGAGACAGGGTCTTGCTCTGTAGCCCAGGCTGGTATGCAGTGGTGCAATCATAGCTCACTGCAGCCTCGATCTCCTGAGCTCAAACAATCCTCCTGCTGTCTGCCTCCCAAAGCACTGGGATTACAGGCATGAACCACTATCCCCCGCAGGAATTGTGATTTCTATGACTGGGAAGAATGAGGGACAAGAGACATGAGGGTGGGAGAAGGTCAGAGAGAACTTGCTTCTGGGGCTGCTTCTGAGGCCTTCCAATTTCCTTTAGTTTGAGGTACTCAGCATGCCAGTGTCTTACTTTGGGGTATTGTTTTCTGAGCCCCAACACTGTCCATCACTTCTCTCTCTGTCTCCCACATACTTTCTCCTTCCCTCCCTGCTCCTTTCTCTCCTCCTTTCCCTCCTCCCTTCTCTTCTTCTCTCTTTCCCTCCCTCCCTTTTTCCTTTTAGATGTGTTTACAAGAAGGCTGGATATAGAATCAGGAGACCTAGAAACCTGGACTGGTCTTGTCCTTAACTTAGGGTAAGTAACTCAGCCTCTCTGGCCTCAGTGTCCTCACTTGTAAAATTAGGGGCTGAATAAGAGGATGCCTAGGGTCCTGCCCAGCTTCAAAATGCTTTGGTCCTCCAAGATCCATAAGACTGCAGGAAGTAGCTGAGACAGCCCTCTCGGAGGGAGCTGGGTCACAGTCTGCTAGACTCCCCTGCTGTGTAAAGTCCCATTCTGGCAGATGTCACTTAGATTTCCCCCACTGGCTCCAGATAGGCCTGCTTTGGATAAATGACACTCCTGTTTTGCCAAATCTGACCAACTCAAATCATGCCATATGTGCCTCATTACAAACTTGTCCCTGTGCCAGCCAGATGGATGCAGTACTTTTTGGTCTCCCAGCTAAAGGTTGAAATGGCCTTCATGATGGCACAGGTGGCCTGTATATGTGCTTTTGTTTCACTTGTTAGACACCATGTTCTGTTTCAATTCTGTTTCTCTAGTTAAAGTGTTTTCATTTCTTTATTTGTTCAATAAACACCTCTCAAGTACCTGTATGGCCCTTGCACTCTGAGGGGCTCCATAATACCAAAACGAATAGGTCACAGTCCTTTCCTTTCTGGAGCTGGCACTGACCATGGCCTTCCTGGTATTCCACAATCTCTTCCTACTTAACTCTCCAGCTTTATTTCCCTCCACTGATGACTCCTCCCTGTCATACTGTCCCTTTCCCTGGGGAGGTTTTGCACATGCACATGCTTAGCCTGAACAGGAACCCCTGCCCTCCCAGGTACACATATGCATTTACACACACACACGTGCATGCACACATGCACGCACACACACACACCCCTACCTCTCTCCCCAGCCATGGGATTCTCCATTCTTCAAGTTTCGACTTCAATGTACTTTCCTTAGGAGATCTTCCCTGACTGTTCTGCCCCCAATTCCTGTTATATATTTCCTTAGCACCCTGACTTTCCTTCTCAAAACATTCTCCGTCTGGTAACTCCTTTTTAAGTCTTCTCCCTCACTGGACTGTAAACTACCTGGCAGCATGAGGATCACTTCCTGCACATGGTAGGCCCTCAGTAAATGAAGTATGAATGAATACGTGGATGAACGAAACTGTGAAAGGGAGAGACAAATAGACAGAAATGGATATATCCCATCAAGATCACAGAAGGAATGGGAGCAAAGACTGGTAGACAGACCCATAGAAAGGGACTCCAGCTGCTATGATAGGGAAGGGATGGGTGGCAAGGTCTTAGAAGAAATTTGTACCTGATCTTGAAGAAGGAATGAGTAAAGTGAAGAGGAGAGGAAAGTGCAGCTCAGGCAGAAGAGGCAGCATGAATAAAGACAGGAGGTGGTGGGCCTGGTGTTTCCAGGGTCTGGAGAGAAGTTCATGAGGCAGGTGGAACATCAGAGGCTGGCAGGAGAAGCTGTGAGCTCCCAGACACTGCCCTCCTCCTTGCATAAGAACTTGCAGAATCCCCGACTCTGGAGTCCTTACCATGGCAGGGCACTCTAAAGAACAGAATTCTTCCTTCCCTCTCCCCTCTTTCCCTTGCTTCCTGTCTTCCCTTCTCTCATTCTTCATCAAATTCAACTCACATTTACTGAACTCCTTCTGTGCATCAAGAGTTAGAGAGAGAATTTTCTTCTCACTCTCTCTTGAAAGATGAATCTAGCTCCAAACCAGAAATGGTTCCGCTGGGCTGGAACTGTGGTCAGGGAAGCAGATGAGAGCTGGCATGTGGGCAAATTAGGGCAGAAACAGACTCTTGATGGATTCCAAAGTAGGCACAGATTTAGAGGGACCAGGTTAGTGAAGTTACCCAGAACAGAGATGGGTCAAAGACAGAGCAGAGAAAGCTCTCTGCTGCTGCGGGCCCTTTAAATGATGCCCTCTGCTCTGCTCGCACGGCCTGGGGGCTGGTCGGCAAGTGCCCCACCAGTGGGTGCTGACTCCAGAGGTTTGGCCCTGGGGAAGGAGGATGGAAGGCCTAGCTCAAAGTAGAGAAAAGGGGCATCTGGAATCCCCATGGCAAGGGGCAGGCAGAGAGTGCAGAAAGGCAGGGAGCATGACCTGTTTCCTTTCCACAAAAGAAATGGTACTATCTCCTGCTGGGGTGACCTCTGCTTTCCTCTCTGAAGAGACCTTAACTTTTAACTGTTCAGGTTGCTTTTCTTGATCAGGGAGGAGCTCAAGCCTGCAAAACCTCCCTGTAGGTAAGAGGGAGAATATGCCAAGGGAAGCTGCTGCTATACAGCTCCTAAAAGGAAAGTAGGGTAGGTAGGATGGGATCTCAAGGCCAGGCTGCCCATGGTGAGTGCACTTCAGGTGGATAGCTGTGCTGGGGGAAGCTGCCGGCAAAGTGGACACTCAGAGCTGGCAGCCCTGGAAATGAGACTGGAGCCCTGAGGCTGAGTGGGGGACATAGGCGTTAGCACTCCAGTATTGTATCGTGTATTACTGTGTCAGGTTTTGTGTGTACTGCCTCCTGAACTTGACCTTGGATATGGAGGTAATGTTATATACTTATACGTCACCCAGAGAAACCATTCTAGAGCTCACTAAACCCACTGAGGGGGTCTCTGTACGCACTCGTCAGTTTCGATAGGTTACCAGAGAGCCACAGATGGGTATGGCTTGGAACAAAACCCAGGCAGGTGGCTCACAGCCAAGCCCAACAAAGCTGCCTCTTTCACAGACTCTTTCTTGGGATGGCTTGGTTATCCCATGGAGAGGGATGGTCCCCCCAGGCCACCTGGGCACACAGAACAAAGTGCCCAGAGGGAAACTTGGTTAAATCCAAATTAAATGCATTTTTTGATGAGACAGAAGAAATGAAGAAGAAAGGCCCTGTGGGCAGCTTTGGGCTTGCAGAGGGCATGAAAAATATGTCATCTGAGGAATGGGGAGAGGAGACAAAGAGGTTAGTGTGACAGGAAGCCTGGGAGGAATAAAGCCAGGAAACAGAGTAGGAGGAAGAGAGGGCCACTAAGAAAGGAGGAAGGTCTTTGCCAAGAGGAGGCGGGAGAACAAAGGGAGAGAGGTGGTGGGGGTAAGGTCGGGGATGCAAGGAGAGCTGCCAGACCCTGGTCAGTGTTTTCCCCAGCACTGAGAGTTGTCACCGGAGGCCTGTAGTCTGCGTGTTGGAGGAGCCCAGCCTAGCCCTCTCGGAGAGAGAAGGAAGAATGGGCCCTTTTAGCTGAAGGAGTTAGCCTCCACCTACCCATCAGCCATGGATGGATGAGCACCTGCTCCTGGCCCCTGACCTGTGTGTTCAGTGCCAACAGTGCTTTAGAGAGGGTAGCAGCACTAAGGGTTCTGAGGGAAAATGTGGACAAAAGCTGTTTGTGTCCATACTGTTTTGTTCTTTAGGAGTCCTAAACAGTGCTTGCAGGAACAGTTTACAATGGTAGTGAAGGAGGCACTTTAGGCAAGATGTAGAGAGGACGTGGTAAAGTTGGCCAGGCCACGTTGGCCAGACCTGGGGTAGTGGCTGAGGGTTCTTGTTCATTCAACAAACATTAGTTGAATGTCTACTAGGAATACCGAAAACAAGACAGACTCCCTGATCTTCTGGATTCTACTTTATATTCTAGGTTACCTTCTAGTGAGGGGTGACAGACGAGTAAACAATGAGATACTTTTTGGCCAGGCGCGGTGGCTCATGCCTGTAATCCCAGCACTTTGGGAGGCCGAGGAGGGTGGATCATGAGGTCAGGAGATTGAGACCATCCTGGCCAACATGGTGAAACCCCGTCTCTACTAAAAATGTGAAAATTAGCTGGGCGTGGTGGCACGCGCCTGTAATCCCAGCTACTTGGGAGGCTGAGGCAGAAGAATGGCTTGAACCAGGAAGTCAGAAGTTGCAGTGAGCCGAGATCGTGCCACTGCACTCCAGCCTGGCCAGAGAGCGAGACTCCATCTCAAAAAACAATAACAACAACAACAAAAAACAATGAGATACTTTTCTATGTATGTTAAAAAAGCTCTTTGTCTTCATTTCCCAACCAGGTTGAGGCTGCCGGGGCTGTCTTCTCTGACAGCAACAGTAGAGCAGAAGTACAGTCAGTATTTTGCCTGTCAATGTCATCTTGACTTACACAATATTTTTATGCATTTTTCCTCTCATCATTTCCAAAATAGTCAATAATCCCTTCAGGGGTGGGAGGGAAAAGGAAGATTGCAGAGGGCAGATAGCTCCAGAAGAAGAGACCACTGCCTCCTAACTGTATTCCTTCCACCAGCTTCTCCTCATTCACCTTCCTACACTCCTGGAGGAATTTTATAACATGCTAATGTCACCATGGGACTTCCTGCTTTAATGGTTTAGATTGAAAATTGGTTGGGATGCTTTTGACTCCCAAGAAGTAGAAAGCCCTGACTCAGCTGGCACAGTCATAAAGACACTTAGCACCTCACCCAGCAAATAACCTGGGGAAGGTGCTTCCTGGTAGGTTAATTGAGTGATTGACTCCCAGGCCCTAAGTCCTTCCCCTCTTTCAGCTCTGTCATTTCCAGGCTGCACCCCTTCAGAGTGGCATGATGGCTACTGCATCCAGATACCACAGCACTCAGCAGGAGGAGAGACACTCCTCCCTGTGCATCTACAGCAGAGAGGGGACCCTTCCCAGGGCCCCAGCAGATTGCCTTCATGACTCATGGGCTGGACTTGAGTGATGCCTCTTCCTAACTCACTGGCAAGGGAACTGGATTTCCATGGTTGCCTCTGAGAAGCACAGGGCCATGGGTGGAGCAAATTTCCTGATCTACAAAGGGAGCTCTATTAGTCAATGAGTCAAGAGTTAGTGGTGATGAGTTGATGGGTAGGTAACCGCAGGTGTCTGTTACAGATAACTTTGTCTCACTTTCAGGAAAAAAAAAAAAAAAATCAAACTCTGTAGCAAGACATAAAAGGCCCTTTATGTTCAGGTCCCTGCCTGCTCCTCCAGCCTCATCTTTTCAGCAATACTCAAGTGCCTTTCTCCAGCCATATCCAAAGTATTGCTGGCTGGGCATGGTGGCTCACGCCTGTAATCCCAGCACTTTAGGAGGCTGAGGCGGGCAGATTACTTTGAGCTCAGAATTTGAGACCAGCCTGGACAACATGGCAAAACCCCATCTCTACTAAAAATATAAAAATTAGCCAGGCATGGTGGCAGACCCCTGTAATCCCAGCTGCTTTAGAGGCTGAGGCAGGAGAATCGCCTGAACCTGGGAGACAGAGGTTGTAGTGAGCCGAGACCACGCCATTGCACTCCAGCCTGGACAACAAGAGCAAAAGTCCATCTCAAAAAAAAAAAAAAAAATTAGCCGTGCGAGATTGTGAGCTGAGTAATCTCAGCTACTTGGGAGGCTGAGGCAGGAGAATCGCTTGAACCCGGGAGATGGAGGTTGCAGTGAGCCGAGATCACACCACTGCACTCCATCCTGGGTGATAGAGAGAGACTGTCTCAAAAAAACAAAACAAAACAAAACAAAACAAAAACACCACAAAGATGGATTGCAATGTCCATCTGAACCTTCTCTGTTCTTTAATGCCTCAATGCCTTTGCCCACACTGTTTTTTGGTCCTTGCTGCCTTGTTCTTGGAGACCGCCCTTGCTATACTAACACTCTCTTCAAGCATATCCCAGCTTCCCTAACCTTGCTTGGCTCCTGCCTCCGGGTGGAATTAGAAGGTGCTCCTTTGCAAGTGACTCAGTTATTGCAGACTGGTACAGTGGTTAAATACAAGGTGCAGAAAGCAGACACCCAAGCTCTCATGCTTACAGGCTGGGTGACCTCAGGCAAGATATTTAACTCTCCGAGCAATCTAATTGATTCTTCTTCTGTGAAATGGGCATAATAATGGTAAAAATGGGTCTAATAATAGTACCTACTTCATTAAATTTTTGTGAGGATTATAAGGTATGCTAAGTGCTTAGCACAACACATGGAGTACTGTGCTAAGTATATATATAGTGCTCAGTAAATGCTAATTCTTTTTATTTGGTGGTGGTTATTATTAGCATCCTCATGGAGGGGCAACTGTAGACACAAATACAAATAGAGTGACCTCATGCCAAAATGTGATTCCAAGACATTTGCTCACTTTTCAAATGGCTCTAACATTTCACCACCCAGTAACTGCATGTTGAAAGGCCCCTGTAGTCTTTGGGGCTACGATATTTAGTGTGGGCAAACAGTGTGGTGTGTACCATGGACATTTTTGAAGGTTTCTTTACCACCACCTCTGTACTCCGTCTGCATCCAAGGGCTATCTCTAAAGAGAAATTGAAGACATCCACCCACAGTTTCACAGAGCTCTCTACAGGCCCTTCCCTTATTGGTCATCTCCTTGGTGAGGTCAGAGGAGGCTCTGCTCCTGGCCTCTGCAGGAGATTCCTGTCCTCTAATCTCTGAACTTCAATGGAATCTGGGTTAGAAGGATCCCTGAGGGAGTCTCAAGGGAGGACAGCCGATTTACCCTCCCCAGACCCCTCAGTGTTGAAGAAAGACCTTCAAGGGGCAAATGATGATTTGAAGGTCCAGTAAGGCTCTTATGTACTTGTGACAAAATAAGAAAAATACATTTGGTCTCTGCCCCAATTCCTAGCACAGAGCTCCTAAAACTCTTGTAATTTCCGGAGTGATAGGGGTGACAGGAGTTTTTTGTTTTTTTTTTTTTTTCATAATATAACTAGGGTCTTGGTCCCTAGTTCCTGCTATAAGAGCTTCTAACACCCTTGGAATTTCTGGAGAGATAAGATGTCAATTTGTAATGCTAATGAGGTGACTCTAGGTTGGGTGGGGGTGGGGAAGCTAGACAGCTTCAGGATGAGGTCGGCTTACCAGAGGAACCAAGCTTATGATTAGAGGGTTGGAACTTTCAGCCCCATCCTCTGACCTCTGGGAAAAGGGGAGTTGGAGACTGAGTCCAATCACCAATGCCCCCTGATGTAATCAATCATGCCTATGTAACGGAACCTCCACAAAAACCCTAAACAACGTGATTCAGAGAGCTTCCAGGTTGGTGAACACATCCACATGTCAGGAAGGCAAATGCCCAGAGTGTGGAGGCATCTCACCTCCTCCCACATACCTTGCCCTATGCATCTCTTTCATTGGCTGCTCCTAGAGTTGTATTCTCCATAATAAACTAATCAGAGTAAGCAAAGTGTTTCACTGAGTTATGAGAAACACTATAGCAAATTTTTGAACCTGAGGAGGGGATTTTGGGAACCCCCAATTTATAGCTGGTCAGTCAGGAATACAGGAGACCTGAGACTTGTGATTGGCATCTGAAATGGGGGTCAGTTTTATGGGGCTGATCCCTTAACCTGCGGGGTTTGTGCTAATTCCAGGTAGTTAGTATCAGAATTGAATTAAATGGTAAGATCCTAGTTGGTGTCTGCAGAGAACTAAAGCACAAGTACTTAGTTTGGAAAACCTACACATTTTGGTGTCAGAAGTATGAAGAGCATCGAAAACTAGTTTTTCTTTTGGTATTCTTACCAATTTCTGCAGAAATTGAGGTCCTGATGGACTCTGGATACTTGAGTAGCATCTTTAACTGTGTTTGTGTGAGTGAGTTCTGAGTTTAGAGTTTACTGTTAAATAAATCTGGCTCCTAAGCAAATTAATGCAGGAACAGAAAACCAAATACCACATGTTCTCACTTATAAATGGAGCTAAACATTGAGTACACATGGACACAAAGGAGGGAAAAACAGACCCTGGGACCTACTTGAGGGTGGAGGGTAGGAGGAGGGTGAGGATCAGAAAACTGTCTATCAGGTATGATGCCCATTACCTAGGTGATGAAATAATCTGTACACCAAACCCCCATGACACATAATTTACCCATGTAACAAACCTGCGTTTGTACCCCTGAACCTAAAATAAAAGTTGGAAATAAAAATAAATAAATAAATAACTGGAAATATATAAATAAATCTGGCAAAGTTATAGTGTTTGTGGTAGGTGAAAAGATACTCGCACCCAGCAGCATCTGCCTGAATTTTCTCTGTAAGTTGGAAAGGTCCAATATTTAATACAGGTCACATTTTAGGATTAGAATTTTAATCCACTTTCAAGTAGTAAGTTTATTCCTCAAAAAATAAAAAATAAAAATAAAAGATCCAGAAGAGAGCTAAGAGTAGGAAGCAACCTACCTTTGTATCTTTTGCTAAAGCGCATGTATTTTGGTAGTTAAAAGCAAAAGCAAGTGGGCTTGGTAACCAGTGGGAGGAGTGGCCAGGGAAGGTGCTCCCGAAGTATCAATTGGTTAGCAAAGTCGGTTTAAAATGGGCAACCCGGCTGGGCGCGGTGGCTCACACCTGTAATCCCAGCACTTTGGGAGGCCGAGGTGGGTGGATCACGAGGTCAGGAGATCAAGACCATCCTGGCCAACATGGTGAAACCCCGTCTCTACTAAAAACTGCAAAAATTATCTGGGTGTGGCAGCACGCACCTGTAATCCCAGCTACTTGGGAGCCTGAGGCGGGAGAATGGCTTGAACCGGGGAGGCGGAGATTGCAGTGAGCCGAGATTGCGCCACTGCACTCTAGCCCGGCAACAGAGTGAGACTCCGTCTCAGAAAAAAAAAAAAGGACAACCCACAGAAAATACAATTATAACAACATGTGGATCATTGCTTCTGTCTCAACATTATTATAACAAACATTTGATGCTTTTCTGTTTACAAAAATATCATATATACATCGCCGATACCTAATATCTAACAATTATTCAGCACTTAACTATGTACCAAGCACTGTTTTAGGTGCTTACACTCATTTGCTCATTTAATCGTTACTGACCCATGGGGCTGTATTCCAGTGCCTCCTTAGCCTGCTCTTTAAAACCGTTCCTCACCCACCCACTTACTCTCCTCCACAGCACTTACCACTCTCCAACACACTATGTTTACTTCATTACCTGTCTGTGTCTCTCTACTAGAATGTAAGCTCCCTAATGGTGAGAATTTGTTTTATACGCAGCACCTAGAATCATGCCTGACATATAATGAAACAAATGCCTGGTCCTCAGTAAATACTTGATTAATGAAGGAAAGTACTGTTACCTCCCATTTTACAGGTGAGGAAACAGGCTCTGAGTGGTTAAGTAGCTTGCTCAGATCACAGCTAGGAAGTGGCAGAACTGGGATACAAACCCAGACCCTTCCACTCTGGAGACACCCACAACCACGACAGTAGGCAGCCCAGGTACACAGGTACCTCAGGAGGTACCTGAGGTGGGGGCTTGCGTGGTAGGTGGGGGCTTGCATGGTAGGCATAGACCAAGATATTTAGCCTGTAGGCAGAAGAGGAAGGCCCTGAGAAGGAGGCGGTAGACATTGAAGATTAACGTCAGCTCTGTGGCACTTGTGCTTTAGTGTGATCCTGGCTAACAGTGCTGATATCAGTCTCTCATGAATATAATCACACAGAAACCAACAGATATTTCTGAACTCTTTGTGTGTGTAAAGCACTGATGTAGGTGTTAAGAAAACTGTCACAAAGTACAAAAAGAGACACTTGGCACTCAAAGAGCTTATAATCTAATTGTGGAAAGCACTAGCACATGAAAAATAACATAGCAAAGTCAGCAGTATTAAGAGTACCGTAAAGTGGCACATGGTTAACAACCAAACCAGGGGCCCTGGAAACCAGTGCGTCACCGGTAAGGAGGGAGCAGTCACCAAAGCATCAGTAGGCTGGGAAGCTTCATGTGGTGTGGGGCGGTGGGGAGCAAAGCTTCCTTGGGACTGGCAGAGCCAAGAGGGCTGAGGAGGTCTAGGGGAAGGTGAACTGGGAGGGTGGGAAAGCAGGGAGGAGGAGAGCCCCTTGGCAAAAAGTGCTGTGGGGCAAAATACTGCAAAGATGCTGGGCAGGGATGTAGGGGGTAAACAGGGTTAGTCAGCTATAGCCGATCAAAGCCAGGATGGAGAATGTCATATGTAGTTTGTGCATGGATGTCACCTTGAGCTGGGAAGCAACTCAGAGACTTATAGGGAAGGAGAATAGAAAAGGAGTAAGATTGGGAATGCTGCCAGAGATGACATGGAGAAGCACAGGGAAGGCCAGAGAACCAAATGGCTAAGGGGCACAGGCTTTAGAGCCAGCCTAACTTCCACCTCTACCTCTGCCACTTCTGAACCGTATGAAAGGTCATGACACTCAACTTTCAGAGACTCATTTCCTCATCTGTAAATGAGAGAAAAAGAAAAAAGTTGTCTCATGGAATGTCTGTGAGGTTAATACAGTGAGATAATATAACATGTAAAATACTTATCACAGTGCTCAATAAATGGTAGCTTTCAAAAACCATGGAAGTGACCCACTGGGAATGCTGGGCTCTCAGCCCCGAAAACCAGAGAGCAATGCCAGACCATGGTGCCTGCTGCCCCCCGCACTGGGGGTGACCCCCTTCAGCCCCTGCTTTGATGCCCAGTGGCCCATTCCTTCCCTCATACTTACAAGTGCCTGCTCACATATGAGGCTAAATCAGACTCCTGCAGAAACATGACAGGAAGCTGAAAAGATAACATAAAGCAGAAGCAGGGATTCCTGTTACCAGAACAGTGTTGGTTGAACAGGATGTGGGGGGATCAGGGAAACAGATGGCTGAGAAGCAGATATTGCGGAACCATCAAGAAGTTATTGCCCTCTCAAGCTCAGGACAGAGTGGCTAGTTCTATTATTATGACTTTTTTTTTTTTGAGGGGGTAGTGGTTTAATGTACTGATTGCTTGCCTGCCCCTGAAGGCAGTTTTAGGACTTCAGCAAAATACAAGTTAGCACCTGTTTTTGTAAGTATAGCTAAGATAGTTTTAGTTTGGGGGGTTTTGTTTTGTTCTATCTTCATTTTTTGTTGCATTCCTGAATATCTTGTTCCTAGCTATGGTGGTTGTTTTGACATTGTCAATCAAGAATTCAGTGGGCAATAGCTTAAATGCCTTCAATATTACCATCTATTGCTTGTTTAAACAGAGTTTTAATTTCTTTTTTATTTTTTTTTTTGAGATGGAGTCTAGCTCTGTCGCCGAGGCTAGAATGCAGTGGTGCAACCTTGGCTCACTGCAACCTCCGCCTCCTGGGTTCAAGCGATTCTCTTGCCTCAGCCTCTTGAGTAACTGGGATTACAGGTGCCCACCACCACACACAGCTAATTTTTGTATTTTTAGTAGAGATGGGGTTTCATTGTGTTGGCCAGGCTAGTCTTGAACTCCTGGCCTCGTGATCTGCCTGCCTCAGCCTCCCAAAGTGCTGGGATTACAAGCGTGAGCCACTGCGCCCAGCCCAGAGTTTTAATTTCTAAAGGATTTTGTGAATTATTCAACCAATGAAAGCAAAGCTATAAATTGCAGCATAATTTCAAAATATTGCTTGAGGGATATGATCATGAGAAAACATAAAACTCTATTCTCCTGTCAATTTGTGAGCAAAAATTGTCCTACAGTGATACAATAAACTAGTCATAGTGGGCTTTCTGTGCAGCTAATTTATTTTATGTGCCTACTGTGTGCCAGGTATAGCACTAGATTCTGGGTATACAGTGGTGATTAAGACAACATAGTCCTCACTCTCTTGGAATTTTCTAGTATAGTTTTCCAACTAGCAGTCGGCCTTTTGCATATCTGGATAGCCTGAATATGTACCTCTTGTTCTTTCAGTAGTAATAATATATTTGTGAATGTTCCATTCACATTCTTCCCCAGCATCCTTTGTATGTAGAGTGTACTGTACACATGGCTGAGGGATCAGGGAAGGTGTGAATCAGATCCTGTAAACCTAGCACAGGCCCTGACCATGGCAGCATTCTTCTAACCTCCTGATCAGTGAGATAAGTGTGGTTGCTACCTAATAAACCACTGTAAAATTACATTAGAACTCCTCATTTATATTTTTTGGCTCAAACATGTTCTCCGTGTGTCTGTTGGTGTATAGCACATCTCTATACAAATGTGCATGGCCCTTTCCCATGTTTTATTTCATTTTCCCTTCAGAAGAAGCCTGTGCAGCAGAATGAATCAGGCAATGGTATCTCACATATGGATGAAAAGTGACTTCCCTCCCCATTTTTCTGGGGAGGGCTGCTTCCCCACTTTGCGAAGCCACACCTCTTACAACCTAATCTGCAGCGCCAGCTTTACCAAGTGAGGTTCACTTTATATTCAGCATTTACTGATCACCTGCTACGTGTGAGACTTTCCTCTGAACATGCACCTAATTCCATTCGTTGAGTCATCAGTCCCCAGGAATCTCAAGATCCCAAAAATATGGAGACACCACAGAGAAAGCTCAAGTTCACTACTGCAAATGCCTCTGTTCTGAAGAGTAAATTCAAGTAAGAAAAGAAACAACTGATCATGTTTATGCTGAGAAATGTTTCTCTTCTTTCTCTCCTTCTTGATCTGTGTATTTCTCATAGTTCCCCGTCTCTGAGCTTCTCCCTGGGGCCTACAAAATGCATCTCGCTGGCATCCTGGGAGAGCACTGAATAAATATAAGGCGATAATGAGGAGGCGGCAGCTCTGGGCCACCTGGGAGGTGATAAGTGCAGCCAAGAGGCCTGGTGGGACCTGAATGCCTGCTCAGACAGCCCAGGGATCTCAGGTGTGATATAATTGTTGCTCAGCTTGGTTCCTTTACCCAATAAACTGTAGCTCTGTGGGGGCAAGTAGTATATTGTGCTCTCCATATAGCCCTAATGCAGTGCCTGGTGCTCCATAAACTGTTATTAATAGTACGAAAGAAGGCAGGCAGGCAAGGAGGAAGGAATGTGTGGGGGTGCACCTAAGCTTCTGAGGTTGTACAGAAAATGTGGACAGAAACCTAAAGTCTAGGTAGGAGCGGAGTTTGCACTCCGTCTTTTAAGACAGAATCCCTGGGTTAATTCAGGTGAGAGCCCCGTGGATTAAACCTGTTTGATGCCTGGTTTGTGGGAGTCAAGGGATGTATGCGCCTCCTCTGCTGGCTGCCACACAGGAGCTGTGTTCAGTCTCACAGGGGCATCATCAGCCTGGGAGCAGCTGTGTGGCTGTAACACCAGTGGATGCCGGTGTAACAGCTGGTACACACACCAGTGGTGACCCCCAGAGGGACCCACAGGGCAGAAACACTAAAGGCCAGGCCTCCTTCTCCCTGGGGGCTGCCCAGAGTTCCTTCACAACAGCAACAAAGGCAGAGCCCAAGCCCATTGGAGGTTTTGCAGGTAGTGGACGTGAGTCCTGAAGAGCAGCTTTACCACTCCAGGGACCAGCAGGCCCTGCCCGCCCAGAAGTCATAGCAGCCAGTGTAGACTTTAGCTTAGGAATACACTGCATGACCATCTCTGTGGGACCCCTTCGCCCTCAACCATCCTGTGAGATGTGGAAATTGAGGTTCAATAAGGCTGAATAACTTGCCTAAGGTCACACAACCAGTGGAGTGTCAGAGTTCATATTCAGGGCATCCGGTCCTTTGTCAATCACATCAGCAGAGGCATAGTAGCTGCAATGTTGAGAATACACTTGATCTTAGCCAAAAGGCCAAGAAGTGATGCAATGTTGAGAATAACCAGCAGAGGACAGCCTCCACCAAGAGGCCATTTACTGCCTTTGCAGAGATCAAAGCTAACATACCAGTATTGGGGCATATGTCACCATGTGCTCCCTGCTCCCTGACAAGATACACTGAAAAGGATCCAACATCAATTCTGTGATTTTCCTGTCATAAAAAGCTTACCTAAACCTAATCCTGAAATACCAGATAAACTCAAAATCAGGGGCAGTCTACTAAGCAACTGGCTAGTACCCTTCGAAATTGCTAAGGTCCAAAAAAGTCAAAGAAAGGCAAAACTGTTCCAGGTTAAAGGAGGGCCATACAGCTAAATGCGATTAAATGCAATAAATGATTGATCTTTCACTGGATCCTGGGCTGAGAAAAAAGCAATACAAAATGTAAAGGACATTATTGGGACAATTGACATAATCTGAATTTGAACTGTGGTTTAGATAGTAGTATTGTATCAATGTTAAGTTTCCTAAAGTTGCAATCATAATATGTTTACATAACAGAATGTCTTTGATCTAAGAAATATTAAGGGGTAAATGGGTACAATGTTTCCAACTAGCTTTAAAATAGTCAAGGAAGAACACAGAGATAGTGATAAGGCCGCAAAAGAAATGGAGCAAAATGTAAGCAATAGGTGAATCTGGGCAAAGGGCACATGGAAGTCCCTTATACTGTACTTACAATTTTTCTGTAACTTTTAAATTATATCCATATTAAAAGTGAATGAGAGAGAGAGAGAAACTGTCCTAGTTTTTCAGAGCTTTGGCCTTGTGGTGGCCACACCCGATTTGAGTCAGTGAAAGCTTTCTCATTGAGGGGGTGGGGGCAGTGAGGTGAGGCCTCTTTTTAGTAAAGTGTGGCTTCAGCCCACTGTGGAGCCCTGACCTTTGCCCTGGACTGACCAGAGTGACTGCACACAAAGCTTACCTGATAATAGATTTACCTGACCTATGAGACGGCCTTTGCTTAAACATTTTGAGGGAGTGAATATAATTCATGCCTATAGGTGGAGGAAGAACAGTGGACCAAGCTGAAGGCAGAATGGAGCTCTGGGGGCTGGGGACACAGGGAGCATTCCAGGGCCTGTGAAATACAGAGAAGGAGAAAGGAGGGTCATCTGGGGGAGGGATGCAGGGTGGAACCACCACCTACAGCTTTGCTGGGGCAGTCCTTCCAAAAGGTAAGACTGCTGGAGTCTGAATGAGCAGGGGAAATGTTAACAGTAAAAAGACTGCTATGAGGGGTAGCCATGAAAAAGGATATAGAGTAGAAAAAGCCGATGGGGATGATATAGACAATGATGTGTGTTAGAACCACTTGGAGGACTATCGGAATTCTGATTCTTTTAGGCCTGGGATAGAGGGGTAGAGAATTTACATTTCTAACAAACTACCTGGTGCTGCTGGTCTGGACCACACTGTGAGTTCCAGTGGTGTCACAGATGATTGTGTCCAGCCCACCCTGGAGGAGTAATGCCTGTGAGGAACATGTGAGAGTCACAATCAAAGAGGTCCAGGGTTGACCCTGCGGTGCCTCTAGCTGGGCAGTAGGGATTAGGGACAGACAGCCTCATGGATGAAATGCCACTTAAACTGGGTTTCAGAGGAGCTGGGGTAGAGGAGGGCCTTCTAAGGAAGCAAAGATCTAGAAAACAGTCCAGTCCAGTCCATTATTTGGGTTCCCCAGGGAAATGGTGGGCAGAAAGGCAGTTGAAGGGCCTGAGTGCCAGGTCGGGAGTTTGGACCATATTTGGCAGGTGGTGCAGAGCCTATGGTGGAGACATGACAGAGAGAGGGCTTTCAAAAGATTGACCTGATAGAGGTATGAAGAGGTATGAAGGGCAGATAGGAGAGGGGGAGACTTGAGGTGGGAAAACTAGACAGGAGGTCCCAGCGGTGGGCTTCCTGGGACGGAAGGGCCTGGGGAAAGGGGAGGCAAGGGTGCGTGGAAAATAAGGGAGTTTAAGCATTCTAGCTAAGTGGGAAGTAGAGTTACACAAAGAATCCATTTGTTCTATTAGACTTTTGGCCTTGAGTTACCACCAAAATTGATATGAAGCATTCAAGTCTTCAAAAATGTTTTTTAAAAAATCAATCCATTAAATGTATTTACAGGACATTTATTACTAAAAATTAAGCGTGAGCTTTCATATGAACATCTTCAAAAGTCTCCTAAGCAGCAAGTGGGCAGATGGAGACAATGATGTGCTGGGAAACGTTTACCAACAGGCTGGGAGTCAGGAGAGCCCTGATTTGTAGCAAATGTCAATTTCCAAGCTATAAAATTCTCTCATAATGGCCGATTTCAAGCTAACAACATGATGTCAGCTAGCTTGTAAAATTCCAAAAATATATCAGTTGGCTCTTGGGAGCCAGTACGAGCTGTTTCTAGCACACTCCAGAATGTAGAACAAATGACAGGAAATGGTTGGAGCCACTGCATAAGTAGTGAGTAAATTTCTTTTCAGCATTGGTTTCTGAACCCAGAGAGCCAGGATTACCTGTGGAAGAAGCTCGCGGGCCGGGTGACTTTGGGCCTCAAGCATTGGAGCATCGGTTAACAACAGTTCTTTCCAAAGAATGGAAAATGGCGGATAGATTGGATTTGTTCTAAAGCCCCAAAGCCAGGAGGATTATTTTACATAATAGAGAAGCATAAAGGAAAGGGAAGAGTCTTAAAACTAAGAGGAAAGAGACCTGGTGTTTGCACGTATCTCTGTCTCTGATACTTAGTAGCTGTGTGCTTAACTGCTTTGAGCCTCATCCTCTGTCTTTGAAAGCAAGGACAATACTAATAGTATACACAGCTCCATGCAAAGCCCAGAAGGCATTCCATACCAGTCAGACTTCACAACCCTCCCTTTCTTCCCTGCTACAGCATTCACCCCTCTCCACTTAGGTTTATGCTGCTCCAGATCCTGTATCTGCCCCATAGAAACTATCCTCTCATGTCTGAGGGATGTCCCACACCTTCAGGGTAGATCTGGAAGCCACATTGGCCAGTCTGCTGCAGAGAAGAAGGCAAAGGGAGAGAAGCTGATTGTGTCCCCATCGGCTTTCACGGCTGTGCTTTGGTCCCTCACGAGCTGTACTTCCTGCCCTTGGATTCTAGTCTTTCTTTTTTTCTGATAATTTTTTCTTTTGGCTTAAAATTGGGATTCTATTGCCTGTAACCCAAAGAGCCTGAGACACCCTAATTATCTTCCTTCAAAAATTCTGGTAGAGACAAAAGACACTGGCCCAGGAATCAGATTTGAGTTTTGACCTTGGACAAATGACATCACCTCTCTGGGTCTTGGTTTCTCATCTGTAAGATGAACCAATGAACCAAATGAATGTAAATGAATTTTAGCACCAGTGTACTGCTCTGTTCTACATCTCTTTAGCCTAATGGGAGTATATTAGAGTTAAATGCCCACTCAATTCCACTAGTCAGAAATGAGTTGATTTGAATGACCAGAGAGCTTTTGACAGTATTTGCACAGTGCTGATTAACTCCCTAGCCAGTACTATCTGGGCACAGGTGACACCTTAGTTCGCCTGGTGTCTGTAGAGGGTCCTGGAACTTGTGTAGGATTGTGAAAGGCTGCTGACGGTGGGCCTTGGCATGCATGGAGAAGGATGATGCTGCAGGGACATGAGGTTTTCATGAACATTTTTGAAGCCATGAAAGTGTCCTAGGGTTCCTGACCTGGCATCAGAGTATGCTGATGTGGGCCAGTTTCCTGTCTGAGACTTTGAGAGATGGATGGGAAGAGGTGAATATTTCATCAGTCATAACCACCTTTAGTATTCACCCTGGGAGATGCTTTCTCTGTGCTAAGGGAAAACTTAAGGGCTAATTGTCAAAAGTCTTTTTTTTTTTTTTTTTTTTTTTGTGGTAACAGTAAAAGAGTAATTGCTGTGGAAGATGCGTGTATTTATAAACTATAAAGAAGAAAGTGAAATAATCTCTTAACCAAAGACCTGGAGATAACTTCTAACAGCAATTTCTTTCTTTTTTTTTTTTTTTTTGAGACGGAGTCTTGCTCTGTCCCCAGGCTGGAGTAAAGTGGCATGATCTTGGCTCACTGCAACCTCCACCTCACGGGTTCAAGCAATTCTCCTGCCTCAGCCTCCTGAGTAGCTGGGATTACAGGCACATGCCACCATGCCTGCTAATTTTTGTATATTTTTTAGTAGAGCCATGTTGGCCAGGCTGGTCTCGAACTCCTGACCTCAGGTGATCCACCTGCCTTGGCCTCCCAAAGTTCTGGGATTACAGGCGTGAGCCACCGCATCAGGCCAGCAGTTTCATTTATATCCCTCTAACTGCATGCCAACGGGTTTTACACAGTCTTATAAACTGCTTATCTTAGAAATGTTTGGGAGAATTCCTTGTTAAAGACCTTTATTGGGTCTTCAATGATTTTTTTTTTTTTTTTTTTTTTTTGAGACGAAGTCTTGCTCTGTTGCCCAGGCTGGAGTGCAAAGGCGCTATCTCGGCTCGCTGCAACCTCTGCCTCCCGGGTTCAAGCGATTCTCCTGCATCAGCCTCCCGAGTAGTTGGGATTACAGGCACCCACCACCACGCCCAGCTAATTTTTGTATTTTTAGTAGAGATAGGGTTTTGCCATGTTGGTCAGAGTGGTCTCAAACTCCTAACCCCAGGTGATCTGCCCACCTCGGCCTCCCAAAGTGCTGGGATTACAGGCATGAGCCACCGCACCCAGCAGGTCTTTAATGATTTAAGATCAAATAGTACCAAAGACTTTATCATGAGAAACAGAAGTTACCTGCCCCACTACTCCCCCCACCACCACCCCTCAGCCTTGATCCCCCAAAGAAAATTTTAAGCATTTTTGGTTTGTTTTGAGTTTTTTTGGTGGTTACCTCCAACAGAAGATGCTGTTTATTAATTTAGCAACTTTATTCTTTTCTACTGACTTTCTACAGTGATAGAGGAGTCAGCTACTTCTATCCCACTCCTGCCTCCTCCCCATCCTTCTAAATATAGTGAAATCATTATTCTCAGATCTTTCTCCATCTCCTCCTCAACTTCAAAGAACATAATTAAAGCCCCATTTCCTGTTCCATCAAATATAGATAATATCTCTTTACTCTTCATTTTGTCAAAGGAGCACTTGGCACCCTACCCTTCCCTCCGCTTCTCTCTCTCTTCTACTTCCCAACCTCTGTCAGCCTGTTACATACTTTTACACTTTGTTTTGAAATCATTGTTGAGTTGGTTATGTTTGTCTAATGTTGATTCTACAAGTTGAAGACCAGAAAATAATATTTATCTTATTTTGGCTATAGAAATATAGTTCACAGCAGATAAAGTAGTGAACTAGGATTACATTTCTTTGTGGAACCAATTTCCCTACCCAATAGAGAATATTTCTGGAACAAATTATCTTATTTTCTTTTGTTTTTAATCCCACCAGTTTTCTTTATCTTATGCTCATATCATGTTTTCCATGCTTTTAATCAAGCTTTTTTTTTAACTGATTCTACTTCTGTTTGTTCCAGCTGCCCTCCAAAAACAAAACAAAACTAGAAAACTCTGTAGTTCTCTATCTTCCTTCTCTTGTTTCCTCTGGGTCTGTAACATGGTTGCCATATTGCAATTTCTCTTCATTGCTCTCAATGTTCAGAATTCACATTTTTCAAGTCCTCAACAGCTTCCTCTTTCTTAATTTATACATTGATTTTGCTGGAGTGTATTCTTAGGTAACTTTCTAGAAAATGCTATACAGGTGGTACAATTCTGCTTTCATATCTGAAAATGCCTTTATTCAACTTTTCACTTAACTAATAAATTGGCTGGGTATAAAATTCTAGGTCAAATACTATATTACTCAAAATAGAATCTGTGGTTTTTTTCTGGAATCTGTTAGCATCTACTTTTTATTCTTGGTGCTCTGAAAGCTTTCAATGGTGTGGTATGTGTGGGTCTTTTTGATTCATTTGTTCTGGGCATTCATTGGGCCTGTTGGGGCTCTGAAAACAATAGCCAAAAATATGGTGCTTTAACATGTTAAACTAATGAAGCAGACTTAGGGTCTCTCTCTGATCTTCTCCACCTCCCTTTCTCTCTGATCCTCTTTCTGAATGTACATGGAGGGATTCTCTCTGCAATTTTTTCTTTTCATTTTTCTTCTTTTTTTTTTTTTAAAAAAAAAAAAAAGAGTTTTGCTCTGTCACCCAGGATGGAGTGCAGTGGTGTGATCTCAGCTCACTGCAACCTCTGCCTCCCCGAACCTCCCACCTCAGACCCCCAATTTCACTGTCAAGTAGCTGGGACTACAGGTCTGTACCACCACACCTGGCTAATTTTTGTTATTTTTTGTACAGACAGGGTTTTACCATGTTGCCAAGGCTGACCTGGAACTCCTGGGCTCAAGCAGTCCTCCTGCCTCTGGCATCAAAAGTGTTGAGATTACAGCCATGAACCACTGGAATTTTCTTATCTGACCCAGAAAACTTCTTTCCAAAAGAAGTGCAGTTGTCTTAAGAC
Source organism: Pongo abelii (assembly GCF_028885655.2). Classification (NCBI taxonomy): domain Eukaryota; kingdom Metazoa; phylum Chordata; class Mammalia; order Primates; family Hominidae; genus Pongo; species Pongo abelii. Next base: position 139,178,341 of record NC_071985.2, read on the forward strand.
TCCTTCCTTAGGAATCTCACCAACTAACCGGGAAAGATTAACCACTGGAGAGAAGAAACAGGGAGTCATCACCACACCCACACAGACTATTAATCTATTCTTCTGAGAGTAGCATGGAGAGATTAGCTGGGGGACTTAATCTGCATAATAAGACAACTTTTGTTCACAGTGAAGTTCCACACCTAGCCTTCCCACCACCTCCCGCAGAGCTCAAAGGAACTTTTTCCCAGGCCATTGTTCTTTGTGCTCATTCGTTTCCCCTGAAAATCATTTACTCCCATACCCATCATTCTCCATCTCCCCTTCCTCTATGATAAAGAATATATAACTCTCATTGGGTTATTGGGTAATCATTCTCATGGAATTTCCCTGTGCTTCAGCATGTTAAATAATTTTTTCCCCCTCAGTGATCCTTGTTCTGATGTTAAATAAATTTTGTATGTCTTTTTCTCCTATTCATCTGTCTTTTTTTCAGTTTATTTTCAGTGAACCTTCAGTGGATGGAGAGGAGGCTTTCCTCCACCCCTATAGGCCATATCAATCAAAAACATATGCTCTTCTAAATTTTAGAAAATTCTACTATTTTTTTTTTCTTTTGAGATAGGGTCTCACTTTGTCATCCAGGCTGGAGTGCAGTGGCATGATCTCTGCTCACTACAGCCTTGATATCCTGGGCTCGAGCAATCCTCCCACCTAGGCCCCTCAAGTAGCTGGGATTACAGGTGCGCACCAGCATGCCAGCTAATTTTTGTAGAGACAGGGGTTTGCCATGTTGTCAAGGCTAGTCTTGAACTCCTGAGCTCAGATCTGCCCACCTTTGCCTCCCAAAGTGCTGGAATTACAGGTATGAGCCGCCATGCCTAGCCTTCTACTATTCTTTTATAACTTCTATTGAGGTTCAGAAAATGATAGCCCAAAATATGATGCTTTGACATGATGAGTGCTTTGAGTTAAAGACAATTGAAAGACCTAAGAAATTTGCCACAGAATCAAGGTCTCTTTCTGACCTTTCCCCAGCCTCATCTTTCTGATCCTTTTTCTGGAAGCACTGAGAAGGGCTCTGTCTGAAAGTTTCTTTATCTTACTGAAAAAACTTCTGAAGGAAACATGATTGTCTTAAAACCCCCTCCTAGGAATCTCATCAAATAACCAGGAAAGATTAACCACTAACAGTTGTCACCACACCTGAACAGAGTTTTCATCTGTGCTTCTGAGGACAGTTCCAAGAGATTACCTAAGAAACTTTATCTACATAATAAGACAACCTTTGTTCTTGCATAGTTTCACCCCTCACTTTCCATGTTAGTCCTATCCAGCTTTCAAAGATAATCATTTATAAAATAGTGTCTGCCTCCCAGCTTCATATATCACTCTCCTATGAAGAGAATATTTAAGCTTCAACCATCTGGCCTCTCTTTGAGTCTCATACTTTGTGTATGGCTCCTGTGTTTATGCACATCAAATGCCTTTTTCTCATATTAATCTGTCCATGGTTAGATCATTCCAGCAAAGTTTCAGAGTCGGTAGAAGGCAATGTTTTCCTCTTCAACACTATGCTTCCTTCCTTTTGTTTTAACATTTTTCTCTTTTTGAAATTCCTGTCATTTAGATCTCAAATCTTTATATCACCCCTTTAGAACTTTTATCTTTTTTTAATCATATTTTACATTTCTTTTCAAATCTATACTTGGGAGATTTCTTCAATTTCATTATTTAACCTTATTATTGTTATTTTGGGAGCCATATTTTTAATTTCAAAAAGCTCTTATTCTCTGATTGTTTCTTTTTCATAACATCCTCTTCTTGTTTTGCCACTGTGACATATTTTTATTAGTTTTCTCTAAGGTTTTTAGAAGTTTTTCTTCATTTGTTTAATCCTTTTTTTCCCCATGAATTATCTCTATTTCCTCTAAAATTATGTTTGTCTGTTGGTTTATTTTTCCTTTTTCCTATTGCAGACTTTCCTCTCATGTCTGTTTACTCTTGGCGTTTCATTTCTGTTTAAGACTGAGGCAATAGGGAGGCTGATAGAAAATCTTAAGAACATAGGGAGAACTTGTCCACTGTCAGGGAATGTTGACAATAAGTCATTCTTTTTGTTGAGGGTCCCTAAAGGCAGGAATGAAGAGGGCTTCACTCTGGACTTCCAAATCCCATGTTGGCTGCCCTAGTTCTCCACAGGCAGTCTATACAGTCTCTTCAGAGACACACTCTCCAGTGTTTTACTGAGAGAAGGTGATTGACACCTGTCTAATCTATACAAGCAAGGGTGTCAACTGTTGCACATATAGAACTTTAATGGGTTTCAGCCCCATTTTCCATTACTGCTATCTAGGATCCTTTTCATTTCCAGACTGAAGCACCTCTCACCTTCTGTGGAGAGTCCTTGAGCTCTTAGCTGCAGCTCACTCCACCCTGCTGTATTAGTCAGTATTCATACAACTATTTCTGTTTCCAAGAAATCTGTTGAAATCTCTATAAAGCAGATTCCTATGTTCTTCTTTATTGTAGGCTTATGGCATTTTAATTCCTGAGCTAGAAGATTCCTGAACTTAAATTGCTGTATGGTACTCTATAACATGGTTGTATGTTAAATTGTAGCAAATGTATAAACAATGTTATGATGAAGATCCTGGTAGCTAGATCATTACACACATCCGTGATTTTTTATTTAGAATAAATTGTGAGAAAAATTGCTGCATTAAAATGGAAGCAGTTGTGTTTTAAAATAAATTAAACATGCATTTACCTTAGGGTCCAGAAATTCCACTCCTAAGTATTTACCCAAAAGAAGTGAAACATAATTCCACACAAAGACTTGTACACAAGTGTTCATAACAAGTTTATTCTATCCATGATGGCTAAAGACTGGAAACAACTCAAATGTTCATCAACTGATGAATGGATAAACAAATTGTTATACAGTGGTTCCTCCTTATCCACGGTTTCACTTTCTGCAGTTTCAGTTACTTGCAGTCAACTTCGGTCCAAAAATATTAAGTGGAAAATTCCAGAAATAAACAATTTCCAAGTTTTAAATTGCATCCTGTTCTGAGTAGTACGATAAAAATCTCATGCTGGCCGACTCTGTCCTGCCCAGGATATGAATCATTTCTTTGTCCAGCGCTGCACACTATATACACTGCCTGTCTGTTAGTCACTTAATAGCCATCTTGGTTATCAGATTGGCCCTCATGGTATCACAGTACTTGTGTTCAAGGAATCCCTGTTTTACTTAATACTGCCCCCAAAGTGCAAGAGTAGTGATACTGGCATATTATTATAATTGCCTATTTTACTGTTAGTTATTGTTGTTAATCTCTTACTGTGCCTAGTTTGTAAATTAAACTTTATCATAGGTATACATAATACCTATCTCAGAAGAAGAAAAATTTGAACAAAAATTTCATTTTTACAAGAGGTCCAAAATGGCTGTAGGTTAGGCATATGGGTAATAGAAGCTAGGCCCATGAATTAAAGCTGAATTCTCACCTGTGAGGCTGGAGTTTGCCAAAATTAAAAAACAAATTATTTTTTAATGTATTTGAAATAGAGATGGGATCTCACTGTGTTGTATAGGCTGGTCTCAAACTCCTGGCTGTAAGCCATCCTCCCACCTCAGCCTCCCAAAGTGCTGGGATTACAGGCATAAGCTGCCATGTCCAGCCTTCAGATATTTCACTCACATATACTTATGGCCACTTTGCCTATCAGATGAAGCACGGAGACAGGATAGGATCAATCATCCCTCTCCAGAACCTAAGATGCCTACATATGCGTTAAACTTTTACCCTGTATACATCAATAGCATATTTTCAGAATGTCACCTTTGCTTCACTGCTCTATGTTTTCATTTTCTGTGTTGCAAAACATATAAATACTGTGCCTCCTGTACCCATTTGGGGACGCCTTCTCAGTGTGCCCTGAGTTTGTGTTTCCAAGCTATAGTTCTTAAACTTGGCTCAGAATAAAATTAACTTTGATTTCTTTAAGTTTATAGTGCCAGTTATTTTAACCTTTTGGGACCACAGATGGCATAGTTGGCAGGATTCTAGCAGAATCCATGGACACCCAGGACTCATTCTCTGGGACTCAGCACTTAGTACCAGAATGAACCTATTGTGTTTGAACTCACTCTGGAGGAGCCACTGGGTATACAGGGTGAGTGGCCTGGAATCTGGACCTCTTTCTTTTTTTGGTAGAGGTCTATTTCACTTTATTCTGAGATATTTCCAGAATCAGTAAAAGGAGTAGTAAATCCTGGGTTTGCTAAATTCTTCCTATGCTTGTTATTATTATTCTAAATTGCTAGGAAGGAAGAAAGGAAAAAGGTCAACCAAGCATTGCTGCAGGTTAGAGTGGCGGTTTCTTTGATCAGTTGAGTGTTTTCAAAGCTCTTTTGTCTGGCCCAACCCTTTACGTTCTATATGTGAACCACTGAGACAGAATGGCTCTGAAGGTATGGGACACTTGCTTCCACCAGCCTGAATCTCGGGTATTCTTAGGTGACTAAAAATCTTGTGGAGGTATTACAGGAGATCCCTCATGGCATGTAATTTGGTCCCAAAGGGCTTCACCATCAACAGAAGAACACGTCAATTGCAATAGATTCCTCCAGGAGATGCTTATAAAGGTTGGTCACCTCACATTTGAAGCACCTCACTGCTTCAACGGGTGAGCATCTCCTGAGACGGAGAAGATTAACTCCGGGGTAAGAGCCTGAGAAGTGAAGTTCATAAGCAGCACACTTTTGACCCTGAACACGATTAGTTGGTTGCAGACAAGGGAGAAGGAGGGAGTCTCTTTATGTGCACAATTGGAAGGAGCTGACTCAAAAACAAAAAGAATGGAATAGTTTTTTCCAGGGGTATTTAGAAGCCTCTAAAAGGGGGAATGATAAAATTGCTTCCATTCAGAAGGTGGGCCACAAGGTTTTGGAAACTGTTTCTCTACTGCAAAAATTGTCTGAAGTTTCCACTGTCTATCACTCCTCCTCTGACCATTCCTTCTTCTGATCCTCCAGTACCCTTTTATTCTTTGCTTTCAAAACTGCTGGCCTAGATATTCCTTTACTCCCTCTTCCATAACCCACAGAAGTTTTGACAGCATGCATTAGAGAAAAGCCTGACCCAAGGGGAAAACCTTCATGGCCCATACTCCCTGGACCGAGGCAGAACTTAGAGCTCTTACTAAGGAATTTCCAGATCCTACCCATGATCCTATTGGTTTTACTTAGGAGTTTAGTCTAGCTGTAAGAAATTATGAATCTTGGCCATTTAGCTCTGTGTCAGTTGGTTCACATGTTAGTATCTGAAAGAAAAGCAAGGGAATGGGTGTCAAAGGCTGACTGGAAAGATCCACTAAACAATTTTCTTTTTTTTTTTTTCTTTTAAAGTTGAGATCTGACTCAGCTGTCCAGGCTGGAGTGCAGTGGTGTGATTATGGCTCATTGCAGCCTTTAACTCCTGGGTTCAAATGATCTTCCCACCTCAGCCTCTTGAGTACCTGGGACTACAGGCACACATCACCACACCTGGCTAATTTTTTTTAATTTTAAACTTTTTTTTTTTTTTGAGATGGAGTCTCGCTCTGTCACCAGGCTGCAGTGCAGTGGCACAATCCCAGCTCACTGCAACCTCCACCTCCCAGGTTCAAGCCAGGTTCAAGTGATTCTCCTGCCTCAGCCTCCTGAGGAGCTGGGATTACAGGCACGTGCTGCCACACCCAGCTAATTTTTGTATTTTTAGTAGAGATGGGGTTTCACCATACTGGCCAGGCTGGTCTCGATCTCCTGACCTCATGATCTACCCATCTTGGCCTCCCAAAGTGCTGGGATTACAGACATGAGCCACTGCGCCCGGCCAATTTTAAACATTTTTTGTGGAGATAAGGTCTTACTATGTTGCCTAGGCTGGTCTCTAACTCTTGGCCTCAAATGATTCTCCTGCATTGGCCTCCCAAGTCGCTGGGATTATAGGCGTGAGCCACCACACCCGGCCTGAGAAACTATCTTCATAAACAAACAGCTGCAGACCAAGCAAAAGCTTGAGAACTGACAAACCATTTAGCCTAAACAATTTGCCTGATATTTCCTAAGACCTCTGACTGGTCTAAAGTCCAGCAATGTAAACAAAAACCAAACAAGATAGTGCTGGCCTACTTTGAAAGATTTGAAAAGGGTTTTAGACAATATTTGGAAATGAATGAAGAAAGTCTAAGGAATCATGAGAATGATTCTATTTTAATTTTAACCTTCTTTAAGAGATTGGATGAGCAATTGGCCAAGGTGGTCAAAATGCACCAAATAAATTGGGATTCTGTACACACTTTGGAACTAGTGAAACTTGCTGATAAATTGGCCAGTTATACAGAATAAGAAAGACAATGAAGCCACTAAAATCATGAATTTACAGATTCAACAACTTACTGCTTAGTTTACCTGATCTAAACAGAGGCCTTGCTTTCAAAAGAAGCCTCAGAAACATCTAAAGATGTTTGTTGTTATTGCAAGAAAACAGGACATCTAAAGAAAAATTGCAGAATACTGAAATGGGCATAGAAACAAAAGGAAGAAAAGGAAAAGAGGAATATGGGCTCTGAGGGAATCAAGAGGGCTTTCCCTTTTCTTTTGCAATACTCTGCGGGAAGTGGAACTATGTATAAATGGAGAATAAATGAAAGCATTAGTTGACATGGGAGCTACCCTTTCTGTTCTCAACCCTACCTTTTTAAAGAATGTTCTTCCTCAGCGTAATCAAACAGTTCAAATGGTAGGGATATATACTCAACCAGTGACTATATACAAATCAGAATCTCTGCCTTTCCAGTAGGGAAATTTAGATGGACATCCTTCTTTTCTTTGGAGCCTTCTACACCAATACATCTTATGGGAGGAGATTTTCTAGAACTTTATAATGCTCATATTTCTTTTTCAGAAAGAAGAAAAATGTTTTAAAAAAATAAATGAAAGAGGATTGATTCAAAATGATAAATCAGAAAATTCAGAGCAGATAATCATCCAAATTTAGTCATCAAGTATTAAGACAAATAAAGAACATGATGCTTGCTTGCTTTCTTATTTATTTATTTATTTATTTAGAGACAGAGTTTCACTCTGTCACCCAGGCTGGAGTGCAGTGGCACAATCTCAGCTCACTGCAACCTCTGCCTCCCGGGTTTAACCAATTCTCCTCCCTCAGCCTCCAAACTAGCTGGGATTACAGGTGCACACCACCACGCTCACGCTCAGCTAATTTTTTTGTATTTTTAGTAGAGACAGGGTTTCACCATGTTGGCCAGGCTTGTTTCAAACTCCTGACCTCAAGGGATCTGCCCATCTTGGCCTCCCAAGGTGCTAGGATTACAGATGTGAGCCACTACACCCAGCCATCTTGATGCTTTATTAAGCCAAATCCCTAATTTTTTATGGTCTGAATCATCCACCAATGTCATAAAAATCTTAACAGCTACCCCAATATGGATATGAATGGATCCAAATAAACCACTTCCACGTCCAAATATTAAACAATAACAGGAAGCGATAATAGAAATAAAATCAATAATCAAATATTTTATTGATAAAGGATGGATTATCCTTTCCACCAGTCCTTGTAATACTCCCATCCTCCCAGCATGAAAATCTAATGGGAAGGAATGGAGCTTTGTACAAGATTAGAGAACCATTAACAAAATTGTGATTCTCCATCATTCAGTAGTCCCAAATCCCTACATACTCCTTTATTTAATATACCAGTAGGCAGTGAATTTCACTAACTGATTTATGCGGTGCTTTTTGTTTATTAGCATACCAGTAGACCCTGACAGTCAATATTTGTTTGACTTTACCTGGAACAGCTGTCAATATACTTGGACTGTTACGCCTCAAGGTTATACTGGAAGCCCAACTATTTTTCAAAATATTAAGGGCTGAGATGGCTGAGCTAAATTTTGAGGAAATTCCACTCTACTTCAGTATGTGGATGATCTCTTGTTATGCTTTTCCATTCTACATGATTGTAAAAATCACACCCTGTAGTTGCTGGAACAATTAGCTAAAACAAGACATAAGTTATCTGAAGAAAAATTCCAATATTGCTTAACAGAAATAAAACATTTGGGACATTTAATTTCTAAGGAGGAAATACATATAAATTCAGATAAAGTAACTGGAATTCTTGCATACCCAACTCCAAAGACTGAAAGACAGCTTAGGAGTGTTTTAGGCTTAGCTGGCTACTGACACAGTTAGATACCCAATTTTTCTCTCATGGAACAGTCTTCATATGCATTGTTGAAAGATCAACCTGACCCCATACATTGGATATACTAAGAAAAAATAACTATTCAGTAAATAAAGGAAAATCTTACAAGGGCCCCTGCTTTGAGCCATCCAAATTATCAGCTATCATTTTTGTTCTTTGTTTATGGAAGCCATGGCATCATCCTGGGTGTTCCAGCCCCAAAACACAGGGGAAAATATAGACCTGTTGGCTCTGATAGTCAGCAATAGACTCTATAGCTCATGGGCTGCCCCCTTGTTGGAGGGCCATTTCAGGCATTATCATATTTCTCAAGGCTACTCAGGAAACTGTAATGGAGGCTCCCTTGAATATATATGTACTTTATTTTGCAGAAGCTTTTTTGAATTCACATCATACACAATATTTTTCTGTCAACTGATTGGCTTTATTACAATGTACTTTTACTCTCTGCTCCACACATTACCTTCTCTTGCTGTAATACTCTTAATCTCACAGGTTACTTCTTGAAGCAACTGAGGAGATTACCTCATCACTGTATAGAACAGCATACAATCTGTATGCTGTATAGTTCTATTACTAATAGAACAGCTTTTGATGCCCAGTCAGAATTTACAGGAGATACCACTACAATATGCTGATGTTACCTGGTTCACAGATGGATCATATCTAAAGGATAAGTTTGAAAAATACCAAACAGGCTATGTCATTGTGTCTCATGTAGACATCATAGAGAGCAATTTCTTGCCTAAAGTAAAGTCAGCACAGTTGGCTGGATTAATAGTACTCACCAGAGGTTGTCTAACTGGCCAAAAATCAAATAACTAATATTTATACTGACAGCCATTACACTTTTGGTGTAGCTCATGTCTTTGGAATGTTATGGAAACAGCGAGGTTATTTAACCTCCTCTGGACATCCTATTAAACATGGCTCTCAAGTTTCTGATCTTCTGGAAGCCATCCAGTTACCAAAAAAAATTGGCTATTGTTAAGAGTCCTGGACATTCCAAACATGACTCCCTGGAGTGAAGGAAATAATTTTGCTGATGCTGAGCAAAAAATAAAAATAAAAATTAGCTTAATGCTAATATCAAATGAAACTGTAGAGCTGGCCATGTTTAAAGTGAAGGGGCTCAAGAAAAGGCTCCAAAGCGGAAAAAGCAAATATGACTAACTAAGGGAGAATGCTTTTCCCCCAACTTGCAAAATATAATATAGAACCCGTGACAGAGAAGCAAATCCCTATTTTGCCTTTGGGATATCAATTTCCTATATTACAGCATGTCCATGAACTCATTCACTGGGGACCTGAGAAAATATTTGCCTGGGGAAAACACTATTACTGGAAACCCTCACCCATAGTAGTTCATAAGGTTTATGCTAAATGTCCAATTTGTCCTATATATAATCCAGGAAAGCCTCTTCTAGATCTCAAGGGCATTTACCTTTGCCCACCGGCCCTTTCAATATTTGACAAATGGATTTTATCCACTTACCTCCAGCTCAGGGTTATAAATATGTATTGGTTATGATTTATATGTTCTCTCATTGGGTTGAAGAATTTCCTTGAGACAGTAGGAAAATGTTTGTTGGAATGGATAATTTCCTTTTGAGGAATTCTTTCCAAATTACATAGAAACAGGGAACTCATTTCACTGAATAGATAATTCACTCAATTTGTATAATCTGGCCTATTTTCCAATATTTTTATTGTACATACCATGCCCAGTCTTCTGATTGGTGGAATGCATATATCAAAAATAAAACCCAGCTAGAAAATTATCGAAAGCTTTTCCTATTACTTGGCCCCAGGCTCTTCCACTGGTTTTGCTTAACCTAAGAGCAGCTCCTTCTGGAATAATATATCAATTATCCCATGAGATAATTACAGGTTGACCTATGAAAGTGAATGGCAGTTTATATGAACCAACTTTACTGAAAGGAGATATACTCCATTATTAACAAAGCTTAACTAAACTTCTTTAACAGAGCTTAACTAAACTTCTTTTCCAAACAAACTAAATTGTAAAAAGAGCCTTAAATGCAACAGAGGCAGGACTTGGGACATTAAGACAAGTTGAGAATGTATTTAATGAAGAAAGACATTTACAAGAAAAGTTGATACTTACCAACGTAAGTAGAATAAAAATCATACTCTTTCAGAAGGAAAGTGAGGGTTGAGAAGCTGCATGGAAAGATAATGATGCTATTGCTAAATGGGTGAATCAAACTGCCCAGCTAACGAGGGACTATGCCAGAGCCCAACAATCAGAAAAAGCATGGGTTCAAATTTAACAAGGTTATTGACCATGCTAATCCAAATGGAAGCAGAAGTGGCCTCTAAAACATTGCCAGTCATTTTGGATGCAGAAGCACAAGGTATACATTTATGGAAAACATATGGGCCCTCTTCTTCCTGGAAAATTGCTACCAGGGTACACAGCCTGTACTCTTAGGTCTTCAGCAACCCACATATACAGTAACCAGAAATATAATGCAGTATAGCTAGTAGAAATAGGGATCATTTTTAATAATACCCATGTTCTCCCAACAGGCAGTTGATGGAACCATGCTAAATAATAATATTTGGAATCCAATTTCAGTTTTAGATTGCAAACAAATTCAGGAAGAATGGTTCTGTCCCCAGAACATCTGGAATCCTGAAATCATGGAAACATGGTTCCTAATTTTTACCCCTATTCAAAATAATATATAGGAAATGGATATTTTTGTTTGGAAGTGAAGACAAATGAGACTATAAGTGTTTTAGATCTTACTTGAAAGCAGACAGTATTTGATTTAAATTATACTGCCATTTAGTGCACTACTGGATTCATAGGAAAGCCACCTTTAGGACAGAATAACCTGTATAATATTGAGGACACTGATAATCAAATATTTTTGGGAATTGGAACTCAACCCTCTTCAAGTTGTACTCCCAGCAGAAAATGAATGGTAAGTTAAGCAATTAGATATTATAAATCATCAGTTAATTACAGTTCTGGATAAATCAACTCACATATATAAAAAAGTACATATATAAGCAAAGAAAGGATGATTATTCTATTAAGCACAAACTATCAAAATGTGTGTTCAGGGTTTTTTTCTATAAATGTTATTTCTTTTCTTCAGCTAAATGAACCTCTCAGTTGTTCACTGTATTGTTTATTATTTTTCTAATATTCCTGTTACAAATGTTATAAATGCTGCAGAAATTGCAAATGTCATAGAAAGAATAGAATTCCAGCTAAAATTATGTTAGTTCATCAATTTGAACTAATAGCCATAGAATGTAAGTAAAGGCAGTCTTCTATGGCCCATTTTGTCCCACACACTCCCTCCTCTACTTCTGACCAAATGGGGAAGGGCTTCCCATTAACTTTTGTTTAGCCCTAAAGTCCCAAGGCTTACAAAAGACATCAAGCTGGATATTCTTCCACCTAACTCCTCAAGGTCCCTCCCAGTACGACTGACCATGCAATGGATCATTGCCTCTAAAGAATCTCTCCTAAGGAAATAATCCTAATTGCAATCCTGATCTTGTTTCTCCCTATGCTAATGAGGAGACATTAGCATAAAAGAAGGGGCTTTGGCATTCCAGAAGGAAAAATAGGAGCCTCTGCATCTTCACTGGAAAACCAGATGATGGCACTTCATGTAGGAGTGAACAATAGCATAAGGACATTTCAGAATTCTGATTTGATCCCATATGCCCTATCATTCTAAATAAATGAGACCTGTTCTCTTCAAATTTATTATTATTTGGTCTTCCCACCCCACCCCAAGTTACAGCCACAGTGATTAGTTTGGTGTTTGTTCTTCCAGATTATCTAATAAATATACTAATACATATCTGTGCATACAATTTTTGTGGATGTGGAATGTTACTACATACATATTCTTGCAACTTGACTGTAACATTTTTAAGGTTTTTAGCTCCTACGAAGGGCCTTTGCTTTCCCCCATAGGGAGGGCTTAGCAAAGAACCCTGCATATAATAGGTCTTTACATGTTAGATTCAGTGTCTTTCTTTGCTGGTGAGCATTTCCTCTTACACCAAAAGGCAATATTTTAATAGGTCAGGTGTAGTGGCTTGTGCCTGTAATCCCAACACTTTGGGAGGCCGAGGAGGGAGGATCACTTGAGGCCACAAGTTAGAGACCAGCCTGGCCAACAATTTTACATATTTTTTTAATTAGCTGGGTGCTAATTTTTAGTAGTTCCAGCTACTTGGGAGGCTGAGACAGGAGAATTGCTTGAGCCCAGGAGTAAGAGAGCATAGTGAGCTAGGATCGCACCAGTCCACTCTAGCCTGAGTGACAGATCATTTCCCAAAAAAGAGAGAAAGATAGAGGAATAAAAAATAAAGGAAGGGAGGGAGGAAGGGAGGGAATATTTTAACATTTGCTGGTATTATTTTTACTAAAATCACACATTCTCTAACTTTTAGCCTAAGTTCTTGTAGCCTAAATTCTTTCTACTACTGAAAGGAAAGCAGGACTCAGTGGGACTCTGGGTGGTAGTTGGGACTGAGCAGTGACTTGGTGTGGATTAAGGATGCCCAAACAGTGCCCAAAAAATGAAGTTATAGGAATATTTGAGCAGGGAGTGGCAATGGTCTATCTCTGCCAGCCAGAAGAAGCTCTGGCCCCCACAGTCATCTCAGATTAACAGCAGATTTCTCAGCAGAAACCTTGCAAGCCAGTGGGATTGGGGTCCAATCTTTAGCTTCCTTTAACAAAATAATTGTCAGCCAAGAACTTTATATCCAGCAAAACTAAGCTTCATACCTGAAGGAAAGATAAAGTCTTTTTTCAGACAAACAAATGCTGAAAGAATTTGCCACTACCAAACCACTGCTATAAGAAATGCTAAAAGGAGTTCTAAGTCTTGGAACAAAACCTCGCAATACACCAAAATAGAATCTTCTTAAAGCATAAATCTCACAGGGCCTATAAAACAATAACACAGTGAAAAATAACAGGGTATTTAGGCACTAACTAACATAATGAATAGAACAGTACCTCACATCTCAATACTAATGTTGAATGGAAAAGTTCTAAAAGCTCCACTTAAAAGATACAGAATGGCAGAATGGATAAAAATTCACCAACCAAGGATCTACTGACTTCAAGAGACTCACCTAATATATAAGGACTCACATAAACTTAAAGAGGTGGAAAAAGACATTCCACGCAAATGGAAACCAAGAGCAAGCAAGCAGGAGTAGCTATTCTTGTATCAGACAAAACAGACTTTAAAGCAACAACAGTAAAAAAAGACAAAGAAGGACATTATATAATGATAAAAGGATTAGTCCAACAGGAAGACATTACGTTCCTAAATATACATGCACCTAACACTGGAGCTCCCAAATTTATAAAACAATTACTACTAGACCTAAGAAATGAGATAGACGGCAACACAATAATAGTGAGGGACTTCAATACTGCACTGACAGCACTAGACAGGTCATTAAGACAGAACGTCAACAAAGGAACAATGGATTTAAACTACACCCTAGAACAAATGGACTTAACAGATATTTACAGAACATTCTACTCAACAACTGAAGAATATATGTTCTTCTCATCAGCACGTGGAACATTCTCCAAGACAGACCATATGATAGGCCACAAAACAACTCTCAATAAATTTAAGAAAATTGAAATAATATCGAGTATCATAATATTCCACTGTGGTCTGGAATATTCTCAGACCACAGTGGAATAAAACTGGAAATAAACTCCAAAAAGAACTCTCAAAACAATGCAGATACATGAAAATTAAATAATCTGCACTTGAATGATCTTTGAGTTAACAATGAAATCAAGATGGAAATTAAAAAATTTTTTGAGCTGAATGATATTCATGACACAACTTATCAAAACCTTTGGGATACAGCAAAAGTGGTGCTAAGAGGAAAGTTCATAGCATTAAATCCCTACATCAAAAAGTTTGAAAGGGCACAAATAGACAATCTAATGTCACACCTTAAGGAACTAGAGAAACAAGAACAAACCAAACCCAAACCCAGCAGAATAAAAGAAATTAACAAAGATCAGAGCAGAACTAAATGATTATTCCTCTTAAGTTTTCACCCACCATCTGTCTCAGATGCCCCTTTTCCTCCATCCTTCAAGCTTAATGCCAAGCCCACCATATCCAGTCGTTGGGGACACAGGGCCTCTGTCAGCTGAGAAATGAAACCCTGCTCCCTCCCCTGACAAGACACGGACGGCTTAAATGTTAAACTGTGAGCATTTCTTTAAGAAATAAACTGCAGGGAAAATGTCTTCAAGGATTACATGGAAGATGTGTGAAGTATAGATCTCTAAACTTAGAAACAATCAGTGATTCTTAGGTGCAAAAGAATCATCTGGAAAGTGACTGAAAAATGCAGCTTCCCAGGCCCCATTCTAAGGCAGTTAGCTGCAGGAGACAGTGTGAAAAATCACAGTTGGAGGAACATTGGCCCAGATGATCCACTAAAATGCTTAGTCTTCACACTTAAAAAGAGTTTGGAGCAATGCTACACTCAGCTATGGAAGGGTTACCACTGCTTCCTCAGCCTGATGTCAGGTTCAAATTAAGCTTCAGATTGTCCATTTCCCCCTGCTATTTGTCTCAGTGAGTTCTCTCTCAGCCTTGGAAACCTGGAAGGAAAACACCTTTTCCTTTTAACTTAAAAATTTTGGTATCTGTGCTTTTGGAGGTTCTGAATTGATCTTGGGTCTTTCTTTGCCCTTCCAGGAGTGTCTCTGGCTACAAATTCAATGTTTGATCCTGTTCCCCTTATCTGTTTCTGTGTAAAAAGTCACTCCAAAGCTTAGTGACTTAAAACAGTGACATTTATTTTGATTATGAATCTGTAATTTAGGCAAGACTGAGCAGGAATGGCTTTGTCTCAGCTCTCCATGGTCTCAGCTGGGGCTACTTAAATGGGAGCTGGAGGACCCACTTTCGAGATAGTTTACTCAGATAACTGGCCAGTTAGAGCTAGCTTTTGGCTAGGAGCCCAGCTAAGTGTGTGGGCTGGGTGCTTTGGTTCCTGTCAACATGGGCCTCTCTCCACTCCACAGGGGCCTTGGGCTCCCTCATAGTATTGAGGCTGGGTTACAGGTGTGAGCATTCCCAGGGAGCAAGGCAGAAATGCATGGCACTTTTATGACTTACTAGCTTTGGAAGTCACATCGTATAATTTCCACTATACTATTGTTTCAGGAATTCATAAAGTCCCACTCAGATTCAGGGGAGGAAAAGTAACCTCCACCATTTGATAGAAAAAGTGTCATGGTTACCTTATAAAAATAGCATGTGGATGGGAGATGTTATTGCAGCCATCTTTGGAAAGTACAACCTGTCACCAGACCCTGACCTATTTTGTATTATATCTGTGGGTTTTTCTTAAAAGCATTAATGATGCATATTTACTAGTTAATTATTGTTGGTTCTATTCCATCTCATTTTATCCTCTTCACCATCCTGTGATGTAGCTAGATCTTTTTGTATACATCCAAATATGGTTCACAGACATGTTTGGTATAGCTAGCACATTATTTTAAAAATTGTGAATTCTTACGTATCTGAATTTCTGGCTTCTCTTCACAGTCATAAGATTGGATAAATCTAGGCCAAGCTTTCCTCCTATCAGCAGTGAGCTGGAGCTGAGTAGTGGCGGCTCCCTCAGTAAAAGCCTATCTTCTGTTTGCTGCAGTCCCCACCACTCCCTGTTACCACTTAACTCATTACATTTTATGTCTGACAAGCATTTGACTTTGAGGTTTTCCACCTTAGAAAAAATAGGCCCAGATTCTACTATGGAAAATTATAATAGCCTACCCTTCATTTGGTGTTTCAAAAGTACTTGCTATAGAAAGCTACATCTTGGGGTTTCTTTTTTAATCCTCTCTCTCATTTGGGGAGACCATCAGGTTACTGTTTCTTGTTTGAAGGGCACCTTCCGCTGTCCAATGACTGAAGTGAATGATACGCCCCAACTCCCAGAATGGCCCAGCTGCCCAGTTCTAGCCCTTCCTTTCCAGGCTGGCCCTTTTGGGGATCCCCAAGGTGGAGCAGAACTCTCCTTAATCCCTTAAATTTCCTCTTTTCACTGCCTGACCAACATTGGATCCTTATAACTTGGAATTCTCAACAGGAGTAAGGGAAGCTCATACAGGGAGCACCAACGTCAAAGTTTTCTAACACCACAATCTTGCCTAGAGCTAAGTCTGCACACAAAGACCTCCTCTCTGGAAGATAAGTGCCCAGTGTTCATCCACTGTTCAGAACCAATTCTCAATATTCCTAATGTCACAATGCTCGCTTTGTCCTTTCAAACGCTCTTGATTTTGTTTCCAAAATGTCAACAGATAACTCTTAAGTGTTGATTAAACAAGCAAGATCATTGCCTAGGGAGAGCATTTGGCTGCACAGTCTTCATCAAGCCCACTAGAGAAGCTCCAGCCTGCACAGAAAGGACAGTCTGGGCTGGACTAGGCAACTCTATCTAATCAGGACACTTTCTTCCCCTTTGGTTCTTGGGTTTTTCTTTTTTGTTGTTGTTGTTTTTTGTTGTTGTTGTTGTTTTTCTTTTTATTATTATTATTATTATTATCATTATCATTATTATTATTATTATACTTTAGGCTCTATGGTACATGTGCGCAACGTGCAGGTAAGTTACATATGTATACATGTGCCATGCTGGTGCGCTGCACCCACCAACTCGTCATCTAGCATTAGGTATATCTCCCAATGCTATCCCTCCCCCCTCCCCCAACCCCACAACAGTCCCCGAAGTGTGATGTTCCCTTTCCTGTGTCCATGTGTTCTCATTGTTCAATTCCCACCTATGAGTGAGAATATGCGGTGTTTGGTTTTTTGTTCTTGTGATAGTTTACTGAGAATGATGATTTCCAATTTCATCCATGTCCCTACAAAGGACATTAACTCATCATTTTTTATGGCTGCATAGTATTCCATGGTGTATATGTGCCACATTTTCTTAATCCAGTCTATCATTGTTGGACATTTGGGTTGGTTCCAAGTCTTTGCTATTGTGAATAATGCTGCAATAAACATACGTGTGCATGTGTCTTTATAGCAGCATGATTTATAGTCTTTGGGTATATACCCAGTAATGGGATGGCTGGGTCAAATGGAATTTCTAGTTCTAGATCCCTGAGGAATCGCCACACTGACTTCCACAAGGGTTGAACTAGTTTACAGTCCCACCAACAGTGTAAAAGTGTTCCTATTTCTCCACATCCTCTCCAGCACCTGTTGTTTCCTGACTTTTTAATGATTGCCATTCTAACTGGTGTGAGATGGTATCTCATTGTGGTTTTGATTTGCATTTCTCTGATGGCCAGTGATGGTGAGCATTTTTTCATGTGTTTTTTGGCTGCATAAATGTCTTCTTTTGAGAAGTGTCTGTTCATGTCCTTCGCCCACTTTTTGATGGGGTTGTTTGTTTTTTTCTTGTAAATTTGTTGGAGTTCATTGTAGATTCTGGATATTAGCCCTTTGTCAGATGAGTAGGTTGCGAAAATTTTCTCCCATTTTGTAGGTTGCCTGTTCACTCTGATGGTAGTTTCCTTTGCTGTGCAGAAGCTCTTTAGTTTAATTAGATCCCATTTGTCAATTTTGGCTTTTGTTGCCATTGCTTTTGGAGTTTTAGACATGAAGTCCTTGCCCATGCCTATGTCCTGAATGGTAATGCCTAGGTTTTCTTCTAGGGTTTTTATGGTTTTAGGTCTAACATTTACGTCTTTAATCCATCTTGAATTGATTTTTGTATAAGGTGTAAGGAAGGGATCCAGTTTCAGCTTTCTACATATGGCTAGCCAGTTTTCCCAGCACCATTTATTAAATAGGGAATCCTTTCCCCATTTCTTGTTTTTCTCAGGTTTGTCAAAGATCAGATAGTTGTAGATATGTGGCTCTTGGGTTTTTCTTTAGCGCTTTCATGCTGGGAGAACTGCTCAACCTCAGCACTGCTGGTGCTTAGGAGTAGGAAAGATCTGTGGTTTTACTCCTCCTAACCTTCTGAGTAGGCTCTGCCACCAAATTAGGACATTCTGGGGCAGGCAGTTCCCCCACTTGATCCTGCTCCATCACATTCCCTGTCCTCCCCTCATCAATAACCATAATCCTAAATTTTATGTTTATTCCCTTACTGTTCATTAGAGATTTTACTATCTATTCTGGATATCTGTTGCTTAACAAAATGCCCCAAAATTTAGTGGTGTCAATCTTTTTTTTTTTTTCTTTACAGATCCATTATTTGGGCAGGATTCTGTAGGGAAAACTCATCACCACTTCACATAGCATCAGCCATGCAGCTCAACTGAGGGCTGTTGGATCCACTTCTAAGATGACTCACTGCTGGCTGGCTGTTAATGCTGGGTTGAGGCCCTGGGGCCTTGGTTTGTCTCCACATTGGCCTCTCCATGTGGCCTGGACTTCCTCACAAAATGGTGGACGAGTTCTAAGGGTAAACATCCCAAGAGAGAAAACCAGACAAGAGAGCAAAACTTGCCTTTTGTGACCTAGCCTCAGAAATCACATAGTGTCTATTAATTGAAGCAGTCCCAAAGTCCCACCTGAGTTCAAGGGGAGGAGATACTGACTACACTCTCCTTGATGGGAGGGTGGTAAGGTTCTGGAAGAGAGATGGGACCAGAAATGTTGTTGCATCCATTTTGGGGAAGTGCAATCTACCACAACACATATGTTTGTACTCCTAGGCAATATGCTATTTAATTTTGCATGTTTTACGCTTTATAGAAACATCCATACTGAATATGTTTTTCTACAACTTTTTTCCCTCAACATTTATGAGTCACTTATATTTTTGGAGTTCATTTATTTTTAGAATTGTATAATATTTCATTGCAATTATTTGCTACAATTTAGCTGTCTGTTATTTTGTTGAATGTTTGTGCTTTTTCTATATGTTTCCAACCCTTTTTTCTGTATGTTTCCAACCCTTTTTTTCTATATATTTATGCTTTTTGCTATTTTGTACAGCTGCTCTGAACATTCTCATAGAACGTTGCACATGAGCCTAGGGCAGGAATTATCAACCAGGGTGATTTTTAGCAATGTCAGAGGCATTTAGCAAATGTCCTACACATTTTTTATTTTCATGACTGGGGTAGGAAGCATTGGTACTGACATCTGGCAGGTAGAGGCTATGGCTGTTGCTAAATATCCTACAGGAAAGCCCCCTATAACGATTAGCTGGTCCAACATGTCAATAGTGCTGAGGTTGAAAAATCCTAGCTTAGGGTATATATGGAGGAGTAGAATTCTCACTCGATGGTAGGATATTCACAGTTTCAACTTTATTATATAATACTAAATTGTTTACCCAAGTGGTTGAGCAAGTCTATACTCCTACCAAAGGGAGGCTCCACATCCTCTGATATTGTCAATCTTCTTATATTTTGCCAATTCATGTTTTTTTCCTTCTGAAATGCACATTTGTGTGCTTTGTCCATTTTTATAGAGTAAATGTTTATAGGATTGATTTGTAGGCATTATTTATGTATTCTGGATATTAATTCTTTGTTGGTTGTATGTGTTGAAAATATCTCCTCCCAGTCTGTGGCTTATCTTCTCACTTCTTCCTGGTTCTTTTGATGAACAGATGTTCTTAAGCTTCATGTAGTTAAATCCATCAATCTTATACTATCCTTCAGGCTTGTGATTTAGGGTTATTATTTAAGAAAGAATGTCCTGCCCTGAGGTTATCATTGCTTCCCAAGCCTGGCAGCATTTTGGGGTTTTATCTTTTCCAGCTGGCAAGACCTGGAGTTCCTCTTGCTGACCCCAGAGGTGCCTGGCCTTCCTTATCCTCCACTGTTTGCTCAGTCCTTATGAACACTCAGATTGTATTTCCTAATGTACTCCATTTTCTCTGTTGGGCTTTCTACAACCTCTGTAGCCCTCTCTACCCAGGACTGGACTCTACTGTCTTGGGACTGGCCTCAAAATGAACTGACTTCTGTGGAACCACAGTGCCTCACTTAGTATCAGCACTGCTGAAGATATCCCTTAGAGATTAGCCATGGCAGTATTGAGCCCCAGTTTTCTACAGTACTTGGATGGTTTCATTTGCACTCATGTGGGGTATTCTCCTCTAGGGCTAAAATCAAAAATGGGGCAAAGCTGAAGATGCCAAGTGGTCCCCAGGAACATTGCTGCTCACAGGAGGGACACCCCAAGATGAGCCTATCTGCTCTGACCACATACCTTCTAGCCAGGCCTATCTACCCAGGGCCCCTCAGAACTGACCATGATTAAAGGACAGCCTTGGTGTGATCTGCTTCATCCAGGGAAATCATTCAGAGTTAATTCTGCTTCCTTTTCCCTCCATTCCGGTTCTGTCCACATCCTGACTTCTGATATGTCCTCCCTTCTGGATCCTTCTCCCATCCTTTAGACTTCACATTGATCTGGGTTTCCCTGGCTTTGACACTTAGTAAGGGCTTTGGGCAAAACCCACCTTTTGGTTCCAGCAGCTCCTGTTTGCCCCAAGAAAGGCACCTTATCCTAGCTCAAGTCATGATGACCCAAACCCAAGGACCTAGATAAAGTTGAAGAGATATGATTCCAGGTGCCTAATCTGAACAGTTGTCGAGCTTGGGAGAAGATAAATCTTAAAGTGGGAAACAGGGAGAAGGTGAAAGTAAGAATCTAAAAAGCCAAACAGCAGGAAGAGATAGGAAAGTAGACAGGTAGAGGAGGATTTGAGAGCCCAAAATGTATGCCTCTGATGCAGAGCCAGCATGGGAGGCATTATAATGGCTGAGAACTTGGGCTTTGTAGATAGGCAAGGATCTCCTCACCTTACTAGTTGTGTGACCTCAGGCAGGTTATCCTGCCAGAGCCCTGTTTTCATCATCTGTAAAGTGGGGCTGGTGTAATAACTTGCTCAATTGTATGAAGTTTAAATGATAAGTATGTAAAGCATTTGCATAGTATTTTACACAGAGTAAGTGTTCAAAATGATGGGCATTATCAATATTAATTGATGTTAATATTAATATTCATGGACTAATGAACAGAGGACCAGCTGCCCAGTTCCTTTATGGCTGTTCTGGCACACACTGAGGGTCAGCAAATTATGGCCTGTGTATCAAATCCAGGTTGTTGGCTATGTGGCCCATGAGCTAAAAGTGGTTTCTACATTTGTAAATGGTTGAAAAAAATCAAAAGAAGAGTATTATTTCATGTGTGAAAATGACATGAAATTCAAATTTCAGTGCCCATAGAGTTTTACTGGAACATAGCCATGGTTGTTTATTTTGTATTGTCTTATTTTCTGCCTCTCCAAGAAAGCTTGGTGACTCCTGGCATAGGCCAAGTGGACTAGGGGCAGGTGCTTTAGTCAGCGGGACCTTGGAGAACTGGGCAATCTCCTCCACTCCACAGCTCTATAAATGCTGGCTACTCTTCTTTTCCTACCGGCCCTCCCCTGGGGTTCCAGAGTACCTTTTGGTCAAGCCAGCCCCACTTGACCCAGGGCACTGGGGTCTAGATTTCTGAACAATGAGCCAAATCATTGCAGAATCATAGGGGGAATCAGGACAAGGCTGTTTTGAGATTAAAATGAAATAAAATATGTGAAAGTACTTTGTAAATGCCAGGGATGTTATTATTTAGCAAGTAATGGTTAAATGGTATCAGTGAGGTTTTTTACTCTTCTTAGTAAATTTAGTAATGTATGTTATGTTCACTTTTAATAAAATGTATTATTAACCAGAATACCCTAATTTCTGTCCAGATCAAAAAAGATTTTAAGCCAAATGAAACCATCCACAATGCATGTCAAACCCACCCCCAAAATGGAGTTTTGAGCTTCTAGCCCTTTCTGCAAAGAAAATCCTGGCTCCTCTATCTTGTTGCTTTTTTTTTTTTCCTCTCCTCTTCGCTTCCTGTTTACCATCTCCATTTTCTTTTCCAGTCTCTGTGCTTGTGCTTTGGGCCACTTGATTGCTTTGGGTGGCCAGAGTAGAGAGCAGATGAATGTCATTGTGTTTGAAGAAGCCAAGGAAATGTGAGAGAAGAGTTTTAAGAGAATCATCAGCCCAGTGTAGACATTTCAAGTGATGGTAAGAGTTGGAGTGGAAGGAACATTATGAGTCAATTCCTCAGTCACTATTATGGGATAACCAGGATTTGGTAGGAAAAGCAGAAGGAAGAGGTAGATGGCATAAGAATCAAAGATCATTTGTACAAAGGAGAGTTGAGCAAAGTATCAGGGGAGCTAGGACAATGCTGATCGCTTCTGAGTCCCCACAGGATGTGGGAAAATGAGCAGCCTTCCATGAAAAAGGTGGCAAAGGAAGGCCACAGAGGAGTCCTATAAGGGAACAGAAGAGAAAAGGCTGAGGTTTGGGTGTTGTCTACCTTAAGCAGGCCCTGAGGGTGGGAGGGAATTCCAGGAGCAGTGGGGGATGAGGTCAGTGGGAAGGAGGTTGGAAACAATGTGGATTGAGGATGAGAAGACATGTCCTGAGGGGTTTACCTTTTGGGTGGAGGCCAGGGGCAACAGGAACCGGAGTCACCTAGGATTAGCTGGTCCCAAATTGTAAATGAAGCACTGGGATCATGTTGTTCACATCCTGGGATTGGGGGAGGAGGGAAGAGGTGGGCATGAGAGGCCCTGCTGGGCCGGAGGTGGGTATTGCAGCTGCCACATACCATGCCCTTGCTGCAAAATCCTTTAGCAGAATGTCTGCTATCCAGGAGTACGTGCATTGGTAAGTTTGTTCTCATTTCCTGAACAACTTATGCACTAAGCAATTACTTAAAAGCGCTGAAGGAAGAGGCTCAGGTTTCTAATGACATTCTGTCAACATGACTAATGCTACCCTGGAACACCCTTCCCCTAAGTATCTGCATGACTCACTTTCTTTTTCAACCAAGTTTCCCTCAAAGAGGGGCTTTCTCTGATCCCAATACCCAAATAGCCCTACTCATCACTCACTATCCTCTTGCCATGCTTTATTTTTCTTCATTTTACTTATGTCCACCGACTCATCCTATATTTGTTTATTAGTTGGTACCTGTCATTCTCACTAGAATGTAAGCCACATGAGGTTAGGAGTTTCCTTTTGTTCTCTACCCTATTCTCTACTGCTGAAAATAGTGTCTGGCATAGAACACAGCTCAATAAACAGCTGTGGGCAAATGAATGAATGAATGACTTGGCCCTGGCCACGTCATTGGACCTCAGGAATGGCATCTTTCAATTAGAAGTTGTTGCTACTCTAATGATTTTGTTAATCATTAGGTGGCCTATCTTCACCATGCTTCCTATACAAAAGTGAATTGCCTAAAACTCAGCATCGGCTTTCTCCCTCAAAGTTTTAGACAATAAACTCTGACTGTTGGAAACTCAGCTGTTTGCCTTCACCACTCCTCCTCCCATCTTGCCTCCTCCCATCCTCCTCAACTGCTTTTTCTGATGTTGGCCAAGATATCAGAACCTGAGATTAGTATCAGAAAATTGAGCTCCTACCATGACCTCATACCAAAGCTTAAGGCTTTCAATAACAGAGACAGATACCCTCCTTTCTCCAAGAGCCTCTATGTTGGAGGGAATTGATAATTAAATATGTGATTGTATAATGGTTTAATGAGAATCACAACTCAGGAGGTGCTACCTTCAGAAAGTCTTCCCTCGAGAAATGATACCTGAGTATTAAACTGCAGGATGAGTAGGATTCAGCTGAGCAAAGAAGGGTTGGAGAAAAGTGGACAGCAGGGAAAATCCCTGATTCTAGAGAAGTGGGTCTTGTTGGAGGAGCCAGAACTGGCAGGTGGCTGGGAACCCAGTAGGAGGTGTGAGTAGTGGGTAAAACCAGGGCTGCGACAAGCATTAGAACCAGATTATCCTAAGGCAAAAATAACTCCATTTCACTACTGCTGCTGGTTTGGTTGGCAAAAGAAAAAAAAAGGACTCCAGGATTTTAGTAATCAGATTGCTGGTAATAATATTGGTATTATTATTCTGACACTATTCACTATATATATTATACGATAGAGCAAATAAGTAATTAGGCTAATGTTGATAGAAACCAAGATTCTTCACCATAAAAGAGATGCAAATATAAAATTTTAAAAATTGTAAAAATTCTGTAATTTTAAATTTGAATAAAATATATTAGTGTAAACTAATGATACATTTTCTTATCTTAAATCTGTTTCCTATCTCTGACCACTATTAAGGCCTAGAAACAATGACTAGTCAAATGCAGTCCACGCCCCTAGTACTGGTTTGTAGTCTCTAAATTATGCTTCCCACCAAATGGAACCAGGGTTTCTTTCAGAAATGGATGGTCCAGAGGAGGAATTGCACATGATGAGGCTTAAACACCATGATATACCAGATAGTGAGGGAAGTGCCAGAGATCCCTGGGGTCATGTCAACAGGACTCAGAAGTCAACTTGTCAAGGCTCTCACTGGCCACAAATGGGACAATGTTAATATGAATAAGAATAACTAAAAAGGACTGAAATCCACATGAATTCTGTTGGAAATTCACAAGTTTATAATGATATTCAAAAAAGAAAAATAAAGACCATTGTTCACCTTTGGATAATACAGGGGAACCAACTCATTATTCTGAAAACAGGAAAGCAAAGCAAAGGAATCTACATTTGCCATATAAATTGAACCTCAGGGTAACCAAATAGTAGAGAAGGGAATGTTTCTTTCTATAGGAGTATTCCAGCCAATAATTTAGAAGAAATATTGGGCCAGGTGTGGTGGCTCATGCCTGTAATCCCAGCACTCTGAGAGGCCAAGGCAGGAGGATTGTTTGAGCCCAGGAGTTTGCCACCAGCCTGGGCAACCTAGCGAGACCCCCATCTCTACAAAAAAAAATTTTAAGTTAGCCAGGCACAGTGGTGCATGCCCATGGAGGAGGACGAGGAGGAAGAGGAGAAGAAAAGAAGAGGAAGAGGTGGAGGAGGAGGAGATGGAGGAAGAGGAAGGAGGAGGAGGAGGAAGAGGAGGAGGAGGAAGAGGAGGAGGAGGAGGAGGAGGAGGAGGAAGAGGAGGAGGAGGAAGAGGAGGAGGAGGAAGAAGAGGAAGAAGAAGAGGAAGAAGAGGAGGAGGAAGAAAGCAGAAGAAGAAATATTATTTGCAAGCTCTTAAAGAAATAATTATTCTGGGTATCAATAATTGTATTAGTTTCCTATGGCTGCCATAAAAATGTACCACAAACTGGGTGGCTTAAAACAACAAAAATTTATTGTCTCGCAGCTCTGGAGGCTGAAATCAGAAATCAAAATACTGACAGGGCTGTGCTCCTCTGAAGCCTCTAGAAAAGAATTTTTCCTTTTGTTTGCCAGCAAGCAATCCTCAGCATTCCTCTGCTTGTAGAAGCATCACTCCCTTCTCTGCCTCCATGGTCACATGGCTATCTTCTCCCTGTGTCTATCTGTGTTCAAATTGTCCTCTTGTAAGGACTGAATCAAGGCCCACCCTAATCCAGTATGACCCAATTTTAACCTGATTCCATCTGTAAGAACCCTGTTTCCAAATGAGATCACGATCACAGGCACAGCGTTGGTGGGTAGTTAAAAGTTCAACATATCCTTTTGGGGAACATAGTTCAACCCGTAATAATCATCAAGGGCAGCCTAGATCACAAATAGGAAGACATAAGACTTTATTTTCTGGCAGAGCATACCACCTATTGGCAAAGAATTAGACATAAATCAGAGTAAGTCTGGATCTACCTACCAATTTACAGGAAGTAGAGAGTACAAAAAGGCATGTTAAAAAATACCACAGGCAGTAGAATCAGCAAGATCCAGAATGTGGGAAACTCTACGGGACTAATGACTTGGTTTCTTCAACAAATAAATTGCAAGGAAATTCCAGGAGAGAGCTCTGTAAATTATAATAAAATGGACATAATAGACATAACAACCAAATACAATATATAGATTTTGTTTGAAAATTTGAATACTTACTAGATATTTAATAAAATAATGGCTTATCAACAATTAAAAAAACTTAATTATATTGTGGTAATGTTTAAAAAGGGGACAGTCTTTAACTTACAGTAGTACATTTCCGCAGATAAAATGGCATGTTTGGGGTTGGGAAGACAGTAGGGTGTGGGTTGGCTATGAAACAAAGTTAGCCAAGTTAATTAATGAAACTTGGTGGTGGGGACATGGGGGTTCATTATATTATTTTGTCTGCTTCATATGCGGACATTTTCTAGCCTATAAAATTAAAAAGAATTAACATGCAGTATGTTTAGTTAATGCTTCTCAGCTTGGGAAGTATCAGAACTTACCTGATACTGCTGAGGACACCTCCCTCCCTCAGCCTCATTGAGATCTTCTGTTCTAGATACTTTCCTAGGAAACTGAGTTTCTCTTTTCAAACTTATTCACTGCAGCTTGATTGCTGATGGAGACCTTTTGTTTGTTGGAAGCTCCTGGCTAGCTGACAAGAATATTTTTCATTAGGCAAGAAAGGAATTTTTCAAAACCCCTTTTATTATAAAAGTCCTATGGACATACAGAGTCAAAAAGAAAATTCAAAAAGTGCAGAAAAATTAAGATCACTCCTCCCCAGTTCTACTTCCTAGAGTCTTCACTGCTTCAAGTTTCTTGTGAATTGCTCCAGACATTTTTCTAAGCATATACAAAAATAAGCACGATTTGGACCTTACTGTAAGCCTACGTATGTTTGCAACTTTGCTTTTTTTCCACCCAGCAATATATCTTAGAGACATTTTCATAGCAGCAAATACACATCCTCCTCTTTTTTATTCCATTATGTGGAAAATCGTATTTATTTCAAATTGGTCCCTGAATGGCAGGCACTTTTTTTCCAGTGATTTCCTCTTAGAGATAATGCTGCCATGCACCTTCTTGAACACATATAGAAAATGAATTTTTTTAAAAATATGCATCTCTTAAGAAAGCCCTTCCTTTATCCTTCCAGCTCAGGACAGGAAGCGCCCTATGATATGAAGCAAGCACACAACAAACCTCCTGGACCTGTCCGCATCACTCTGTGACTCACCAGCCGCACGCGTGCTGGGCAGGTAGAGGCTGGAGCGGTCAGGGGCATGCCTGGCTCCTGGTGCCTCTCTGTGGAGAGCACCTCTGTAAGCACCTCTGTGCCTCTCTGAGAGCACCCACAGCCAAAAGCACACAGCTGCCTCCAGGCTGAGGGTGCTTGATACACCCTTGAATCCCCTCTTGCATGATGCCCCAGCCCAGGAGAGATAAAAGCATCAGCACCATGAGATTCACCTGCCTCTGGTCATTAGGTAAGTTCACAGGCACTGGCGTTGAAAGATTCTAGGACTGAGGGATATTAAACTCAATTAAATTTACCTGGATGCAGCAATTGCTTAGCTGGTGGTGTGTCCAAGTTAAGAAGCTAAAATGCTAATGTGTAGCACCAGTGCCTCTGATGGCTTAGTGGCTTCTCTGAAAGGGGTAACCAGAGTAAGATTTTATTTTAGCTTACTTTTTAGCTATTTTGTTTAAAAATGTGGTTTGTGTTTAATCCTCTGGAAGTCCTCTGTGTCAGCATGGCTTTTCTTTCCTGCTGTGTGGGACTTTATACAAGACATCTCTTGCCAGATTTTGGAATTCCCTGGCAAGGAAGAGAGGCAATTTGAGTAACCTGGCCACAGACAAATACATTTCACTTCAACAAAGCTTTTCAGATGTCATTGAAGATGTGTGAGAAACCAGATAGAAAGCTATAGAAAATGCTCTTTGAAAAAGTATTCCCTCATTGACTGCTTAGTGAAGCTCTTGCCTTCCAATCTCCTGAATGGGATAGATAACTTCAGGCTGTTGCTTTGCCAAGGAGAGGTTTGTTAGACCATAGGGACAGGGCTTGGGTGATGGTCAGCCGTCTCAGTACAGGCTATGTGGGGCCTACTTTAAAGCTTCAACAATAAGTATCAGGGCTAGGGTCAAAATGAACATAATTTGGTTTGCTTGTCTTTTTTTTTTTTGAAACGGAATCTCGCTCTGTTGACCAGGCTGGAGTGCAGTGGTCCGATCTCGGCTCACTGCAACCTCTGCCTCCTGGGTTCAAGCGATTCTCCTGCCTCAGACTCCTGAGTAGCTGGGACTACAGGTACATGCCACCACGCCCGGCTAATTTTTGTATTTTTAGCAGAGGCGGGCTTTCACCATGTTAGCCAGGATGGTCTCGATCTCCTGACTTCATCATCCACCCACCTCAGCCTCCCAAAGTGCTGGGATTACAGGCTTGAGCCACTGTGCCCTGCTGCTTGTCCTTTTTTAAATAATGCTCATGGAAATGCAAATCAAAACCACAATGAGATACCATCTCACACCAGTTAGAATGGCAATCATTAAAAAGTCAGGAAACAACAGGTGCTGGAGAGGATGTGGAGAAATAGGAACACTTTTACACTGTTGGTGGGACTGTAAACTAGTTCAACCCTTGTGGAAGTCAGTGTGGCGATTCCTCAGGGATCTAGAAGTAGAAATTCCATTCGACCCAGCCATTCCATTACTGGGTATATACCCAAAGGACTATAAATCATGCTGCTATAAAGACACATGCACACGTATGTTTATTGCCGCATTATTCACAATAGCAAAGACTTGGAACCAACCCAAATGTCCAACAATGATAGACTGGATTAAGAAAATGTGGCACATATACACCATGGAATACTATGCAGCCATAAAAAATGATGAGTTCACGTCCTTTGTAGGGACATGGATGAAATTGGAAATCATCATTCTCAGTAAACTATCGCAAGAACAAAAAACCAAACACCGCATATTCTCACTCATAGGTGGGAATTGAACAATGAGAACACATGGACACAGGAAGGGGAACATCACACTCTGGGGACTGTTGTGGGGTGGGGGGAGGGGGGAGGGATAGCATTGGGAGATATACCTAATGCTAGATGACGGGTTGGTGGGTGCAGCGCACCAGCATGGCACATGTATACATATGTAACTTACCTGCACATTGCGCACATGTACCATAAAACCTAAGGTATAATAATAATAATAATAATAATAAAAAAAAAGAAAAAAAAAAAAAAAAAAGTAAAATATTTAAATGTAGATTTTGCATATCAGTGTTTAATACAGTACAATATGTTAATCGAAAAGTAGTTTTTAAAAACTATGTAGTTCTTGTGACATTAAGCCCTAAGATATAAATTAAAGCTTAATCCAGCTTCAAAAAAAAAAATAAATAAATAAATAATGCTCATGTGCCTGTTTGAAAAGTCAATGCAGGCTTACGTAGTTTCTCCCTGAAGAGTATATTTTGGAGTTACTCCTGATTGCTCTTAACTTCCTTTGTGAAATGTGGCCAATTGATAGTTATTCGAAGACAAGCATATGCTTACTTTAAAGGGACCAACAAAGTTCTTGATCATCTGACAACTTTGATGTTTCAATAACAGCATTTGGCTTACAAATAAGGCTACTCAGAAATCACCATTTTAGTGGGACTTGAGGAGGGTGTTCAAGTAGGGAATAGAGAAGGAGTTGAGTGGAAGGCCTATGAGGCCAACACAAGAGATGCAGGATGAGCTGACTAGAAGGAGAAGGCTGTTCTGTTTTTTATTTTAAAAAAAGTAGCATTAATATAAAGAAAACATAAGAAAAAAAGAGCTAATGGAGGTGTGGAGGCTGGGGTGGGGGAATGGACTAACCTAAGAGGTACTGGTCAGGCTGGGACAGAGCTTTGGACACAGTTCACTGCTGATTCCCAGCACCATGTGGAAATCCAGTCCTGGACTTTATAGGCACTGGGCAGTAGATGATTGTGCAACTGGAGCCTGGTCCAAGACTTTCATGAGCAGGGTCCAATCACCAGGTTTCATGGGGCTATGGAAATAAATCCTGACCAGAGATCAAGTGGATTAGGACCCAGGAGACAGGCACTGATTCTTAGGAAATCATCCAGGGAAGCTTTCTGTCTGCCCCCATCCCCTTCCCACCTGCACAGGGGTGTCCCATTTTCTGTCCAGTCTCTCTAAACAGCATTTATGTTCTGAACTAGTTCAGCTCCATAGAGAAGCTTTTGTTAAGCATTCATTAGCTTGTAAGATATTTTTTTCACCTGTGAAATTCTCTCAAGTCTTTTGACATTGTCAAGTGCCACAATGATTGGTTTGAACAACTGTGACTTTCAGCTGCCTGAAGACTTGTAATGCCATCCCTGTGGATTGTAGATTCAAACTCAGGCATCTTTTAGTCAACAGGAGGAAACATGGGAAAGGGATGTAGGGTCCTCTCTCCCTGCCTTTGGGGTCTGCAAGCTAAAATCTGTTTTTCCAACTAACCTATCAATCTTCTAGTCAATCTTGATTCTAGTTCCTGTAAACAGATCAATTTCCTAGAGAGACAGAATACCAGGGTGCCTGGTTTAGGAATCAGAAAATCTGGGTTTGGTATTGTCCCTACCACCAATGACTATCCATGGCCCTTCAGCAAATCTTTCAGTACTTCCCCTTAAGTAAAAAAGAAGAGGTTGATGGCCGGGTGTGGTGGCTCACACCTGTAGTCCCAGCACTTTGGGAGGCTGAGGTGGGCGGATCAAGAGGTCAAGAGATCGAGACCATCCTGGTCAACATGGTGATACCCCATCTCTACTAAAAATACAAAAATTAGCTGGGCGTGGTGGTGCATGCCTGTAGTTCCAGCTACTCAGGAGGCTGAGGACAGGAGAATTGCTTAAACCCAGCAGGTGCAGGTTGCAGTGAGCCGAGATCGCGCCACTGCACTCCAGCCTGGGAGACAGAGTGAGACTCCATCTCAAAAAAAAAAAAAAAAAAACCAGAAAAAAAGAAAAAGTTGGATCAAGATGCACAAAGATTTCAATAGCCCAAAAGGAAGAGCTGAAACTAACAAGATTAGATTTAAAACATTTAGTTGCAGAGATAGATGCTGGGAAAGAGCTAACATTGCTATTCCTATAGAAAAGGCTCTGTTGCCCAGAGCTGAATGTGAAACAAGAGTGAGCTATGGCTGCTGGTATAGCTCACCATCACTGGCAGCATTGATAGAAGCTAGGAGGTTAGAGGCCTGCTTTACTGTGCCCTGGTCTGGCCATGGCATCTCCTGCCCCCAGTCTCACATTTGCCTCCAATCCTCTCTCCAACTTGTAGTCAGAGTGATTTTTCTTAAAATCCAAATTTGATTGTGTCACTCTCCTGCTTAAAAGCCTTCAGTGGCTTTCCATTGCCCTCAGCATAAAATCTCATACAATGTCCGTTGTGATTTGGCCCCTGCTGACATCTCCAGACTATCTCTTTTACTCCACTGATCCATGACCCTCACCTCTGATGAGGCTAGAACAAATCATATTTCACTTGTTCCCTTTGAAATGCCTAGCCTTCCATTGACATTATGAGAGGCGTAATAACTCACCTTCATGCCAAGGGCTGCCAGGAGGAAATGGGATATGATTTGCTCTGGCTGCAGTAGAGGGCACAAATAGCATCTCTGGTGGGAGGGAGGTGGACATGGTGCAATCTTAGAAGCAGCTTTGGAAAATGCTATGATGTGCTATATTTGGGTATATTTGGTAGAGGAAGGGTGTACTGTGGAGAAGGGATGGCTTCCTGGTGACCCAAGGAGCAACCTGGCCCTAAAAGGCCTCAGCACCATCTCAGGAATGTGGTTGGAAGGATTCTTGTGTTGGGTGAGGTGTTCATATAGATAAAATATTAAAGATCCTGCAGAGCATGGATTCTAAGATCTGCAGGTCCCTGACAGCTCTAAAACACCACACAATTTAGAAAACTAAACAGACATTCTAACTTATGACTTATTTTCCTTAGCAGCTTCTAGGTATTTACCTATTCCAAATCTGCCCGTGATCCCTGGTTCACTTCATTGTTCCACTGGGAAAGGAAAAAGGGACATAGAGACATTGTATAGCTTGTTGTAGTTTTTGCAGGTAATAATAAGAGGCAGAATCTTAATAGGAAACAGAACTCTCAGTTCCTAGGCACTAAAGCAGATGCTTTTCCAGGTCCTTGATGACTTGATGTGCCAAGTTGCCCTATGTCATGTCTCTTACCATTTACAATTCATGCCTGAATTCCATGTATAAAGTTCAAGAACACAACTCTGACAAGGTGGCTGTGAGTATGGGCTCTGGAATTAGATCGCCTGTGTAACCTCAGAAAAAGTCACTTAATTTTGCTGTTTCTCCTATTTCAGCATCTCTCAGTTTCCTCATCTTTCCATTTCTCCATCAATAAAATGGATATAATAGTGGAATTAACCTTGTAGGGTTGTTATAAGAATAAAATGAGAACACAGTACATGGGTATAGTAAATGCTTAATAAACATTAGCTAGTATTATTAGTACTGGATAAGGACTGGATTGGAAATAAAGATAATTGATTTATCATTCCCTTGTGAAAGGTATAGTACAGTGGTCTTCAGACTATTTTCTGTGTAGCCTCAGAAGTTCCTCAGAGCTTCCACTGAGAGCCTGGACTGGGCTTAATGGGTGAGAGATGACACCACTTGCATAGATGAAATAAATGGGGTGGGAGTGTGCACCAAAATGGTGCTTCTGTGCTGCTGTCTGTGGTCCTGAAATACAATTTGTTAGTAGGACCTAGCTAATTCTCTAGAAAACTGGTGGGTACTCTATTGCCCCATGTCTTTCCTCCCTCCCCAGTAACTCCTTGCCTGTGACTAGTTCTCCCACCAACTACTATTTGGATAAATTGTTGATAACCTATTGAAGCATTAGTTTCCTTATATTTTAATATAGGTATTTTCTACCCACCTGCTCTGTATGTTCATGGGGATGCTCCCAGGTTATGTGCCATCCTATATATATAAACTCCTCCCTCAATGCCTGCCTGAGGGACATAGTCAGAAAGGGACAACATAGTGGCAACAAAAAAATGTTTGCCTCTGTGCTCCCTCCTAGTAGAGTCACTGGAACCCCAAGCCTACTGAAGGCATAGTCCAGTTTCTACCTGCAGAGTCCCAGGGGGCCCACACAGATTTTTAGCAATCATTCAAGTTTTTCTGAGGCCAGGATCAGAGCAGAGGCACTCTCTGCATTGTCTCCTTGTGGCCTATGTGACCTGTCATTGCCTCTGCCATTACTGATGCTGTACCTCCTTTCTAGTAGTCCTTATGGTGGGTACAGGGCAGGGCACTCCCCCAGCAGGGTCACAGCTCTTCTGTTAGATGCCTCGAAGTATTCACTTGCTGTTTCAACTTAAAATCTTCTCAACCAAGGACTTGGGATTGATTTCCAGTGGAGTCTGGGCCAAGTGACAGTTGAGCCACCTTCTGTCCCCCACTATCTTGCTGAAAAGCCTTTCCCCTTTCTGTCTCATAAGCCCAGACAGTGCAATCCATCACTGTCCCAGGATAAAGTCCAGCCTCCACTGGGCCCTCCCCAGGGAGGACAGAGGGGATGCACTGCTTTTGTCCTCTTTCTTGGTGTCAGGGTTTTATCTGACATCCTGAAGCTCAGCTACATTCCCAACACCCTCATCAAGTAACTCTCCTGGTGGCCCACAAGTGGGTCTCCCAAGGGCATCCTGTCAGCTGGGCTCCCTCTGGGCTCCCCAATCCAGATATGAAAGTTCTGCACCAGAGGAGTTCTCCACATTGATAGAGTGTTATTATGAGGAAAGAGTTGGAAAAAATTTTCCTTTTCATAGATTCACAAAGCAGAAAAACTCTCTTGGTGTTGATTTGGCCCATCTTTCTGGCTCCAAGTGGGGTTAAACTCAAACAATAATTCTTTAAACTTAGAAAGAGAGGAAAACACCTCCTAGAGATTGAAATGCAAAAACGCTCCCTTCTAAGTTGGAGGATTGTTTTTTTATTTTTTTTCTCCTAATGGTCACACTAATTGTCTGGTGGTGCAATTTGTGTCCTTTGCCTATTGTTCTGTCCTCAAGGGGAACCAGAGAGAAGATCATAGCCTCTTTAACTATTTCCATCACGTTGCATTTCTCTCTGGCTGAGTTATTCTCCACCCTGCTCCTTCACACACACACACACACACACACACACACACACACACACATTCCTACCCACATATTTAGTCCTAAACTGTAATCACCTGTGTCCGACTTGGCTCTTGGAAGTGAAGAGGGAGCCCTGTGTTTGCAATACCACGAGCATATTTTCCCCAAGAGCTGCTTATGCAGCAATCCAGAAATTCCCATTGCTCTGCCTTTTAATTAGTTCAGGGAGTTGCAGCCTAACGGTGTGGGTGTTCTTGCCAGCTGTGCTTTTCGGGAAGTTATATCGTCTGCTGCTCCTTCTGTCTCCTCCCCCAGGGTTGGGAAATTATAGACCCTGCTTTCTTTACCCTGTAGAACCCCAGATGCTCCAGGGCCTTTTCCGGCTAGCGCTCAAAGGCCCTTGGGGACAAAGGTGGCGACACTCAGATCTCAGGTCTTGAAGCCTGCTGTCCTTGAGCAGGGTGGCAGAGATGACCTTTGAACTAAAGGGATTATTTTCATCTGTGACTGTTCAGTCCCCTCGGGTGACCTACCGCAGAATCAGTGCTTGCTGGGGACCAGAAGACGGATTTTATGGCTTGACAGGTACCTGCATCTCTCCCAGGCAGCGCCCTGTTTGTTCTACAGGCTGCCAGATACCTTATCTCCATGAAATGAGAGGCCTCCAGCATCCCCTCCAGCCCCACTTCCTGCAATATCTCTACTTCCCCACTGGGGCCCTGGGCTGGCTGCATGGCTGAAATTAAATCTCTCATCGCTGCTGTCTTTTTAATTAAACTTTTTTCCCCTTCATATTTTGTTTGTGCATTCTCCCTCTGGGTGATCACATTGCACTCCCGGCTGTGGTTTTAAGTTCTCCTGGTTACCAAGATTCAGCACATCCCCCTCCTTCAAAGGGTGGGTGATGGTGTTTTTCCTGGCATCCTCCCACGGACACTTTTCCAGCTCAACTGAGTGGCTAGTGCCTGTCTGATTTGCCCAAATGGGTGGTGTAGGTTTCTACCACACAATTTGAACTCAAACCCATCAGGGCACAATTTTCTTTCTTCACTTATCTCAACCTTGGGCATGGATTCTACTGTTCGTTGCTTCCTATTTATATACCTGCTTTATATACCTGCTTTTTGTTGGGCTGTTGTACACACACACACACACACACACACACACACACACATTCACTCAGTCTTTTGAGCAGAGCTTCTGCCAGCCTTCCTCCTTGGCACTTGGCTTCTCCGGCACAATGTCTCTCTGCAAGTGGGGTCATTCGTTGCTGCTCTGGCCATTGACTCTAATCTGACAGCCCTACACATAGCCACTTGCTTGCCACGTAGTCCCAGCACGTCACATTGATTTTCACCAAGTGTACCTCGGCAAAGCCTGAAGGCAGGCACCAGCCTTGCTATGTTCCTGTCTTTTTCAAGGCCTAGACTAAGGCAGAGCACAAACCAAGAGGCTCAGAACTCTTTGATAGATGATGTTTTCCACTACTAGAAATATGTGCTTTTGTAACCCCTATCTAGTTTCAGAAGATCTGCCTAATTGAAATGTTGTCTTGGATGTTATATTTATTTTTCAAAATAGCAAAGTAAATTAAGCTGTTATTTTCATTTAACCCATTTCCTGTTTGCCCCGAGAATACTCTTGTGTCTAATCCTAATGTAACATCATATGTATTTGTTACATTAGGATTAGAGACAAGTTCTGCTTAGAAATAACTCCAAGAATAGCTTTTATATTTTATTTTCATACTGAAAATCAGATTTCCTTCAGCCTCAAAGAGCATGTTTATGTAAAATTGCTGGCAGTGAGCTGCACTTTTATTTTCTAAACAGGAAATGGGTTAATTTTCAAAAGGCATAATACATTTATGTGGTTTGAAACACAAAAAGTATAAACTTTTTTTTTTTTTTTGAGACGGAGTCTCACTCTATCACACAGGCTGGAGTGCAGTGGTGTGATCATGGCTGACTGCAGCCTCGACTTCCCAGGCTCAAGTGATCCTCCCACCTCAGTCTCCCAAGTAACTGAGACTACAGGCACATGATACTATACCTGGCTAATTTTTGTATTTTTTGTAGAGATGGAATTTCAACATGTTGCCCAGACTGGTCTGGAACTCCTGTGCTCAAGTGATTCACCTGCCTCGGCCTCCCAAAGCTCTGGGATTACAGGCATGAGCCACCCTACACAGCCAAAAAGTATAAATACTCTTAGACAGCAAAAATGCTTTCTCCCAGTCTTGTTCCCTTGTTCTCAGTTCCCACCCTGCCTGGGTAACTACTGTTCTTGGTTTCTTGTGTTAAAGATGGATCTTGATAGTCTCATACCAGATTCAAAAATCAGTCAACTACTTCAAAAACAATGACATGCTGGCTACTTAAATAGAAAAGGAGGCTTTTTTTTTTTTTTTTGCTTTGTCACACATTTGCTGCTTAGGATTGAATTACCTGCCCTGCTTTCCACCCTCAGAGCTATATAAATTCTGTCCTAAACTTTTTCTGTTTCTGACAGTCTCTACAACATAGCCTTTATTGTACTATGAATTTTTATCTCAGCCATCTTTGTCTAAGTTTCTTTGTTTCGATGTCTTGAAGCTTAAAGCAGATTCCATTACTTGGAAGCTTAGTGAATTGGCCCCAGTTAATCAGATAAGCACTAAATAAATTCCCTGGAAACCTCCAACAGATAGACTTTAAAAGATTCAGCACAATCGGTTTATCCTGACAAGATTACAGCTGATACGGTGAAGAAGGAGGAGACTCTGGTTATCTGAATAACTTGAAGCGGACTCTAAGAAAGAGGAAGGCATCAGGAATGTGGACAGGCAGCCATGCTCAGTCTCAGGCTGGATGTGTGCTGTGGCCAGCACCAGCTCTGGACAGTGGTCAGCAAACCAGGCAACAAGAGCCCAGCATTCCAGCAGTCAGAAGGAAAATTCATCTGGGAAGAGGGGCCTTTAGAGAGTTCTGGCTGCCCACTTCCTGGGCGCTCTTGCCTCTCAGTCTGGAGGAAGGACCCTGGTAGCTCAGTCATGGTCAGCACCATCTCCGAGACTGCTCAGCACAGTCCCCCAACACTTTACCCCAAACACATGCACATTTAGTGTCACCTAATGCATTTGTCCCAAGTCATCACTCCTCTACAAAGAGCTTTTAATTCACTGGCTCAGGTGGCTCTGGATGAGTCAGGAGGGTTCACCAATGTGGTTTCCTCTGACGAAACTCTCTCCACAGGGTTGTTCTGTAAACTGACTATCCCACACACCTCTGTGACCTGGCACTGCATTTAAAGGTGTTGGTCAAACTCATGGAAGCAGAGTAGCATGGTGGTTACCAACGATTGGCAGAAGGGGAAGGGGAGATGATGGTCAAAGGGTACAAAGTTTCTGTTACACAAGACAAATAAGTTCTGGAGATCTACTATACAGCATAGTGCCTGTAGCTTTGAATGCTATATTGTATACTTAAAATTTGCAGGCTGGGAGCGGTGGCTCATGCCTGTAATCCCAGCACTTAGGGAGGCCGAGGTGGGTGGATCACAAGGTCAGGAGTTTGAGACGAGCCCAGCCAATATGGTGAGAGATTACTAAAAATACAAAAATTAGCCGGGCGTGGCGGCAGGCACCTATAGTCCCAGCTACTCAGGAGGCTGAGGCAGGAGAATCGCTTGAACCAGGGAGGCGGAGGTTGCAGTGAGCCAAGATTGCGCCACTGCATTCCAGCCTGTGCGACAGCAAGACTCTGTCTAAAAAAAAAAAAAAAAAATTTGCTAAGAAGGTAGACATTATGTTAAGTGTTCTTACCACACACAAAAAAATAATTATAATAATAATAAAGGGAGTGGGAGGAAACTTTGAGAGGTGATGGGTGGCCTTGGTGGATGGTGTCGATGGTTTCACAGGTGATATCTACAGATTCATCAGGTTGTATACATTAACTATGTCCAGCTTTCTACCTGTCAATCATATCTCAGTAGAGTGGTTTAAAGAAAAGAGATGCTGACTGGTGATCCTAGAGATGGCCCCAGGTCCCACAAGATTCAGAATAACCAAGACAAGGGAAATGTGCTGTAGTCTCAGTAGGTAGTATTAATATTAACATTTGATTGTGAGGCTGTGAAAACTGACCATTCTTATATGGTGAGTGTGGTTTCTATGGTAACACCACATTAAATATTTATTAAGAAAATGTTACTCCCAAGCCACACCTAGTAGGAGTGGTTATTGTACACAGCACTGGAGACACACAAAAGGAAAGCTCGTACTTTCTTTGGGTAAATCACTTGGTCCTTAATTAGGAGTTGGGAGGAAAATACAGGGTCCTAGCTATGAGCTGTGCCCACCTTTAGCCACCCCCGCTAGGAGTAGCCCCCAGGATGTCCACTGAAGCTTATCCTGACCTTGGGGATATCCTCTGACCTCTGAGCAAGGGAGCTCAATCCTTAGGGCTGCCTGGCATAAGAGCGAGTTCCCACTTGAACAGGAGATGCAAACACATGTGTGCTACAGTGGGGCGGACACCTTCCCCCAGGACTGTAGATGCGGCCTGGGGTAGGCCGGGCAAGAGGATACCTCTGGATCCAGACTCCCACTTAGGAGGCAGAAGTGCTCAATCAGGGGCATATACAGAGCCCAAAGGAGAGCTAGAGACCAAAATTGAAGAGGAAGCATTCTGACCAGGTCCCCCACACTGAAGAACCCAGGTAGGTGTGGAAGCCTGGGTGAGAGGCAAGGGCTCTGGGCACCCTAGGCACTGAGGAGAGGAGCAGGAGGGGCAGGCTTGGTGTCGTGGAGAGCCAGGTCTCCTGGTAGCGATGTGGGGATGGGCCTGAGCAGAGGCACACAGGTGGAAGACTGTGGCAGCAATTCAGGAAGAGAGTGGTGATAGCCGCAGCAGAGATGGGACCGTGAGAGGCAGGAGATGGAAACCACAGATATCACAAAGGTAGACTCTGTAGGGCTTGGTGCTTGGGCTGGGGTGGGAGAGGGGAGGGAGGTCTCAGATCATGCCCATGTCCCTGGCTTGGCTGATGCAATGAATGGCGGTGTCAGTCAGAGATTGGGACATGAAGGAAGGGTTGGGTCTATGGAGAAAGAAGATCAAGGAGGCCTAAGAATAGCTGAATGGGAGGGGCCTATGGGAAATCCATAGTCCAGAAACATCATCACAGGAAGGAATGAGAAGAGATGGGCCCCCTGGAAGTGTGGGAGGATTGAGAAGCACAGACACGCAGACCCAGGCAGCAGGGTGGAGTGTTCTGGTGGAGGAGGGCAGGGGCTGTGATGAGTCAAATCTGCTGTGGCAAGCAGGAGACAGGGGCCTGTCTGGAAATGACAGCAGTTCTGCCTTAAGACTTCCAGTGGTGGACAAAGAAATAAATGTGGGCTTTCAACAGCACTTTCCAGATCTACATGTGATCAGGTGGAGGAGTGTGTGAGGTCCAAGGTACTCCATCCTTGACGAGTGAAGTCACGGAGGGTGACAGAGCTGGATCCCATCAGTGGTGTGCTGGAGCCAGCTCCTGCCAGCTCAGCTCACAGACTGATTGTGCGCATCTCTTACCAACTCTGCATTCAGTGACATCATATTCATAGCTTGGAATCGGCCATAGCGGGAACATTTACACTATGGAGTTTGGCAAATGCTGCAAGTCAGGCCTTTATTTTCCAGAAAGCCAATGTTAAATATTTACTGGCACACCACTGGGGTGGAAGAGGGAGCAAAGCTGCATGTGGGCAAGTGAAAATGGATGAGTCTGGAGAGAGAGGTGGGCAGGAGCCAGAAAAATGAGCTAAGAAGACTGGAGAACAACTGAGAAGCAGTATAATTACAGTGCATTGCTTGAGAGTGAGGAATTTAAAGCCTGGAGGCTTGAGTTCAAGTTCTGGCTCTGTCACTATTTGTATGACCTTAGCCAGGTTACTTAACCTCTCTTGGCCTCAGTGTTCTCCTTTATGAAATGGGAGAAATAATGCCTACTTCATGAGATTATTGTGAGATTTCAACACATTTTGCTTGTAAGCACTTAGAACAGAGCCTAGCATGCAGTAAGCATTCAACAATAAGTGTTAGCAGGCTGGGTACAGTGCTCACGCCTGTAATCCCAGCACTTTGGGAGGCTGAGGCAGGAGGATCACGTGAGGCAAGCAGTTCAAGACCAGCCTGGGCAACATGGTGAGACCCCAACTCTACAAAACATTTAAAAATTAGCCATGTGTGGTGATGTGCACCTGTAATCCTAGCTACTCTGGAGGCTGAGGTGGGAGGATTGCCTGAGCCTGGCAGTTTGAGGTTACAGTGAGCTGTGTTCGTGCTACCACACTTGTAACAGAGCAAGACCCTGTCTCAAAAAACAAAACAAAATAGAAAAACAGTGTTGGCTATTATAGAAGAGTTTATGTAGATCATGACATGATTGTATTTGTCTTTTGGAATGAACCCCACAGGATAGAGAACAGATTGAAAGGGGCAAGAGAGAAAGCAGGAAGAGCAGGCAAGGAGCGGTCATTTGACAAGAGATGGGGGAGCCTAAGCTAAGGCAGAGAGAAGAGAGGAGATTTGAAGGAGCTTGAGGTGGAATGGAGGGGACTGGGAGATTAAATGACTATGATTCAGGAGGGAGAGAGAGAGAGTGGATGAGGCAACTAGAAGAAGCTTTGGGAAAGAGGTTGGGATCAGGCTGGGGTTTG
This sequence comes from Pongo abelii, assembly GCF_028885655.2. Taxonomy (NCBI): domain Eukaryota; kingdom Metazoa; phylum Chordata; class Mammalia; order Primates; family Hominidae; genus Pongo; species Pongo abelii. The sequence continues at coordinate 139,219,314 of NC_071985.2, forward strand.
AAGGGCCATCTTTGCAGAGAAGAGGGAGGAGGAAGCAATATGGGAGGAGAACAAGGGTTTTTCAGAGAGTATGGGGGTTGGGGATGGAGTACCTGGTAGGGCGTGACAATGATTGGGTTCAGGGGCGAAGGGTGTCATTTCAGCAGAGGAGCATGAGTCCGTAGCACAGTCAGGTCCCTCTGTGGCCTGGCCTGCCTTTGCCTGGCTCTGGGTCTTAGCCAGGTGTTGCCATCAGCACACGTCCTCCTGCTGCCCTTGCTAACTTGTCTGCATCTACTGCTACTGCCACTGGGTGTACACGAGCTCTCAGCAGAATGGTTCCGAGTTCTGACCCAATTCTGTGGTCAGCATGATGGGGATCCTTGCTTGGCAGTTTTGTCTGCCATGTATGTGGATGGTGCACAGAGCAGACCTGGGGACAGTGACCCTTCAGGGGTCTGTTAGCATGAGTTGATGTGCATGGAGGCTTTCATTTCTTAGCAAAGGAGGTGGAAAGATCTCTTGCTTGTTAACTGTGCATCATGAAAGTGAGAGAAGGACAATCGAGGAGTGAGATGTGTCTGTCTTCAGCCTGGTCCCTGATGCTGCTGTCTTCGGTCCCTATGGAGAGAGAGCTTGAAGGAAAAAGTTTAAAGAGCTATTTTCATGAGGTACTTTGTGATACTTAGAGCACATATTCTGCTTCTGTGGGACCCTGGTGACAAGGTGTGGCACAGAGCCAGGGAGAAAACCATGATCCCAACACTTGCAGGAAGTCAGCACTGTGGGCCTGCATGCTGGTGCTCTTATCATAAACCCTGAGAACCCAGACAGCAGTATGGTACCCTCAAGTGGCTTCTTGGGTGAGGGTATCAATGAGAGAAAACCAGAAGGGGACAGGAATGGCAGGGAGGATGCTATTGATGTAATCAACGGACTGGCTCATGGGCATGTAGGCAAGTGGGGTAAGAACATGATCTTTGTGTTATTGAATTTCTTTGGAATTAAACAGGATCCACAGGAAGGTGGCCTGGGGATGTTCAGATTACCCATGAAAGTGAAACATTAGAAGACCACATTCGTGCTGGCTTGGCTGGCTTGAGCTTGGGGGTTTGCCGTGGCTGCCCCAGCTGGGATGGCTGAGGGCACACAGTAACTGCAGGGCTAGGTGCTCTCAAGGTAGTTCATCTGTCTCCAAGCCTGTTGGGTCGCCACTTATGCCTGCTCTCATGGTGAAAACAGAGAAAAGACCTCAACCAAAGACCAGCCTGAGGTTTCAGCAGGTCCAGGGTGGCCCTTGCCTGAGCTGGAGTGTCCTTTGGTGATAGGATGGCACCTACTAAGGTGTTAGGTATTAATCTCAGTAAAGAAGGGGTGAGTGAATTTCAGAAGCAGGGTTGGAACTTCAGCCTCAGGAGGCCAGACCTCCTCTCTGAGCAGGTCTACACTGGTTGTGTTCACTGGTTCCAACTTTGTAAAGACAAAACTGGCTCAGGACGTTGGGGTCAGCAGAAATAGGTGGAAACTGCTATGGAGATTTAGTGTTCTAGGGAGTGGAGGCTCCACACCCCCATCATCTCAGCCTTGTGTCTCTACAGGGGGCAGACTCCTGCCACCAGCTCCATCCCAGCAGGATTCTACTCCACATGCCTAAAATCATCTCCTTGACCCTAAGTTCCTGCTTTCCATATTTGTGTTAATGGCCCCAGCATAAAACCGCAGTAGTTATCATTTCTGGGTGTCCTACATGCTGTCCCATCTCACTCCTTCCAACAAGAGTGGCTTGTTTTTCCTTTTAGGTCCCACTGTCTACCATGGTCCATGTGGACCATCAGTCACATGCCTTGCTCCTCTCTGGCCTCAAAGGTGCCATGAAATGGAAATCTGGTCAATCAGAGACCTCTATTCCTTGGGCCACAGTGATAGGTCCAGGGATGAACTCCTGACCAAGGCCTGGCCAATCAGAGTCTCTTCTGGGACCTTTCTACCAGAGGTCATGGGAAAGCTCACCTGTTTGCTGGGAGATGAGTCTGGGGCTGCCTAGAACACTTGCCTGCCCACAGAAAGAGCCTGGCCATGAGTGGAGCTGTGCCTGCAGCAAGAAGTTTCCTTACACTTCCTAGTGACATGGCTAATACGTTCCTTCTTCTTTTTTTTTTTTTGTTAGCTAATTTATATAGGTTTTTACCATTTGCAACTAAATCTAATGCAACCACAACAGCATCCAAATTTGATTTCTCAAATTTATCTTTATTTTATTGGTCTCCATAATGTCTCTCTTATCTGTCCCTTCCTCTCCATCCTCACTGGAGTGAGTAAAGCACCTGCTACCATGCTTCATCATGCTTTATACCTGGAAGACACCCTCCTGCTCCCCATTTCTCATTGAGTCTCACCCAAAGTCAGACCTTTATCACCTTTTAAGCTGGATTATTGCTGAGCCCCCATTGAAAATCATGAAAGATCAAAGTCAAATACTTTAATTCCTAGTGCAAGACTTCCTTTGATTCTAATCTTTCTTTTCAACCCTCCTTTCCCCTATTTGTCTCTTAGATGACCTCTCTGAATGGTTAGCCTGAAAACTCCAGAAATGCCTTTTTTTTTTTCCGTGGGCCACATTTATTCATTCATTCACCGTGGCCTTTTGTATGCCAGGCGCTTGCTGGGTCTCTGCCTGGAACACCTGCTTTTTTATCTGAATCCTGTTCCTGCTTTCACACCTAGTTTACATTACCCTTCCTCCAGCAAGCTTTCCCTGACCTACTGACCCACTCACTGGATAGGTCCAGTTTATCCCTAGACCTTTCATTGTGGCCCAAGGAATGGAGATCTCTGATTGACCATATTTCCATTTCATGCCACCTTTGAGACCAGAGAGGAGCAAGGCATGTAACTGATGGTCCACGTGGACCATGGTAGACAGTGGGACCTAAAAGGAAAAATGAGCCACTGGTCTGTTCTAGCCCTGGACCTCAGCAGCACCTCCTGTGTGGCTTTCTGGTGTGCTCATGGCAGCTCATCAGGCTATCATTTTCTCTTTTGTATGTGTATTATCTTCTCCTTCCAAATAACACAAGGGCAGGTGTGTTCCTCCTCTTCCCTGAATCATTTAGTGTGGTACTTGACACCTAGTGGGCTTTCCAGCAACATTTGTCATTTGGTTATTTAAATGTTTGATTGATGCAGTTGACATGAAAATGAAGAAAAAACAGGAAACTTAAAAAACAAAAATTGCTTGTGAGGCCCCAATGGCACTCTCTGCTCCACACACTCTTTCCCCTAGCACCCATAGAGGCCACTTGGTAACACACCCAAGTGCCACCTCTGGCGCCATCTGGCAGACAGCCTTCCAGCCAAGAACTGCTCCTGCTCCCCCCGAAAGCCCAGCTCAGTGTGGAGCTGCAGTTACCCTTGGCCAGTGTTACTTAGGAAATTAGCTGGACACTGGAGGGTTAAAAACCTCTCTCTTTTTCATGAAGGTAGAGAAAGAGAGATCTTTCCTGTCTATACTGTGCTTAGCTTTCAGCGCCTTCCTGTTATCGTAATGGTTCTTTGTTGGTGGCAAAAGCCTTTTCAGACCAGTGAGGCAATATTTCACCCTTAGCCACACTTTAAACATTGTTGTTAGGGGCCAGCTAACTGTGCCACAGGCTGTGGGTTGCATCAGCCTGTGATGTGTGCTTGTGAGGTTAGTTTGGGGATAATGACTGGCTGGGGTTATACCTCATTTTGCATAATAGTGTTGGGAGAGGGGTAACAGGGTGCTAAGAGTTATACACTGAATGCTCTTGGCTAGGGAATGCAGGCCCAGAACCTTCCACCATTCCCTGGCATCTGGCCAACCACCCCCCTGATGGCCTGAGAAAGTTTACAGTGCAGAGAGCTGGACTTTTCTCCTATTCGGTTCTCAAACAGCCTCTCCTCAGTTGCCACCCACTGTCCCTCCTCCCAAATGCGATAGAAAAATAAAGATAGGTGGCAATGATGCCCAGGGGGTGAACAGAGAGCAGAGAACCACATTGGACCTGATAAAGTGACTTGGTGAACACTGATAGGCAGACATCACTCCTAGCTTTGGTCAGTATTTCTCAGTTCCCAAGAACATTTCTCAGCTATTCTCCTCATCCAGTGCCTATGAGTCTGCTATGCTTTAAAAATGACATACACTAGGAAGTGCAAAGCAGAGTAAGGTTGTAATCACCTTTGGGAATCTAGTGAAAGTGTCATAGATTTAGACCATCGTAGAACTGGCTCCCGATTAGGGGTGTTTTCCAGACCAACTCTTTGTCTGCACTGGGACTCTCCTCTTAGGCTTAAGCTGGTCATCTGGACTCCATCTACAAGATGGCAACCAGTTCTTCTTCACACTGAGTCTGCCCTGCAGCTTCCAGCTGACACTTGTTCTTTTCCAGCCACTGGCAGGGCTCCCTGGAAACTCTTCTTTGTCCTTCCCTGGCCCTGTATCCTGATGGATCAGGCCAAGGCATTGACCTAGAGCAGTGCAGACCAGAGGCCACAGCTTTATACTCCTCTTTCTCTGGTCTCTGACAGGAACAAATGCTGGAGAGGCTGCCCTCATCTCCCTTATGAACCAAGACACTAGTCCTCCTGACTCCAGGTGTGCTGCCTGCTGATGGGTCCTTCCCTGGGAGTTGCCCTCAGCCAATAGGAGCTGCCTCCCAAAGGTTACATGCCCCAGGCACAAGTGGACGATGCAGCAGCACCAAGGGCTCCTCCTTTCCCTCCATTCAAGATATCTCTGAAGGGCCAACTTGGCTTCAGAGCTCCCCGTGAGATCAGTTGAGGCCTCTAGTACAATTGTGCACTACTCAGCCTTGTGTCCGAGCCTCCTTTCTCTCCCTCATGGGTATTGTTCCCAAGAGCACATTTGCATGTAAATTTCCTTCTCAAAGTCTATTTCCCAGACAACCTGACCCATGGCACTTAGAAATAATGGGCAAGAGGCTGCCAGTACAGAGGCCAGCATGTGCATTCTGCAGGCTGCACTCACATCAGCAAGGAAGCTGTGTGGTGGGAGAAGCAATGCCTGGAGACTGTACACCCAAGAGATTGGGAGGGTGATGAACGAATGACCCAGAGGAGGAAGAGTTGACTCTGGAGGATGCCTGCCTTGCCTTCTGCAACCCATGCAGGATTGCCTTTTCCCAATTGAAGGAAGAGGAGAAAAAAAGAAGTGCAGAGGAGTCCTGATGCTCGCTGAAGGGTCAACTATTCATACAACAGTTAACCAAACACATATTGCAAAATGATCTTACTCCTTGTTGCCCAGGCAAACTTCCCTCCCAGTCATTGCTTCTCTCCATGGAAAGTTGGCCTGGGAATTGGTGCAGCGAGACTTCCCAGCAGCTGTCTCAGTGGAATGAGATGTGAACGCAAAGTGGACATCAGAGAAAAGAGAAAATGTGGGGAGCTGCTGTCTGCTCCACTCTTCTGTGGGAGAAGAGGGGTGTGGAGGAGAGAGGTCATCAGGTAGGCCTGGCCCCACTTCTTTGGCCGGGCTTCAGCCCCCAGGCCCCATGATTGTGTGCCCCTTTTGGAAGACCACTCCTCACTATAACAGAAGACAGGAGTGGAGGTCTTCCTCTTTGCACCTCAACTGGACTCCAGAGGCTAAACACACTAACCTGCCCATCAGACCCAGAACAGACCCCAACCGGCAGAGACTTTCCTACTGTGGGAGCTGAACTGGAACAGCAGCTAGTCAGGGGACATGCCTGCAGGTCCTCCCCACCCCTCCCTGACTCCAAAGAGGCCAGTCCAGCTCAGCATCTCTGCCTCTCCCATTCCAGGCAACTCTAGAAGCCTAGAGTGTAAATTTTGTAAGGCCAGGCACCCCCACATTTGGGGATAACCATTACATAGCACTTGGCACAGCAGCCATTGGAATGCCAGGGACTAGTCATCAAAGCCATGAGACTCTCTGAGTGCTATTGGTGCCAAAAATCACTCTAACCCCTCCCGGAGGCTGCACCTGGGCATTCCCTGGAGTGTTCCTTATGGAGCATGGACAGTGGGCACAGACACACTTCTTTCCAAATGGAATATTGCCTCTTAGGAACTCACCAAGGCCCCTTCAGTTTCTAAGGTTTTTGTTCAAAAGTAATTTTTAAAAATGTTTTATAACCATTTTAATTGGAATTGGAAAAATAGCACATATACTGACTTGCTTTATCAGCTTTTCCCCCACCTTTTAAGAGATCCCAGAGAATAGGAGAAATGAAATGGAAAATTTACAAGAACTTGTGTAACATAAAGTGGTGCTGGGCTCTTCAGTTAGTCACCAGGGTGGTTCCTGGCATGAAGCACCAGCCATTCGTGTCCCATGCAAAGGAGGGTTCTGGATGACTTCGGGGTGGTGGGGTGTTGATTATTAGACCAGGGAGTGGTATTACAGAGATAGAATGGCTTGGGAAGGGGTTAAGAGTGAGCACTCCAATAACAGCCTTTGGGTGACCCTGGGCCAACCATTGTTTTCTAAAAGAAGGGGAACCCAAGCCACCAAGGGCACTAACACACAAGGGGGAAAGAAAACAATTCTAGACCACTGCATGCAATTAAAGAGCAGCTTAATTTCATTCTTTTAGGTTACAGATCGCTCTCAAATCCTGCTTATCAGTTCTGTGCAAAATTTTGTCTGTGCTATTGGCAGTTCTCCACAATTCACTGAAATTGTCAGAGGCTCTAGACAGGAGAGCCACAAAGCCCATGAAATTGGGGACGTATTCTCCTCATTCTTGCTTGTCAAGGGCAGGTGAACTTCAGTAGCAAGCTGGCTCCTGCTGTGGGAATTTCCACTCTGTTTGGCTTGAGCCCTGGAGTCAGTGTGACTCCAGATAACCTCGAGATGGGACACGACAAAAAATTTAAATGATACAAAAGTCCCTGTCATCAGATATTATCTTAGATAATTTTAAGTGATTAAATGTTTCCTCCCTTCTGCATGCACGCACACACATGCACACGCACACGCACAACACACACATACCTCTTCACTCTATATCTTTTTATATATAGTCATGTGTAGCTTAATGATGGGGATACATTTGGAAAAATGCATTATTAGGTGATTTTATCATTGTGCAAACATCATAAAGTGCACTTACACACACCTAGATGGTATAACCTACTGCATACCTCCACTATAGGCTGTAGCCTATTGTTCCTAGGCTACAAACCTTTACAGCATGTTACTGTACTGAATACTGTAGGCAACTGTAATAGAATGCTAAGTATTTGTGTATCTAAACATGTCTGAACATAGAAAAGATACAGTAGAGCTACAATATAAAGATTTAAAATGGTACACCTCTATAGGGCACTTACCATGAATGGAGCTTGCAGGACTGGAAGTTGTTCTGGGTGAGTCAGTGAGTGAGCGGTGAGTGAATGTGAAGGCCTAGGACATTACTGTGCACTACTGATGACTTTATAAACACTGTACACTCAGGCTACGCTAAATTTATTTTAAAACTTTATTTTTCCTTCTTCAATAATACATTAACTTTTTAACTTTATAAATTTTTTTTTAACTTTTTTGATTCTTTCATAACACAACACACAAACATGTTGTACAACTGTGCAAAAATGTTTTCTTTATATTAATATTTGTTAAGCTTTTTTCTATTTTTAAATTTTTTTACTTAATTTTTTTACTTTTTAAGTTTTTTTTTTGTTAAAAACTAAGACACAAGCACACACGATTAACCTCAGCCCAGGCAGGGTCAGGATCATCAGTATCACTGTGTTTCACCTCCACGTCTTGTCCCACTGGAAGGTCTTCAGGTCAACATACATGGAGCTGTCCTCTCCTAGGATAACAGTACCTTCTTCTGGAATACCTTCTGAAGCACCTGCCTGAGGCTGTTTTACAGTTAACTTTTTTTTTAGTAGGAGTACACTCTAAAATAACATAAAATTATAGTATAATAAACACATAAACAAGTATCATAGTAATTTATTATCATTATCAATTATGGTGTACTCTACATAATTGTATGTGCTAGGCTTCTCTATGACTGGCAGTGCAATAGGTTTGTTTACACCAGCATCACCACAAACATGTGAGGAATGCACTGCACTGCAATGTTACCACAGCTATGACATCACTAGACAACAGGAATTTTTCAGCTGCATTATAATCTTATGGGACCACTGTCTTATATGTGAGTCATCATTGACTATATGTATTTCTGATTCTTCATCTGCACAATGGAGATAAAAAAGAAAGTCTGGCTCAATTTCACCTCTGAGATATGTTGTGTGGGTCAAATCATATTATGCAAGCTCTCCAAAAAGATGAAGTGCTGTAGAAATGGAAGGCATTTCCACTAAAAACCATAATTTCATCACTTGTTATCTGATTACTCTCTCTCTTGCCGTTTGTGTTCAGGGAACAATGGAGGCCTGTGATTTGGAGTTAAACTCCAGTGATCTCTGTGTTGACAACACCAAAGCTAGAGGAATCCAGTAGGATGTGGGCATGGTTTTCCCGGAAGGCTGACTGAGCAGTTCTGCAAATGTTTGCAAGTACAGGGCGGAATTTCATCCAGCCTTGGAACCTTGAGCCAAGACTCAGCATCAGCAAAGCCAAAAGTTTCGTTTCTTCGACTGTGGGAGTGCTAGTCCCACCCTTTAGATGGCCATTCAGTTTTAAGTTCAATAAGCATTTTGATTGAGAAATACTTTGCTGAGGGGTGAAAAGTCCTTGGCTTTGGAAGACAAATGATGAGGAGTTCAGTGGCCCATGTCACAGTCCAGGCACCTGCCAAAGGTAACTCCCTGGGAGGAGAATCTTAGTCACAGAGCCAGTGCCTGCTGTAGGAGTGCAGGGCTCCAGAAGTGTGTGTGTGTGTGTGTGTGTGTGTGTGTGTATGTGTACATGTGTGTTGGGGGAAGGGAGCAAGGTTGTGGGAGCATTTCTTATCTGCTCTTCTCTACAAGATTTCCTGTGATTTAAGTCACGTTAAAGTACCCATAAGCCCATAATGCAAAAGAACCCAAAACCAGCCCAGCAGCCAACCATGGCAGCAAGTAGGTGCTCTGGTCTTTAGATAGTCAGAAATGACACTTCTGGGCTCTCAGGCAGTCAGTGGGTTGAGCTCCCCATTAAAGTTCCTAATGAAAGTGTTTCCCCCTGCCAAGTCTGGAATAGTCCTAGTCCCGTGTGTGTGTGTGTGTGTGTGTGTGTGTACGCACATGCATATGCGCGCATGCAGTGCAGGGTCTGCATACCTAAAGCAGATGAAATTCTGCAGAATGGCTGCCTCACTAGACAAAGTCAAGAAGACAGACTGAGGAGAGAGAGGTTGATGTGTCTCCACTACCAAGAGATAGGCTTCTCTGAGCCAGCGAGACATCCCATCCAACAATATGAAACTGGCCACATTTCCTTGAGATGTCAATGTTGGAAGTGTAGCTGCATCTTTATTCTTCACTGTTATGAAGTTGGGTGCAACACAGCCTGAGTGGAATACAAAAACACCACTTGGAAACACATGATCTGGATTTGAATCGCAGCTCTATCATTCACCTGCTATAGACTTTGAGCAAGACCTCTCTGAGGTTATTTCTTCACAGTAGGTAGAGATAAGACCTACTTCAAAGGTTCTTAAAGTTGAACCTACCTGAATCAATGAATGCAAAAATGTTCACATTTAAACTGTAATTTTAAAGCACAATACAAGTAAATAGCATTAATATCATTAAAGAGATTAACTTAGCACTGTGCATCACATGATTCATCACGGGCCATCTGTGAGATATCAAATAGAGAGGTGAAGCCCACAGTAATAAAAAATATTGTCATAGCTATAACCAGTGCACTCTTCTCTTCCTAAACAAACAACAAACAAATCTTGCCAGAGTCAAAAGGCAACAGTTTCGACTGCTTTGTTTTCTTGAAAGGCAGAAGTCAAGCTTAGTCCCTTCTCAATGAGAAATGGTGAAGGAGGCACTTTCTTTGTTAGAGCTATGGAGTGTGGCCATGTGTGGATCAAGCCAACGTCCTGCCTTCACTGGGCTCACAAACACTCACAAATGTCACAGAGCTCAGATCACCCCTCTCCAACACTTTTTCCTTCATCAAAGAAAGTGTGTCCAAATGCAAATGAGAGCAATGGTATCGTATGCATACCCATGAATCCACTTTTTGCTCACTCTTATTTTGAATGCACTCCTATTTCAAACCTTTGGTACTTCCTATTATTGATAACAAATTACTTCACAACCGATTGACGTGTGATGGCACAACTGAAAGTCAAGATTGAGGACAAATGTCTGCAACCGTGGGTGGGGGCAGGAATTTGTTTTATGCATCTTAGTATTTCCAATGCCCAGGTAGATGCTCATTGCTGACTTGAATTGGCCCTAGCCTGGGAAGGAGAAACCTCACAGCTCCCTACGCATGAGCTCTGGGGCCATTCCTAATGCAGAGGGGCTAGTTGGGTAGTCATAGCCGTTTTAGGAGCACCACAGTCATGACAAGAGACCAGAAATGGCCTCTATGGGAGATTTCAATGTAGGACAAACCAGCTGCCTTCACACTCTGTGGTAGTGACAGTTTTAAGTGGAGGAGTAAGTGCCCAGCTTCTTTCATGCCTGCCTTTGAAGAGGGTGGCCTCTTGCCAGGAAGAAGTGTCTGAGGTTTGGGTGGGTGAGAGCTGGATGAAATGAGTGTGCAGGTGGTACTGCCCAGGGAATAAATGTGAAAAAGCCAAAGCAAACCTTCAAGTGCACAGCAAAGAGATGCATTCTCAGCTGTGTTCCTAAAGACATTGGAAATCACATGCTTCTATCTGGGTCATGTGAGTGGGTCTGTAACCCAGGGCATCCACAGATACCAGGGCCAAAGCTGGCATGGCTGTTCCCTGCTAGGCTGGGAAGGCCTTGCCAGGGCAGCAGCCCCAGCCACACGCCCTTGTGTTGGAGCAGTCTAGAGGCTGCCAGCCTGTGGGGCTGGCTGAGAGCACCAGCATGTGGGGAATCTTCTAGATAATTTGTCACAAGTGTGCTAATGGCTCTGGGGGCCAAGAGAAAAGGGGTGATACAGCATGTTTGGAGATTGGAATGTGTAAATGAGTTGCTCTGTGAATTATTTGATATTTTCTCCCTGCAGTTTAGAAGAAAACTAGGTCCGATGGGCTTGGCCAAGGTTTATGAGGCAAAGCAGGGCTTCTGAGGTGAAGTTCCATGGCTGTTTGAGCCCGAGGCATGGCAGGATTGCTGCCATAGTCTGGAAACCTCTCTGGTGATACCAGGCCAGCTTGGTACCAGGTATAAAGTTACCCAGGTCAGAAAATGCAGAGGCTTCATTCCTTTCTTGAAAAAAAGGTATTGTAGGTAGCAAGTGGGAAAAGAGAGGAACCAGGGGAACCAAATAGATGAGGGCATAAGGGGAAAGCCGTCAGAGTGGAAGTCCAGAGGTTTATGTTGACAGTCTTCCTGTCACCCACTGCGTGGGAGGAGTCAGCTGCAGCTTAGGGGTGGGCTTTGCAGTTAAGCCAAGCCAAGGTATCAGCCCCAGCTCTGCCACTTCCTCCCCATGGAACTGAAGTTGTTAGCCCCTTGGTCTTCAGTTTCCTCGCTGTGTGAAGGGAAAATGATGACTTCCTCCCTGAGTTCTGGTCAGGATGAAGGGAGGTGAGTGTGCAGGGCTTGCCGGTGTGCCTGGCGTTTGGTGGTGTTTCTTGGTCACCATGGTCATTGTTACCCAGTGTGACTGTTCTAATTACCATGGCTGCATCACACACAGCACAAATTTAGTGGCAGAAAAATCGAAACTATTTTTTATCAAGCTCATGGATTCTGCGGGTCAGAAATTCAGAAATGGCACAGCAAAGAGGACTTGTCACTGCTCCACGATATCTGGGGCATCATCTGGGAAGGGTAAAGATCCAGGGTATCTTGACTGTTGGAACCTGGAATCACCTCAAAGCTTATTCACTCACATGTCTTGAGCCTGACCTGGGAGGGACTTGATGGTTAAGACTGCTAGCCAGAGGACCTACACGTGGCCTCTCTGTGTGGCTTCCCCACAGCGTGGTGGTCTCAGGGTAGTTAGACTTCTAACACGGTGCCTGGTTTCTCCCAGAGCAAGTGTCCCAAGAGAACCAGGCAGAAGCAGAATCACCTTTTCTGACCTAGCCTCAGAAAGTTGTGACATTCTGTTGGTTGTAAGTGAGTCTCTAAGGTCAGCTGTCTGTATTCAAAGAGAAGGCAGCTCTGGATGGGAAGACTGTTAACGAATTTTAAAACCATCATAGTGACTATAGAAAATAATAATGCCTTATGCTCACAGAATGTTTACAGTTTCAAAAGCCCATTCACTTGATCCTCACAGTGCCTTTGAGTGGTGAGCAGGACAGGTAGCAAAATCCTATTTTGCAGATGTGGAAACAGCCTCGGAAAGGCCGCCACTTCATTCCCCTGAGCTACAAGATGAAGAGTTTATACAAGATGCCCTCACCGGTGCCTGAAATGCAGTGGTTTTCTGTTCCTTGCTGAAGGAGGCAGTCCTGAGCAGTTGGCTTTAGTGAAGGAAGCAGTCTGATCAGAACTCTATTTGCTCTTTGAACAACTTCTGTGATTTCCTGGGCCAAACTGAATTGCTTCCACTTAGCCCACACCTGGATTCTTGAAGGCAGCTAATTTTAGATCCTTTGGTCGGGTGCCAAATATCAAAGGAGAGTTGAAAGAATAATCTTTGCTCAATTGTACAAATTCCTTCAACTGAGACCAATTCTGGTGCCTCATATTAAGATAAGGAAGCCCCCATTTATCATATATCTTTAAGCTAAAACATTTCAACCAAAGCAGGAGAAGCAAAAAAAAAAAAAAAAATCAAGATCATCTTTAAGCAAATTACTCACTGAGCAAATACCAAGAACGAAGATTTTTAAGAGTATAAAATTACTAAATTTGTGCAGGTGCAATTTGCTTTACCTAATACTTGTGTTCCTGATTTGGTGAGTGGAAATTAAACATGTATACTCTAAGTCTATTATAAATTGACTTGTGAGTAATGTGAGAATGGGGAATTTCCTAGTAAAGGCTTCTGTGCAAATTTACTTCCTAGTTTCAGTTTTGTTAATTTGGGTTTCTAGAGATTGGATTTTCTTTTCTTTTTTTTTTTTTTTTTGACGGAGTCTCGCTCTGTCGCCCAGGCTGGTGTGCAGTGGCGCAATCTCGGCTCACTGCAAGCTCCACCTCCCGGGTTCATGCCATTCTTCTGCCTCAGCCTCCCTAGTAGCTGGGACGACAGGCTCCTGTCACCACGCCTGGCTAATTTTTTGTACTTTTAGTAGAGACAGGGTTTCACCGTGTTAGCCAGGATGGTCTCGATCTCCTGACCTCATGACCTGCCCGCCTCGGCCTCCCAAAGTGCTGGGATTACAGGCGTGAGCCACCTCGGCCGGCCCATGATTTATATTTTTAAGAATACTGTGAGGGAAGGGTAATAAGAAGGAAAACCATTAAGAAGCATTAACCAAAACTTAAACCCAAGTATGTTCTTCATTAGTGGCTCTGGAAGCCATAGTGAGAGATTAATATGCAATTATCCCACACAGACACACACACGCATGCACGCACACACACACACACCCCCCACACACATACCATTATTTGTTTTGTTGAAGGATATAGTAACATTGCTTTGAGACCTATACAATGCCCTGTAGTTAATGCAGATCATCTTGTAATTCTAAACTTAATGATAATTTAGTTTTTAAAACTAAACTGGCACATTATGGTGGTGAGGCTACTCGAGGACCAGTCAAATGTTGATTCAGCACCTTCGCTGTCTTCAGCATTGTGTTGGGCATTGTAGGAGTTAAAAGAAGCATAGGACACAGTTCCTATTCCCATGTACCCCAATCTAGCTGGAGGGCTGAGACATACACACAGTCCGCAATGAACAAGCCAGGTTTGAATACAACATCATGTCAGGCGAGAATAGAGTTCCAGGCCATGCGACACTATGGAAAAATATGTAGGTCAGTATTTGAAGTGCTATTAATTGTGCAGACAGTACAATAAGAATATATAGGTCAGTATTTGAGGTGCTTTTAATTGTGCAGACAGTAAGGACAAAAGAAGATTGGTGCAGTGAGAAATAATATTGAGAGGGATGGTGACCAAAGGGGCTACTTCCCTTTAATGAAGAGCCAGAAATTAAAAATCACAAGATCATTGAATATGGCCGATCTAAGTCCAGTCTGGAATGGCATTAATAATCAAAGTATCTGATCCAAGGGATGGAGTCAGGCACAGTGCTAAGGGCTTCTAGGTGGAAACAGTTCTTGGGGATGGGTAAATGACAGACTTGGAGATCAAGTTAGGTGAAGGAAAGGATATGGCAATTAGGATGCAACCCTTCGTGAATGGAGAGTAAAAAGGGAGATGGATGCTGGTCAGTGGGGTATGGGGGAGCTGGCCACTGAAATGGAATTCAGAAGATAATACAAAAGCCCAGGCAAGCAAGCTAGCCCCAAACAGTGGACATTCAGCTGGCTCTGCCCTCCAAGATGGGCAATGGCTATCTGTCTATGCTCAATCCCAGCACCTAGCTCAGTACCTAATATTCAGTGGGCATTCATTAAAGAAGTGTTGAATAAATAAATGAATGAATTAGGAAATGAGAAAGAAAAGGAGGCACCTAGGGCTCTGTTTACTCTAGAGACATTGGATCCAGGGCTCAGGGAAGCAGACGTTTCTACTCACTAAAGGTGAGGGCCTTCCAATGAACCACCAGGGTTCGTTCTCAGTCGGGACCAGAGGCACTTGATGGATCATTACTGCTGGCAGATGGGTAAGGTTGGAGCAGGCAGGACTCTCCAGGATCATAGTAAACAAAAGCCTAGAGGTTTTCATCAGTGTGGCATGTACAGGAAACACAAGCAGTTGGGTATGGCTGGAGCATAGCACACTGGGGGAAGTGGCAGGAGATGGAACCTGAGTGTCATGCTAAAGGGTTTAGATTTTATCCTCAAAGCAATAGAGAGGTGCCGAAAGATTTTAAACAGCAAAGTAACAAGGTCCAATTTACATTCAGGAAAGACAGTTCTGGTAGCAGCTCAAATTAGATGGAATGGGAGAGACGAGAGGCAGGGAAACTCACTAGGAGGCTGTTTTGATAGGGCAGGTGAGCACTAGTGAGACCCTAAACTAACATAGTGGTGGTGGGACACAGGGGAGGAGACAAAATCAAGAGATATGTTCAAGGTTCGTTTAATCTCATTGGGTGAGGACAGACACCAGCAACTGCAAATAGGATGATGTGATGTTGTTACTCAGGATTGGAAGTATAAGAGAAGGATCCCTGTGGAAAGTAGAGGGTAGCCCCTATACTGTCTGCAACAATGCTGGGCACAGACACCACAGCTTGTGCTATTGGACACTGGACACTACTTCTAGAACCTGGACATAGCAGCATCAATCCTCACCTGAACAGAGCCTACCAGTGCATGCCTTTTGAGCCTGGTTTCCCATTCAAAGGTGGCTTTCAGGTGCACCTGGTTGCCAGAGTCAAGGTTGCGTGTGTGCACCCTAGCTGCAAGGGAAGCAGGAACCAGTATCCAGACTACCTCTCCTTCCCACCTAAACTCTTAAGGTGGAGACTTCAAAGAAGAAACCTGTTTAGAGGGGCTGGTCAGCCATAAAGAATGATAAATGTCCATTAAAAATATGAAGAATGAAGAAAACAAGACCAAGACCACAGCCCTGAGGAAAGCCAATATTTAAGGGACAGAGGAGAAAGAGTCAGTGAAGGAAACGGAGAAGGAAGAAACAAGATAAAAGGAGATTGAGAAGAGTAGGAGTGTTGCAGAAGCCTTGGGAAGAGAGGGCTTTGAGCAGGACTGAGCAGCCATTGGATTTGACAGTTAGGAGGTAGTCAGTCACCTGTGGGAGAGCATTTTCAGGGGCAAGTGGGGGTAAAAGCCAGACTCCAGGGGTCTCAGGAGTGTGGGAGTTGTGTTAGTGAAGACAGAGTGTGGATCACCTTTAAAGATAATTTGACTGCAAAGGGAAAAACAAAGAGAAAGTCGAAACTAAGGAGTGGCACAGAATGGTAGGGTGTGGAGTTGGGTTTTTGAGCCTGGGGCGCCTTGACTACATTTACAGGTGTACGTGCTGGGCAAACCTTGTGTTCTCCGAGGATGCCCGCAGGCTGTGGGGAGAACAAATTTAGTAATGGCCTCTCCCTTTCTGCTGCTCTGAGAAAGTTGCTGTATTCTACAAAAAGTATTAGTGTTCTTTTTAAGACTCTAAACTACCCATGAAGCTCTCTTTCTTTAAGGATTAAGAACATAGAAAGTCTCAACTTTACATCTAGTGTTTGCAAATGTTTACTTCAAGAGGCATCCTGAAAGGCTGGAGGGAGGTGTGAGGGTTGGGGTGGGAGGCTTGAATTGAGCACAGCCTTGTAGCATCTTAGCCCAGTGCATCTCTTTCCAGCTCCTAGACAGGACTGGCACCCAGCCATATTCCTTTGGACCTGGGCTGGTGGCTGTTGCTGCCACTCCCTTCTGTGCCTGTCCCAGAAGACTTAGCAAGTTAGATGCTCTTGACATCTTCCTACCCACATGCTTGCAAATCCCTGAGCTGATCCACAGCTAGCTGCCTTTTACCCAGTAGAGCACAAGGAAAGCATTAGGCTTCTGTTGAATTTTTCATGCGAGTTGCAGCCTTCTATCATCCCAAGACCTCTGTCTCACCTTTAGTTTCACACAAATACTACGTTTAAGTGAATAAAAGCTTCTATCTTCTGAAGAGTTCTAAGCACTTTCACTTATCACACTCCCCCAGAAACATGCCCAGAGTAAAATATTTTTGGTTTTGTTTTTAATTTTTTAAAATAGAGATGGGGGTCTTACTATGTTGACCAGGCTGGTCTTGAAGTCCTGGTCTCAAGTGATCCTCCCACCTCAACCTCCCAAAGTGCTGGGATTACAGGTGTGAGCCATCACGCCCAGCCATAAAATTTCTTAAAAGCCTTACTTTTCAGATGGGGAACTAATGAACAAGTAGATAGGGTTGCCTGCCTGCTACCCCTGCCTCCCCGCCCCACACCTGGTTATGAACACCTGGAAGAGACAAGATGAGAATCCAGGACACTTTCTTCTGCATATCAAGTAGCAAGAGACAAGAGGCTATGGAATGTTTATTTGATTGTGCTGGTGATAGAGGGGATTCATTGAGGAGAAGAAAGATGATGGGGGGTAGGAGAAAGATAAAAGCATCTTGATCTCCCACCTTTAATTTGCATAAAACATTTCAGCTCCAGAAGCTAACATTTGGTAATTTCTGAATAATCACAAGGGCCTATGATAAAGCAATTCTGGAAACATCTGAGCCATGGGCCCCTCTGCTCTTCTCACAAACGCTGTTGATAAAGGCTCTGTTCATTTGCTGAAGGGTGAACTCATCGGTCTTCAAAGCACCTAACTCCTTATTGAAGGTGGGCAGAGGCTGAATCCAACTGCCAACTCCCATCTGCACAGCCAAGCTGGCAGCATCACTTCTTTCCCTCCACTCCCAGTCACATGGCCAAACCAGCAGGTTCTTGGAGCATCTGCTTCTGCCCCACATGGTGGGCTCCACCTGGGAGACTTGCCATCACTGACTCTTTGAAAGTGTCTGTTTGTCTGTGGGAAAGAGAGTTGCTGTCACCTATAAGACTTCTGACCCCAGCCATCCAACAAGAGTGTACCTGCTGGGTAGGGCAGACATGTGCTTGCCTGATTTCTAGCTATGGTTCCCTGGAGATAATTAAGTAAAAAAGAAATGCCTTTGGGTTTTGGCCCAGCTCAAAGTAAAATTAGAGAAGGCCTGGAAGGGGAAAGAGAAACTGCAGTTTGGGCAAATCTCTTTCATTTGTAGTTTCTTTCTTCTCTCAGACACCATGGCAGCTTTCTTCCTAAGGGGATTTCCTTGTGGGGAAGACATGAAACCCATTGCATTTGGCTGAGCATCCTGTTTAATGAAAGCAATAAATCATGTCAGTGAGGGAGGTCTAGAGAACTGGAGCCAAGGAAGGCGGGACAGGGGTTTCTGCTGGCGTCAGGCTTGGTCCCGTTTATGATCGACAGTACAGTGGGAAAGACAAAACATTTCATGGGATGTGCCTGAGAGAGCCCAGAGGGAAGCTTGGGATGCTTCTAGCTTTCAAACCCAGCTTACCTCTGCCTTGAGCAGGGCTCTAGCTCCTGTGTATTTAGAAGGGCCAGCCTCTTCATCATACAATACAGATTGGTGGCCTGAGAGAGATCCAAGGAAGGTCCCAGATTCTCTCTTGTACTCATTTGTTGCTAATGTAAAGTGCTCCTATTGGAGAAGCACTTTACATTAGCAACATGGTCTTCTCAATATGACTACCTCTAAAGTAGGCTCATTTTATGGGTATTTACCCCTGTTGAAACGTATTCTCAGGAGGCAGAAAGGGACTGATCAGGACAGCTTGCCAACTTCATACTTTACCTGGGCCTAACCCTGCAATCAAGCACCGTTGGGAATAAATGATTTTGCCATTAAATTCTAATGTGACTAAGACTCTCATCATGCTCTGAGCTTTGGCTTTCCAATCTGTAAAGCGAGGACAATAATGCTTACCTAACGGGGCCATTGCCAGGGTGAAGGGAGATTGCAGATATGAATGCCCTGGGTAACTGTAATGTACAGTGTGGGTGGTGGGGGCTATTCTTGCATACAGCCTGCTGCCTCCCAGGCCTCAGGCTAATCAGGCCTGGCTAGGTTAGATCCATGGGTCTTCCCTGCACTTTCTGTCCCCTCCTACTACACATCCCCATGACCTTCCCTAGCATCCTTTTATGTGACATCGTGATATCATACTGTTGGCACCATTTAGCCTTAACCTTTCTTTTTAAGAAACAAACAACAGTAATGTGGACTGAGAGATGACAGGCACACAGACCAATCTATGATCTTTATACAAAGAGACACATTAAATAAATACCTATTTACATTATAGACAAATAATGTAGTCAGTGTACTTAGGAGTAGCTGGGTAAGAATGAGCTTGTCTGTACTTCCTGGCTGATTGAGTGCTCTCAGCAAAGTCACTACAACATTTTCCAAACAGAATTAACCTGGGAAAACACCATGTGCTTAGATCCAAATTAGACAAGTGTCTCCAGGAAAAACCGTATCAGCACTTTCTCCCTTGAGGTCCATGTTTTAACAGTGTACAGGGAATATTTGGTAAGTTTAAATGAATTTATTTTTTATGAACCTCCCAATGCAGAGGCTGTATGCTCCAGAGCAGTGGAAACTAAGCTGGAATATGTGAGATTTATGGAGCAGTTGGGGCTGTTTACAGGACTGTCAAGCTCTGCCTGTATTACTAGCCCACTGATCTGGAAGGGTCACCTCCAGATCTGTCTTTTTCCTGGACTCAATTTTTCTCTCTTGCATGATGATAAAACTTTGAGAAAGTGCAATTAATTAATTTGTAGTCTATTTCTCATTCCCTATTAGATGAAATGTTTTAAGAAAAAATACACAGCATAATTGTTTTAAATACACCTAGCACCTGTATTAAAAACACAGGTCTTCTGTTACCCAAACCAGTAATCTCTCAACTGTATTCACTTTAGCACTATATCAAGGTTTTTTTCTGATACCAAAAACTGATCAAATAATTTTTATTAACCTATATAAAGAATTTGACTGCTTATGATTCAATACATATGATTTAATAAAATAGATTGCATTTTTTAAAATAAAGAATGATTTGAAAAAAGGCTTATGGAGTTAAGCAGAATATTCATTTTCTTTCCAATTCTACTCAGTATGAAAGAGGTGGCATTTCAACACATGTCCTTTCTTCAGTTCCCTTCTTTATATGATGACATTTTGGCAAGAGGATTTCTTTTCTGTGTGGTAGCATTTCTGAAATAATTATATGTGGGTTTGTTGTCTGTTGTTTTTGAAATAGTAGGTTTACAAAAAAAGAGCCCTGTTTCAATTTGTAAAATAATCTACTTCAGCAGAAACCTAGGAAGGTCTTGTCAGTGGTTTTAAATACAAGAGACTTTTAGTACCAGCAATTTTATTCCCAGACTAATTCAGCGTGGGAAAGAGTTCACCAAAAATAGACGACAAGGATGAAATCTGTGTAGATAGAAAACTGCTTCTAATGGGTGTAAATCCCATTTTAAGCAGACCCAGGTGTGCAAGCCAATTAGAGAAAATGGAACCTGGCAAATGGAGAGAACGTTTCCAGGGTTCCCTGGGAGTAGCGGGTTTTAATCACAGCCTGTGTGAGGAACACTTAACTGAGATTTGGGAGATTATTAGAAACTGTTAGTACCTTGTCAACTCAGGAGTCGATAAGCCTCTTGCTTTAAACTTTGAACTGTAGTTTTCCACTTTCTTCCTAAGACTATAAAGGCACAGTTTTGGTGGTTACATGGAGCAACTCTGCTTGCTGAATTCTCAGTCCAGAGAGCTCTTTGGATTATAGCAGGAGGCATAATCCAGCAAGCATAATGTCCCTCACCTTAATTCTCATATTCCTAAGTCTCCTCGTTAGCAAATAGCTCTTCAAAAGAGACGTCTTCACTCTGATACCCTGCACCACCCACCTCCCCTTCTCCAGTGCCCTGGATAAATTCAAAGGGACATTTTAGGAGTGAGGAACACTGGTTGGAGATGCCAGACCCAGACAACTCTCCATTCTCCTGTCTACACTGAAGCACCGTGCGGTGGAGGCAGGTACATGGGCTCTGATTTAAATTAAGACTCCATCACTCACCATCTGGGTTAGATGGACAAATGATTTAACCTCTTTGGAGCTAGTTTTTAATCCATCAATATGCATTCCTTACCACATCATTGTGAAGATTAAATTTAAAAAATAAGGCCAGGTGTGATGGCTCATGCCTGTAATTCCAGCACTTTGGGAGGCCAAGGCGGGTGGAACACCTGAGGTCAGGAGTACGAGACCAGCCTGGCCAACATGATGAAACCCTGTCTCTACTAATAATACAAAAAAATTAGCTGGGCATGGTGGTGCACGCCTGTAATCCCAGCTACTCGAGAGGCTGAGGCAGGAGAATCACTTGAACCCGGGAGGTGGAGGTTGCAGTGAGCCGAGATAGCGCCATTGCACTCCAGCCTGGGCGACAAGAGCAAAACTTCGTCTCCAATAATAATAATAATAATAAAATAAAATAATACCCTCCAGTTATTGAGCACTTGCTATGTGCTAAGCATTATTGTAAGTGCTTTATGAATATTAGCTCATTTAATCCTTACAACAACCTTATGAAGTAGTCACTTTCATCATCTTTGTTTTACTGAAAAGACAACCCAGGCACAGAAAGTAATTTCCCCATGGTCAGAGTTAACAAGTGTCACAGTGAGGCATCACAAACAGTCTGACCTGAGTCCATGATCTTAATATTGAACTGTAATGGCTTTATGGAGGTATCAGGCATTAATAACAATATAGGCCGTTATTATTCAGCATGTTTTCCCCAAGTTGCAAGCTAGTATAAAAGTCTGGGCCTTGCTGCCATTGCTGTCATTGGGATGTTGGGGCCCAACCACCAACCCCTATCATTAACTGATGCTAGTTACAACTTCCTTCAAGTGCCACATTCTAAATTACATTTCTGGCTCCATTGAGCATGTTTCCTGAAGCCACCTAACAGATTTAGGCACTGGTCACTTGATGTCAGCCAAGCAAGGACTCTGGCTCAGAGATAAGCAGACAAAAAGCCACGCTTTCACCCTGGCCATCTGCAGCTGTTGTCAATAAAGCCGGTTGCAGAGGATGTGGAGGTCGGCAGATGCGCTTGCATCTAAGGGCTGAACACAAGGCTGTCAGCTGGAAACACAGCCAGTGCTTTCGGGTAATTCCTAACTTCCTATTAGAAATAAACAAAAAGCTCGCCCTACTGAATTTCCCACTTGGCTTCTCTGCTTGGCAGCCAGTCCCTAATGCCTATCACCTAAGATAGCAAAGATATTAGGCCGGGCTGCTGGACTAGAATAAAAAGGATGGGAAAGGCCGCCTCTTCCCTGACCTCTGCTCCGCTGAGCGACTGATCCTATGGGAATCTAGATGCATCAGGGTTTTGGGGGCTGGAAGGAGCAGGGGCCAGCATGTGGGGTAAGGGGAGGACTAAGCAGAAGACAAAAGAAGGAAAGAATGTTGAGTGAGCAGAGTGGACAACAAGCTCAAGGACCCCTTTCTGTTAGTGGTCTCCCTGCATCTTGCTGGAAGTTCAGGCCCACCCAGGGCCCACCGAGCAAGTCTGTCTTTGGGTGAGGACAGACCCTGACAGGCTGATGGGACCGGGGTTGCAGGGAGATTCTAGCTGAGGATCTAGAGGCTGCTCTCTGTGCGATTAAAAGTGGATGGCCGAGCTTGTGGCTGAGGCTGGAAGCCTCTCCCTCCACAGCATGCCCCTTTGACTTTGTGCTGTTAACGCCTGTGTCTGTGGGAAAGAACATCTCTGTGGACATGCTGAGTTTCCTAGGCCTGGATGCCACACACACCTAGCCATTGTTGTCGGCATTTGGTGTCACCATGAGCAGCTTCCTGGGTGACAAGATACCTGCCTGAATTGACTTGACTTTTCTCCCCAGATGAAAATGCCTTCCTGTTGTGATTTTGTGCCACCATGTATCAAATTCGAGCTGGTATTTCGGAGGCTCTTTTCTTTTTCTTTCTTTCTTTTTTTTTTGAGATGGAGTTTCACTCTGTCACCCAAGCTGGAGTGCAGTGGCATGATCTCAGCTCACTGCACCCTCCACCTCCCAGGTTCAAGCAATTCTCCTTCCTTAGCCTCCCAAGTAGCTGGGATTACAGGCACGGGCCATGATGCCTGGCTAATTTTTTATATTTTTTGTAGAGGCGGGTTTTCACCATGTTGGCCAGGCTAGTCTTGAACTCCTGACCTCAGGTGATCCACCCGCCTTGGGCTCCCAAAGTGCTGGGATTACAGGCATGAGCCACTGCGCCTGGCCAGCTCTTTTCTTCCGTGTACTGTACTCATTTTTTAGGCATATTCCATCCCCTTAGGGCAGGGCTGAGTACATAATTTGTAGGGCTCAGTGCACAATGAACATGTAGGGAGGGCCTCATTCTAAAGTTATTAAGAATTGCAAGATGGCAATCGCAGAGCATTAAACCAGCTGTGGGATCCTTCCAGCTCAGGGCCCTGCATGCATTCTAAGAGGCTACATTTCTATAGGCAAGGTTAACTGGGTCAAAGATAACACTATACATTTTTGGTCATTTTTTATTTTAGAATATTTTAATACTGTATTAAAAGATTAAAACATAAAGATTTTAATCAGTCATTACTAGTTCTTTTTTAAATATAGAGGTCCTTAAATTTGGGAGATATGAACATCTAGGCACCCCCTCCATTAACACTTAACTGATTCTAATCACTGCTTAACCCTAATTTTCTCCCATCCTTGCGTAGCACTGCATTTCCCATCTCACAGGCTCTTCTGTGGCTCTGAAATATCTCGTCTTAACTGGAGTAGGGGTCATCTAAGGATGCGGCAGCTGTCATGTAACCATGCCACCCAGAGAGGACCATTTCCCCGGGGAAGGGAAGTTTATTTCCCAGCTGTACAGCTTGAAACCCAGGGAGCAGAATCTGGGAGATTAACGCCTACAGCACAGAGGAAGAAAAACGTTCAGTATTGTCCAGCAAGTCAAGGTGGGAATTCCAGGAGATGAAAGGCAGTGCCAGGTGCCTTTCCACCAGTTGCTTGGGTGGGGTCAGGAAAACATATCCTCAGAGGACAGAGGCCAAGGCTTTGCCCCTCTGCTCTTCCTACGGTTCCTCTTCTCTGGCCCTGGATCTCAGGTTATCCTTTGTTCACCTGAAGAGTCCTAACTAAAGTTGCCAGATTCAGCTAATAATAAATACGAAGTTCAAATTTAACTGGAGAGACTGTATTTTATCTGGCACCCCCAGTCCTAACCCTGGCACCCCCCGCCCCACCCTGTCTTGGCTGACTCAGGACTGGCTTCTTCATGACTGTAACTGCTCCCAGACCAG
Source organism: Pongo abelii (assembly GCF_028885655.2). Lineage (NCBI taxonomy): Eukaryota > Metazoa > Chordata > Mammalia > Primates > Hominidae > Pongo > Pongo abelii. The sequence goes on from NC_071985.2 coordinate 139,243,358, forward strand.
TGCTCTCCCCACCAGCATCTCCCACCAGGCTTCCTTGGACTTAGCTGCTGATCTGCCTTGGCCTGCCCTGCCCAGCCCTCTGATGGGGACTTCACAGACAAGCTGTTAACCACCGTGGAAGATGCCAGTGCCAGGCGGAGACTCATCTCCGACCTGCGGTCAGCTCTGCCGGGACCTCTGTGCATTCCTTCCCAGTGCAGCTCATCCTTGGCACTGAGACCCATGGCGGGGGAGGGCGGAGCACAAGCTTAGCTCCATCACCGGCCTGCAGGGTAGGCTCAGAGTGCATTGAGGTGGTAACTGTGGCTTGGGAATGCCTGTTAGACAAGTTATTCTCCTCAATTTCATTTCATTTTAAATTTCCCTTTTTGGAAATCAGCATGAAAGTATTGAGTGTCAGGAATGTGCATATTTCTTGATGATATGTCATTTAATCCTCATAACAATACTATGAGGTGAATAATATTGTCCCTATTTTGAAGATGAAAAAACTAAGGTTCCACCACCTTACTATTGGTAGATTTCAAAGCTTGAATTAAACTCTGGTCTTCTAAATCCAAGCCCAGGAGCTGGGTGCAGTGGCTCATGCTTGTAACCCCAGCACTTTGAGAGGCCAAGGCAGGAGGATCGCTTCAAGCCAGGAGGTCAAGATCAGCCAAGGCAGCAAAGCAAGACCCTGTCTCTAAAAAATAAAAATAAAAAAATAAGCCTGGCATGGTTGTGCTTGCTTATCCTAGCTATTTGTGAGGTTGAGATGGAAGGATCACCTGAGCCCGGGATTTCAAGGTTACAGTGAGCTCTGATCACATCACTGCACTCTAGCCTGGGTGACACAGCAAGAGCCCATCTTGAAAAAAATTACCCCAAGCCCATGCTCTATTATTGCACAGTTTCATCATTGACCACCCAAGCAGAAACTTTTGAATAATTAATTGTTCGTACCTCACTCTTTCTCCAATCTGATCCCTATGTCCTTATGATTTTGCCACTGAAATGCCTCTTGATACCACTGTATTGGCTTCCTAGGGTTGCTGTAACAAATGACCACAAACTGGGTGGCTTAAAACAACATGAATTTATTTTTACAGTTCAGGAAGCCAAAAGTCCAAAATCAAGATGTCAGCAGGGTTGGTTCCTTCTGGAGACTCCAAGGGGAGAACCGTCCTGTGCCTCTCTCCTTGCTTCAGGTGATTGCCAGCATCCTCAACATTCCTTGGCTTGTAGCTGCATCACTCCAGGCTCTGCCTCTGTTGTCACATGGCTTCTTCCCTGTGTATCTCTCTGTGTCTAGGTACATCTCTCTCTCCTCTTTCTTATATAGGCATCAATTACTAGATTTAGAGCCCTCCCGAATCCACTATGTCCTCATCGTAACTAATTACACCTGCAAAAGACCCTATTTCCAAATAGGATCACATTCTGAGGTTCTAGGTGAACAGGAATTCTTGGGGGACACCATTCAACCCAGTACAACTGCTATCTCTCTACTCCAGACTTTCACTATCACCACTGTTCCACTTTGAGGCATTCCCCTCTCCAATTCATACATTGCTCAAAAATTTGCTTTCTGAAAAGCAAATCTGACCACAGCACTCCACAACTTAAAAATGGTCACATATCTAAATGGCTTCTAGCAGTGGTTCTCAAACTTGAGTGTGCAAAAGGATCACCTGGAGAGCTTCTTAAAACTCAGGTTAGAGAGCCCCATCCCAGAGCTTCTGATTCAACAGGAGAAGCTGGAATCTTCATTTCAACATGTGTAAGGTGATTCTGATGCAGATGGACCATAGACCATGCTTTCAGAAAGGTCTATAGCATAAAATACAAAAGCCGAACAGAACTCAGCACATAGAAAGCACTCGATGAAAGTTAACCATGATGATTTTTTATTTTCATAGCTTTGATCATTTTGCCTACTTTTCCTGGGAATTTTTTCCCTCCTTTTATCACTTGGAATAATTTCTTTTATCCTTCAAAATCCAGTGGTGAGGCCATCATCTCTATAAAATCTTCCTGGACCCCCTTAGTGCCATTTTAGTTACTGTCTTCTTGTCCATTCCCCCATAATTATTGCTGGTATTCTTTGTTCCATTACCATATTATGCAAAGGAATCACACATATTTCTGTCTACATACATGAACAGTTTGAGGGCGCCTACCATTCTGTTGGGCTTAGTAGAGTGTCTGGCATATTTTATAATTAAACTGCTTATTGGCCAGGCATGGTGGCTCACGCCTGTAATCCCGGCACTTTGGGAGGCCAAGGCAGGCAGATCACCTGAGGTCAGGAGTTTGAGACCAGCCTCTAACATGATGAAACCCCATTTCTACTAAAAATACAAAAAATTAGCTGGGCGTGGTGGCACGCACTTGTAATCCCATCTACTCGGGAGGCTGAGGCAGGAGAATCGCTTGAACCCGGGAGGTGGAGGTTGCAGTAAGCCTAGATCGCGCCATTGCACTCCAGCTTGGGCAACAAGAGCGAAACTCCATCTCAAAAACAAACAAACAAACAAAAATAAACTTCTTATCGCATCTCTTCATACAATTGAATGTTCAATTTATTGTTTTAAAATGGAATTGCATGATTTTTTTCTTAATTTAATTCAATAATTATACTAGCTCTTCTTTCTTCCTACCACGCTCTCTGTTTTCTCTCTCCCAGATGCTCCAAGTTTCACACTGTGGTCAGTGTGCAGTGACTAGTCTGGCTGGATTGTTTTGCATTCCAAATACCTTAGTTAGGAACTAGGGCTTACCACCCACTCGTAGATACAACCCTCAATTCTGGTGGCAGGAATGTTCTTTCTCTGCTCTGCCTGCAGAATCCATAGGAAGGCCACCAAATGCTGTGTTTCAAAGAGTTGTATCTGAGTCTCCTAAGGAAGTTTGGCTCCTACCAGTGGAAGCTAGAAGCTTATTTGGTGGTGCAGGCCATGGAAGCTAGCTGCGTTGGCCCAAAATATCATCTGTTCTCTCTGAGAATATTATCTCAATACCACTTTATGCAATAAATGGATAAACGAGCTTTTCATGGGCCTATAAAGATTTTTGAGACTTGAAAAACTATATGTATTTTTCAAAATAAGGAAAGGAAACTCCAGAGTCAAAATTGATAAATTGAATTAAATGTCTACAAAATATATAATGATTCCAACTAGCCAACTGCATCTGAGCTCAACTCTGATGTGGTTATGTATGTTCTATTTCCTGTAGAGCACATTTTAATAAATTTTTTATATGGGATATGGTCTCCAAAAGCAAAAGTGCCTGATGTTTGGGAAGTTCTCAAAATTATCCCATGTTGTCTGCTGTGACAGAGCTCATGGCTTTGAGTGGAGTCCATGTGAGGAGTGGGAGAGGAGGAGAGGAGGGTCCTTATCTGGACAGTCAGATCCAGAGAATCACGTGGAAAATTATCCCACAATCCAGGCTTTTGGAATGTGGTTCCACACGTGAAAGAGCATTTGTGTAGATGATTGCTGCTCGACTTTTGACACTGAGGTCCAGGCCAATTCTGACCAGGCCAGAGAGGGCACCAGAGGCCCAGATCCACCAAACCCAAAGGGCCTAAAACTCACATTGTTTGCATTGCATCAACAAATATCTACTGAGCCCTGTTATGCGTCTAGAACTCTGCTAGTGATGGGGAACACCACAGTGAGCAAGATAGGTACCATCCCTGCCTCAAGGAGCTTACAGAGCAGTTAAACTCCAAGAAGCTAACCACCAATAGAAGAAGGATAGCAAAGGGATGTGCAGGTTATCATGGGTGTCTGGTAGAGAGGTTAACCTAGTCTGGGAGTGAGGGAGGACCACTCAGAGGAACTAACATTCAGTATGATAACTGAAGGGTGAGTAGGAGTCAGCCACAGGAAAGCGTTTCACACAGAAAGCCCTGTGCTGCCTTAGCATGGCGTCAGATGCCAGGAATGGGCATCCTCTGTGTGCCCGCTATTCTGAAGCCCCTTCTGATTGGCCCAGTAACATCTCTGAATCCCTGCCTTGGCTTCCTGATTTGCCTTGAGTGCTGGAACTACAGCTAGCTTTGCCGACGTTGCTGGGGCCCTCCCCGCCTGGATGTAACAGCCTCTGCACTAGACGGCTTGCCCTGGGTGGCCCATGCAAAGCTGTACTGCTGCTGCCACCTGTTCCCAGGCACTGCCACTGCCCTGGAACACCACACCCCCTCCCACCCCATCTGACCTCCTCAGACGTCAGCCCAGGTCAGAGCACACTCTTGTGTGTCTCCCTCCTTTGGCCTTGGTGACTGCAGGAGCCAGCCACCCACCCCATTGCAGTCCCACCATTTCCTTCCAGCTCAGGCCTCAGGTTCAGCCACACCATGTGACAGATCCTACAAGAATGCTGGAGTCATAGAGCAATGTTTCCCAAACTAGGGAATCCAATGCATCCTGAAAATATATCCATGCACTCCAGTTTGAGGAACACTGCACTGAAAGATAATGCAGTCACTCCTAGTTGACATGATTATAAACCAAACACAAATGTGTGCCTTGAAACTTCATGTCAGTACTCTTGCATACTTCACAAATGTTGTGAATATAGATTAGATGAGGCACGTAAGACACCTGGAACTCCATCTGAAGAGGCCATGTAATTACGAATGTGTATTATTATTTGTCTTCATCCTGTCTGCCAGCTGAGAGAGACAGCCAGCCTACATTTGCTCAGCAGCCTGGAACTTTCTCCTCCAAAGAAAACCCAGTTCTCCCTATAGAAATCAAATAAGGCCAAATATTTAGGAGAAAAGTCACTGGTTTCTACTCCTCAGAGACTGGATTTTGGTTTTAGATTCTGCTTTTCAAATTAACTTGTCTACTATGCCTATGTGGCCTAATGCTTAAAAGAGAAAAGAATGTTTGAATAACCTTTATACTAGTCCCCAACAGGCCAAGGGCTCTGAGAAAATGAGAGGATCTGGAGAAGGGTAGACACATGCATGCACACACACACACACAACCCACATGCATACACATGTGTGCACACATATGTTCTAAGAGTGCCCATACAGGTGCATGCGTGTGCACACACTCTCTCACACACATCATCCAGCTGTGCTGAAGTCTCTGAGTGTTTACACTGTGCCTTTCGAGTGGGGTATGCAAAGTTCCTGGCAAGGAAGGCAGGCTTTGTCACTCCTCACCACCCCACTGGGAGGCAGCTGCCCCAGTCAAGTCCTGGGGGATATCCCGCTAGAGTCCTGTGTGTCCCGTCTAAGCTCTCCTTTACCCCCAGCCCAACCCTCCTCCGGAACACTGGCTTCCTGTTCCTGGGCATTTTGTCCCTAATCCCCCTCCACTGTCCTGCCCACTGTCTGTGAGGTGGGTCGGGGGGTGGGGGGATGTACAAAAAAATCCAAAATACTAAGTAAGCCGGGGCATCTTTATCTTTCCTGTGGCTCTTCTGGTTTGGTGTGTCTGTACTTCCAGGGAACTTGTCCTCAGGCAGGCCTGAGTAGGAGACAAATCTTCAGCTGCTGGTGGGGAGGGACTAGAATATTTGGAGTTTTCAGTGCACTTATTCCTGAGGGACTTTTTTTTAAAAAAAGAAAGCAGCCGAGACCCAGAGTCTAGCAAGGATCCATAGTCCCAAATTCCGCTCTGGTAGAAGACCTGGTAAAATGCTGCATTGGTCTCAGTTTTGTATTTTGTGTTGCTTTCTTTGCTGGGGGACTCAGATATTAACTCCATTAATAGAGTTTGGATGCAGTGCAAATGCTTCTCCTTCTGTAGTTATTGTTTGTGTTTAGCTGGTCTTTGTCTAGAAATGATCATTGCTGCAGGTGTGGGAGGAAGGGGCACCATTGTGCAGTGCTCAGTCTGTATCGAAGGTTTCTGAAATTGCTGCCCTGAGAAGTCAGGCAGGTTGGGAGGAGGGGAGATCTCTTTACTTTCCTGAGGCTGTTTTCTGGAGTTTGGGGTTTTGGAGAAGACATCAAGGCTGAAGGACGGTGGGATCTCCCCTGGGGGCCTCAAGGCAACTGCTGAAGTCGTTTTTCTCAGTCCTTTCAAATCAGACCTTCCTTTTCTTTTCTTTTTTTGAGACAGAGTCTCGCTCTGTCACCCAAGCTGAAGTTCAGTGGTGTGATCTTAGCTCACTGCAACCTCTGCCTCCCAGGTTCAAGTGATGCTTGTACCTCAGCCTGCTGGGAGTAGCTGGGATTACAGGCACCCACCACCACTCCCGGCAAATTTTTGTATTTTTTGTAGAGACAGGGTTTTGCCATGTTGGCCAGGCTGGTCTCAAATTCCTGGCTTCATGTGATGCACCAACCTTGGCCTCCCAAAGTGCTGGGATTACAGGCATGAGCCACTGCGCCCTGCCAGATCTTCCATTTCAAACCTCTTTCATTCTCTGTCTCCCTCCACCTCTTGGTGCTGATTTGTCTGTCCTGAGGCTTTCTGGCTTTACAAAGCATCCTCTGGCACTGGACACGTTGTCTAGGAACAGGTTTCACCCCCAGGGCCCTGTCCTAAACGTTAGCCCTGCTAATTTTGGCTCCACACTGTGAAGCCACCTGTTCTGTGAACCTCTTTCTAATCCCTAAATATGCCAATTCTCTCTCTTTTTCTTTCTCACTTTCCCTGGAGAGTAGAGTCTCTCCTGGATGTGCAGACATGGACAGTCAGCTGTCCACGCGGTTTGCTCTTTTTGATCTTGTTTCCCAGCTTTGCCTGCCAGGCCCACCTCTGAGCCTCACCCACGGGGCCTCTGCCTCTACCAGCTCCAGGGTCAGAGCCCTTGCTGCCTTCCTTCTCTTTGCCCAGAGGCGGTGGGGGCAGGTGAGGGGAAGGCCCCTTGAAATCTGGGAGGATAATATTCCCACTCCGTACTCCCCAGGCACTTGGGGCATTATGCCTGAAAAGGACTGTTTGGGAGATTTTGAACCTCATTTTGTAATCTCTCAGCCATGCACTGTGCCAAAGGGAGAGAAAATTGCTTGGATTCAGGTGGCACTTGAAATATTTTATTTATTTTATTTTACTTTAACATCTACTATTTATTTATATAAGACAGAGGCTTCCCACTGCTGTTTTTATCCCATTCAGAACATGTTTTCATAGCTGAGCCCCTGGCCTTGTACCTTCTTCCTTTCCAGCCTCTCAGATAAAATGGGTTAATCGGAGGGCGGAGCAGGCCCAGCGGCTTTCCCGTGGCATAGATTGTTGTTGTGCCTCTCCTAGATTGGAAAAAAAGAAAAAACAAACTAGCTTTAGATGAACAGAAAAGTTGCAAAGATAGTACAGGAAATTCCCATAAACTCCTCACTCAGTTTCCCTGTTGTTAACCTGTTATATTCCCATGGAATGTTTGTCACAATTAAGAAACCAATACTGGTACATTATACTAGTAAGTAAAGTCCACCCTTTATTTGGATTTCACTGGTTTTCTCCCCATGTCCTTTTCTGTTCCAGAATCCCATCCAGGACACCACACTGCACAGAGTCATCTTTGGCCTCCTCTGGCCTGTTTCTGACTGTTTCTGACTTTCCTTGTTCTGATGACATTGGCAGTTCTGAAGAGTACTTACTGGTCAGGTGTTTTGTAGATTGTCCCTTGGTTTGCATTTGTCTGCTGCTTCTCCCGTGGCTAGACTAAGGTTATGAACTCTGGGGAGGAAGACCACAGAGGTGCAGTACCTTTCTCATCACAATGTACCAAGGGCACATGCTGCCCACCTAACTTATTCCTGATGTCCATTCACCTGGATCACCTAGCTGAGGATTGTTTGCCAGGGTTCTCTACTGCCAAGTTCTTTCCCCACTTTCCATTCTGTACTCTCTGAAGCAAGCCACACTCAAGGGAGGTGGGGGAAGGAGGTAAGCTCCACCTCCCGGATGAGGGAGTACTGATACATATTACTTGTAATCTTCTGTAGGGGAGATCCCAGACATGTTTTTTAAGTAACTCAGACATTCCCTCCAGCACTTACCGAAAGGTCAGTGGTGCTGAATGTGTGGATTTTGCCAGGCTGGTGCCACAGACCTCAAGTAGAGCATCTCATGGGGCCATACCCTGGGGGTTTTCAGTTCCTTGGTATGAGGGAAAGCGATTTGGATATGCAGAGCACAGGACGTATGTGTATAAACATGTAACCACTGTGTAAAATCACAGAGTCATTCAAAAATGTTTAGCAAGGGTCCACAAATGTACAGCACTCTGCTGGGTGCTGAAGGTGTGGAGTGGCAAATAAGACTCGATCTGGGTCCTAGGCGTGGTGGGCTGGAATGCCATGCAGTTAACCAGATATCTCTGCACACCCACTGTCAGCCCAGTTTTGAAGCAGCAATCACAAGCGGGACGAGCAATAAGATGGAAAGTTCCAGGTGCTGTTGGAGAGCTCGGATAAGGGGAGTCAGTGAAGGCCTCTCTGTGGACGTGAAGGATGGGCAGGAGTGAGCCAGGTGTTGGTGGGGGAGGGGCAGGGAGGGCTTCCAAGGAGAAAAGCTCACCAGGCGAGAATAATATGTGTTAAAAACAAACTAGTGTCAAGAGGGACATCTGGAGGAACTGAGAGATGCTTATATGGAAAGAAAACTGCTTCCTGGAAAAAAAATCACATGATAATTTAGTTGTATGGAATAGTTCTACTTTCTTAAAATAAGCCTGTTCTATACACTTTAAGACATAAAATGCACTAGTGTTTGATAATAGATTTATGCTTTAATATTCTGCTAAATTTATGTATAAACATGCATAAGGTTCAAGTGTTTCAGAAATTACGTGCTAAAACTGAAAATGTGTACTAGAGAGAAGCGTAGAAATGACTGGAAGGTTATTTTAGTGCAAGCTGATGTGGCCCCAGCTCTCCATCTCAGGACAGAGGCTCTCATTTCCCCAGATGCTGGAGTGGTGCCTGCCGAGGGCTCACAGCCAGGACACCCCAGAAGTTGCCTTCTTCTGAGGGGAGCTGCCTACCCACAGTATACCCCTCCTGATGACTGGCTGATGCAGAGGTATCAAGGCCTGGCTCCCTGGCCTCAATCTCAGACAACTCTGAGAAGCCATCCCAGCATCAGGGCTTCCGGTGGGGTGGGTTAAGGCCTCTGTGACAACTGCATCGCAGTTCAACTTCCCCTCTGCCCAGTGCTACTCCTCTCACAGCGTGTCAGATCCAGTTGGTCCCCAACATATGGTGGTTCAACTTACGATTTTTAGACTTCTTCAAGGTGCAAAAACTATCTACATTCAGTAGAACCCATAATTCCAGTATCCATACAACTTTTCTGTTTCTCACTTTCAGTACAGTATTTAATAAACTACATGAGATACTCAACACTTCATTATAAAATAGGCTTTGTACTAGATGATTTTGCCCAACTCTAGGCTAATGTGAGTGTTTTGAGCACAGTTAAGGGAGGCAAGGCTAAGCTATGATGTTCAGTAGGTTAGGTGCATTTTCAACTTAAGATATTTTCAACTCACATTAGGTTTGTAGGGACATAACCCCATAAGTCCAGATCATCTGTATTGTTTTCGAGAGCATTCCCCAATAAACTGCCTACATGAAAATCTCTGCCTCAGAATGTATTTCCTGGGGAATTTGACCCCAGGAAATACAGTGTACAGCAGATATACCCTGTGTTAGTGTCCTAGTGATACAGACAGGAAGAGCATGGTCCCTTTAAATGATAGGGAAGCAGGGAAGGGAAGTGCTGGGTAGAGGAGGGCGTGGTCCCTGGCTACGGCTCCACCCCCACGGACCTAAGTGAGGACAGGCATTTTTTTTTTCCTGCCCAAATGTTGCATTTCCCAAGACCACCCTGGCCTGCCACGCCCCCATCCTATGCCTATAAAAACCCTGAGACCCTAGCAGGCAGACACACAGACGGCTGGACATAGAGAGGAGTAGATTAGTGGAGGAAGACACAGGTGGCTCGATGTCAAGAGGACATCGAGGGAAGTACGCTGGCAGAAGAGGACATGACAGATGCCGGCATGCCTGCAGGCCATTGACCAGCACTGGAAGAAGGCAGAGTTTGGCTGGGGCAGTTGGAGGAGAGCCCAGGCAGCTGAGTTGCCTGACTCCATCCCTTTTTGGCTTCCCCCATCTGCTGAGAGTTATCTCCACTCAATAAAACCTTGCACTCATTCTCCAAGCCCACGTGTGATCCAATTCTTCTGGTACACCAAGGCAAGAACCCAGGATACAGAAAGCCCTCTGTCCTTGCAACAGGGTAGAGGGTCTAATTGAACTGGTTAACACAAGCCACCCATAGACAGCAAAACTAAAAGAGCACCCTGTAACACACGCCCACTGGGGCTTCAGGAGCTGTAAACATCAACCTCTCACCACTGCCATGGGGTCGGAGCCCCACGACCTGCCCGTCTGTGTGCTCCCCTAGAGGTTTGAGCAGCGGGGTACTAAGGAAGTGAGCCACTCCTCCTGTCACACGCCCTGCGAGGGGGACAAAGGAATTTCCCATTTCACTAGGGCTGCTGTAAAAAATTTATCACAAACTTGATGGCTTAAAACAATAGAAATTTATTCTCTTCCAATTCTGGAGGCCAAAAGCCTCACATCAAAGTGTCAGTGGAGATGCACTCCCTCTGGAGGGTCAAGGGGAGAATCCTTCCTTGCCTCTCCCAGCTTCTGGTGGCTCCAGACGTTCCTTGGTCTGTGGCAGCATCACTTCAGTCCTGCCTTGGTCTTTGCATGGCTTTCTCCCCTGTGTCTGTTTCTTGCCCCGTCTCTTCTCTTATAAGGACTTGCCATTGGATTTAGGACCCACCCAAATACAGGATGTTCTCATCTTGAAATTCTTAACTTCGTTACGTCTGCAAAGACAGTTTTTCCAAATAAGATTATAATTACAGGTTTCAAAGTGGATGTGTCTTTTGGGGGGGCCACTATTCAACCTGCTGTGTACACCAACATATTAAAGTGATTATATCCCAGGGTGGGAATGGGATTTATAGGTAACTTTAATTTTCTTCTTTGTACTATTTTGTTTATTCCAAATTTTGTACAGAAGGCATGTATAACTTCTGTAATGGTAATTTTTTAGAGTTGATGGTTTGACCTAAAGTGTGCAGTCTGGATTAAAAGGTACCTGCCTCGTGAGTGGAGGGCAAGAGGTAATGGCCACAGATAGGCTGAAGGACTCTCCCATTACAAAATGACTGGATCCCAAATTCTTGAATAAAGTCCAATTTTTAATACATTGCCGAGCTTACAAGAAGTATGGTGAATCCCTAAGTTCTCTCCCAGTCTTTTCTGACCCAAATTCAAGAGTTGAAACTAAACCTGGGTAAAGCAGTAAATAACCAAGAGTGAAAGTTGACCTGAGAGTAAGTGCCTATCTAGGAGCTAGTCCAGAAGAAAAAGCCTTGGGCTAGAAGTAAGATAAGGCTGCCACATTAAATCCAGGGACCTCTTAAGGGGCTTCTGTGGTTCCAAATTAATGCATCATCTGGATCTAGACAGAAGCTAATGCAAACTCCCTCTGCAGGAAAGCATCCCCACTTTAGGGCCATAGTTCCACAGATTAAGACCATGACAATGCAAGCTTACAATGAAAGATTGCAAAACGCACAAGGAAACAAAGCCACCATGTACAAGAGTCAGTGGAAGGAACAGAAAACATATTAAAAATTATTAGATAAATAAAAGTTCTGCAAGGATTTCTACAAATCAAAAAGACAACCCAAGAGAAAAGATGAAAGGAGTCATAAAACAGGCATTTCACAAAAGAAAAAACACCAATGTTTGAAAAACATGTAGAAGGATGCTCAGCCTCATTAGTAAAGGAAGTACAGGCTGTTGATGAATACAAAATCAATATACAAAAATTAATTGTAGTCACCACCTGTGGGCAGAAATTTAGTGGTTTGTTTTTTTTAAAAAAAGATACTACTGCAAAGCAATAAAAGTAGTGTATTTCATAGAATCTAAGACACCATCAGTGATACGATGAACCACGACTTTATGCACTCTAAGAAAGGAAAAAGACTGCCAATTATAATTGCAAGATGCCATCAACTATAAGACACAATCCAGATTGTGGGCAAAAGTATGAGAGCTATGTGGAGAAAAGTATAACTTTATCCAAAGGTACTAAAGAAGACCTAAAAGTCAAGAAGTAATCTGAGTTCATAGACAGGAAAACTCCCTATCACAATGACATCAACTTTCCCTAAAATAATTAATTAAAGCAGTTAAGCTAATGCAATTCCCCTCACAATCCCAACAGAATTTTTTTCTGAGACACATGACAAGATAATTCCAAATTTAGGTGGGCTGTGAAGTATTAAGAATAGCTAATAGGCCAGGCACGGTGGCTCATGCCTGTAATCCTGACACTTTGGAAGGCCAAGGTGGGAGGATTGCTTGAACCCAGAAGTCTGAGACCAGCCTTGGCAACATAATGAGACCCTGTCTCTCTCTCAAAAAAAAAAAAAAAAAAATCTTTATTTAAATTTGCTGGGTATGGTGGTATGCACTTGTGGTCTCAGCTACTCAGGAGGCTGAGGTGGGAGAACCAGGAGGCTGAGGTGGGAGAACCGCTGGAGTCTAGGAGGTTAAGGCTGCATTGAGCTGTGTTCGCCACTGCGCTCCAGCCTGGGCAACAGAGTGAGACCCTGTCTCAAAAAAAAAAAAAAAAAAAGCTAATAACCTCTGAAGAAGAAGAATAAGGAAGAGGGAATTTCTCTACCAGATATTATTGACTTATTATAAAATGGTGGTCAAGATAAAATGTACTGATGCCAGAATGGAAAAACTGGCCAATGGAACAGAATAGAGAGCCCAGAAATAGACCTGCCAAATATGGAATCTTGATATAAGACAGAAGTGAAGTCGCAGAGTCCTGGAAAAAGAACGGACTAGTAAATAAGTAACGATAATTGGTGGTTAATAAGGGAAAAAACTGGATCCCTACTTCACCTCTACCCAAATATCAACTCTTAGTGGATTAATGATTTCAATGTGAAAGACAAAACATTAAAACTTTTAGTGAGAATACTGAAGAATATCTTTATGGCTTCAGAATACAAAAAATTCATTAGACACGGATAGTATTAATCATAAAAGATTAATAAATTAAACTACATTAAAATTAATATACCACAAAGAAATAGAAAAGACAAACCCCAAACTGGCAGATACACAATAGGATCAATATAGGATTTGTTTCCAGAATATGTAAAAGATTTCTACAAATCAGAAAGAAACAGACAAACAACCCAAGAGAAAAGATGAACAAGAGACATAAGCAGGCATTTCACAAAAGAAGAAACACAAATATGTGATAAATATATGGAAAGATGCTCGGCCTCATTAGCAAAGGAAGCACAGGCAGGCTGGGCCATTTTAAGGCCCTCACAGTCCCTACGTAATGCTTATTCCTGGAAGCCTAATCTTATAATATTTCACATACCATCATGCATCCACATCCCACATGAAATTTGTTCATTCAGTATATATTTTTGAGTGCCTACTGGTGCCAGGAAATGTTATATGTGCTTGGGATGTATTGCTGAACAAAGGAGACAGGGTCTCTGCCCCTGTGAGCTTACAAGTGAGCGGGGCATAGACAATGAAGAGAAGGAGGTGAACTATGTAGAGGTGTGGTGGGAAGCGATGAGTGCTGCGTCTACGAAAGACAAAGCAGAGCAGGGTGAGGAGAAGTAGGTGGCAGGGACAGAGGCTCTTGGTGGGTGGGACTTACCCCACGGGTGCTCACAGCATTTCCCTCACTCATCAGTTCCCTTGGACCCTTCCGTCAGGCAGTTTCTTCCTGGAGTATCAGCTAAGAATGGTTTAGAGGGCTAATGCACTCAGAGGTCTTTATGGGTAGGTGGGTGGAAGTGGAGAGAAACCCTTGAGGACACCTCCACCAGCCCCATCCTATTCAGATACCAATGGCAGGTCACAGGTAGGAAGGACATTGCATCGGCTTCCCGCCATCTTCTCCAGCATCTCCCTCTCCTGTGGCCCATCCCAGAGAAGGGGCCCACCTCTCCAAGACCCACTAGATGGGACCTTTCCCAGACGAGAGTCCTTGGACACCAGGCTGGGTGGCAGGAGGGGAGCCAGGTAGCTCATACTGGACAGCCGGTCATCCCTGTAGACACAGGCTCACAGTGCTGCAGGAAGCTGGCATTTTCCGTAATGTGATCCTTTGATGCACCCGCTTGCACTAGAAAGAATCTATGGCAGCTTTCTGAACTCTGCAGGCACCACTTACATGTACAAATCTGGTGGCGTCTATTCCTTGGGAGTTATAACAGTCCAACAAACAAGGGCTCCTGTGTGTGAAGGCCCAAAGATAGGGCTGCCCCAGCAGCAGAAACAGCCCAGGAAGGCACCACAGGCCAGTAATGGACACAGCCTTTCGGAAGTCTACTCACAATGGGACTGGTGTGATGATGGCCCTTTCTTTACCAGTGTCCCCACCTGAGAGGCTGGACATGGACCCCCAGCCACCAGCGCTGGCATCCTAACTCTGGGGTCCTCGGCTCCCCTCTGTGGGGCTCCCCTCTGTGGCTCCCCTTGTTTTCACTTTGGCTAAGCTGCCCAAGCACAGGCTGCAGCTCAGTGGGATTAGTGCTCAGCCCTCCTTAATCACTTTGTTGCCCCCCAACCTGCTCGTCAAAACTCCTCCTGCCCTGGACAGAGGATCAGTTCATTTCTTCCAGGTCTGCAGGGACAAAGGCACTGCTATGAGGTCCCCAGAGGGAGGTGGCCAAGTGGCTTCTCTTTCATAATGGAATTCGACATCTCCTTGTAATTAGAGACCACACAGGATGGGAAAATAAGAGCAGGGTAGCCCTTCTAGCGTGAAAACCCATCCGCCTTTACCAAGAGAACCCCCGAGAGGCCCTGCATTCCAGTCCCAGCTGTTTAAAACTCCTGGCCTCCTTCAGTGGTTATCACAGCCTCTTTTTCCTTTGCCTGCCTCCTAGATCAAATTCAAGGTCCTGTCTCTTGAGACAAGATTCATGTCTCGGGACCATTCAGTCCCCAAGAACAACCTCCCAAGGCTTGTTGTTCCTGAGGCTCCTGTGGCAGAGAAAGACATTTAATAAAGGTGTTGAGGGGGTGGAAATCAAACAAACTAAAACCAAGTGGAAAGTCAGAATCCATCCTTAAAGAGTTGTGCTCTTCCCAGGAGACTCTCCCAGGGAGCTGGTGGAAAAGACTGGCCTGAGGACCCTGGAGCGAGGAGTCAATGGAGGATGCTGAAGGTTGAGAAGGGCACAGTGCGCAGCTACAGTCATCAGCAAAAGCAGCTTCCATCCTGGTGGGGAGGGAGCAGCCAGACCATTCCAGGACATCGCTCCTTTGAACGCTGGGTGCCCACGCCCAGATGGCCTTTCCCTAAAGGAATGCAAGCCTGTCACCATGCAGGGTATCTGTTTGCCTCCATGCCAACAGGGCAGCTCGGCCAGAGGACACTGGAGTGTGTTTTTCTATTTCAAATCTCCCTGCAAAACACTTTCCTCGCTAAGATGTGTACCCCTGCTAGGAGCATCAGGTTTCCAGAAGGACCTTATTCCTGGGGCCAAGTCAGTGTTTCAGGGAAAATTGTTTTTTTCCAGCTACACCTCTGGGACTGCCCCTGGAGCTGGGGTCTATTGGTTCCTTTCTTTCTTCCAGGCATTTTGAGGTCTTGCCTGAGAGCTTAGAGATCTGCCCAAGCCTCTAATCACGGCTGCTTCTTTGTTCTTCAGGCGGTGACCTTTACTGACATCATCTCAACCCCCATCTATTTGAATCTCCCATTCTTTTTTCCTCTTACTGGGTTAGAGTGAAGGATTTTACTCTCAGGGGCCTAATCCTGTTGCTCTTGTGTGTGACTAATTCCCTCCCCTCCCCCTTGGCTCCTGCAAAGAGGAAGGGGCCTGTTTGCCCGACTAGAGGGTCTGCGGCCCTTGTCGGCAATCAAAGCACAAACATATTTCTCCGGGTGATTTCCTGCCCTGAGAGCCCAGCCCGGAACACAAGCCTCCTCTGTTCCTTTACAGCCCACCAGTCCCTGGGACTGGGACTTAGGCGAGAGGATTTATGATATAGAAAGTAATAAGTCACTCTTCCAACCTGGCAACGTCTCGTGTGAAAGCAAGTTGTATTGTTGTTCAGACAATGGCTCCCAGGAAGAGAAATAGCATCCCTCAGAGCCCCACAGTCCTCTAGTGGCTGCCTGCGGCTTAGAGTGTGCAGAGGTGACCCAGCGCAGGACGGAGGCCTTAGTATCCCCAGGGCACCCCATGGACCGCAGCGGGTCAGCTGTGGCTGCCTGATTTCTGAAGTTAAAAAGCACATAATTATGGTATTGTTTGACTGCCAAGAATTCTGGGTTAATCTCAGTTTTATTTTGACTGCTACCTAAAATAGTAGCCTGTCCCCAAGGACACAGTAAAGGCCAAGAAGCCAAAAACAGAAAGGCAGGCCTGAGCTCTAGGAGACCTTCACTCGGGAGTTCTGGAGAGGCTTATGAGTGCGTGGGATCCGGTACTGGGAGCCAGGTCACCCCCAGGCCCTCCCTTCCATAGGCCTGTCCTTAGCCACCGGCCTTGGCCGCCCCTCCCCCATGGGACCTGGCCGAGACTGTGGAGAGCTGCAGGATGGCCAGTCCCCACACACCCATTGTCCCCCGATGCACTCAGGACAGTCCCTGAGACAGTGTGGAGGTCTGCTTCTGTGATTTGGGGAGACAATAATAATAATAGTTGTCATTACTGAGTGCTTGTGATACGCCAGCCACCGATCTAAGTGCTCCTGCATATGGTAACTCCTTTAGTCCTCACAGCCAGTAGGCACTCTGGCAATCTTCTAACCTGGCCAGAGCCACATGGCTAGTAGGTGGTGGAAACAGAATTTGGACCTGAGGAACCCTTGCTCCAGAGGCCACCTCCCCTACTTTGTCACATGGCCTCTCAGGAGGTGAGCAGTGGCAGAACTTAAAGGCTCAGAAAGAATAGCTCCCATTGGAATTGGTGAGAGGCATCAGTTCCTAAGTGGAGGCCACGAGAATGGGCTTGGTGAGGGGTCGTTCTCCTTCTTGGAGCACAGATAGAAGATGTGCATCAAGCATTCTCCACCATACTTAGGTCAGCAAACATTTACCAAGGGTTCCAGTTTGTTCTAGAGGTCTCCTGGCCACTGGGCCCTGGATGTCTAAGAAAAGTTCCGTCGCATTCCCAGGAGAATAACAATACAAAGTCATGTGTGCTCTTAGAGAGGAATGCTTCCTGCATGCAGTCAGGGAGGGCTTCCCAGGGGAGGGGACATTCGAGTTAGATCCTAAGGGATGCCAGGATTCTTCTGGGTTGACAAAGTGGAGGTGAACTCTGGGCAGAGGGGACAACCTGGGCAAACCACTGCTGTATTCCACCAGGCTGAAGATGTTGTTCTTGAGGATTCTGTTCCCAAGGATTCTGAGCCACTGGGCCCTGGGCTCCAGTCTGCAGGGCATGGCAGGAACTGAGTAACTGTCCCCTCCCAGCTACTACTAATCCCCGCCATGCTGACTTCAGAGGAACCTTTCCTACCCTTCCTTCCTGCTCCACCTAGATGCTACCCTTCCAGTCTGAGGCATCCCTGAACTTCTAAAGTGCCCAGAGCTGCCAATCTAGCCACTGCCAGTGGCTGCTATTCCAGCGGTGCTCCCAGGGTTAGCCTCGCCTCAGCCAGAAGCACCTGCGGAGCTGGCTCAGGCTCGCCCTGCTGCCCAACATCCTGATGCACTCCCAACCCTGCTCCACTCCAGCCACCTCCTGCCCTACTAACGGCAGGGCAGGTGGACACCATGAGAGCACAGGGCCTGGGGGTTCTGGCAGCTTCTTCATTCTTCTCCTCTCCCCACAAGTGAGAAAAAGATACAAGGAAGGCCAAAGGGCCAGACCCTCAGGCCCAGGGTGTGTAAGGGCGGGTGGGTCTGTGTTCCTCTGGCTCCTTGGAGCATCCTCCTCCTTTCTACCTTTTGTTTGTAGTTGTTCATTTATTTTAACAAAAGTGATTCCGAGTTTTTATTAGGAAAAAACAAACACACAAGGAACAAAGGCAATAGGAGTTTTAAGTCTTGGCCTGTGGAGGAGGCAGTCTCAGCACCCGAGCATCGACCCAACTTCGGGTCTCCATCAGGTGCTGTGGTCTGGGAAGGCGAGTGGCCATGTAAGGCACCACCATCCAGGGAGACCAGGGTCTGGAGGCAGAAGCCCCTCTACTGAGTGCTCCTGCAGGCCCCTGTATCAGCAGTGAAGAAGGAGACTCCAAAGTTAGGTCCTGTTGTGCCCAAGAGCACACAGTCAGGAAAGAGTGGCACCAGCCTCCAGAGTCCAGGATCTTTCTTTCTGCAGTATCTCACAATTTCAACTTGCCCTCTTTGTCTTAACACTTTTTTCTTAAAGCCTCCAGAGGAAGCCTTCATTCAGAGATGCAATGTGCAGGGGAAGCTGCACGTCCACAGAGCTGAGGCCCCAGGCAACCCAGAGCATCCTAAAACCCTGTGGAACTTCAGGGGAGAAACAGGTGGAAGGAGAGTCCTTCCCAAGGAAGTGAGGCGTGGCCAGCTGGCAGCCACCACCTCATTTCTTTGAGAGCTTCAGAAATCCCAGTCCTTTGCTTGACTAGGATTTTTATAAGAAAGACCCACGGGTTTACTCTACAACATACCAGTGCCCAGGAAAATTACATGAGCCCAGAAGTTCAAGGCAATAGTGCACTATGATTGTACCTGTGAATATAGCCACTGCACTCCAGCTTGGGCAACATAATGAGATTCTGTGTCTAAAATAAAAAATTGTAAAATTCAACTTTGAGCAAATAATAAGTGAACATTCAAATCTTCATGCATCAAGGAACCCAATTCCTCTTCCCAGAAGGATCAGAGATTCTGTCTCCAGCAGAATTGCCATAAACATGAACATCATGAAACACTTGCTGATTGTCTATGTACAGGTTCAAAGGACTTCTCCACTGCAGTTCAGCATTTATCATCAGTGCTTAGCTCATTAAACTAATTACGTGCCTGCATTTCCACATTGAAAGTTTAAATATAGAGGCTGGGCGGGGTGGCTGACGCCTGTAATCCCAGCACTTTGGGAGGCCGAGGCGGGCAGATCACGAGGTCAGGAGATCGAGACCATTCTGTCTAACACGGTGAAACCCCATCTCTACTAAAAAATACAAAAAAATTAGCCAGGCTTGGTGATGGGCGCCTGTAGTCCCAGCTTCTCGGGAGGCTGAGGCAGGAGAATGGTGTGAACCCGGGAGGCAGAGGTTGCAGTGAGCCAAGATCGTGCCACTGCACTCCAGCCTGGCAACAGAGCGAGACTCTGTCTCAAAAAAAACAAAACAAAACAAAACAAAAGAACATTTAAATATAGAGACTAACTTACTCCTTTTTAATTTCTTCATCAAAGCAAAAGCTGATGCAATAGAGGGCCCTCATACAACATGGAGCATCAACCATTTGCTAATGGCAGGGTCCCAGCTGGACCTTCCAAAGTAGTGGGCTCTATGAGAACCTGGAGATGAGAGTGGGGTTTATTTGGAGGCTTCCCTTTTGCTCAGAAACGATTTTACAGGGAGAAAAAGATAAACTAATAAACCTGCAACTCTATTGGTGGTCTGGGGAGGCAAGTGGCCACGTGAGGCACCATCATCCAGGAATCTATTGACATCTCTTTGAATATACTTCAGCTGGGCGTGGTGGCTCACACTTGTAATCCTAACACTTTAGGAGGCCGAGGCAGCAGATTGCTTGAGCTCAGTAGTTCAAAACCAGCTTGGGCAACATAGGGAGACGCTGTCTCTACAAAAAAAAATAAAAATAAAAATATTAGCTGAGTGTGGTGGTGCATGCCTGTAGTCCCAGCTACATGGGAGGCTGAGATGGGAGGATTGCTTGAGCCTGGGAGGTTGAGGCTGCAGTGAGCCAAGATCATGCTACCGCACTCCAGCATGGGTAACAGAGCTAAACCCCGTCTCAAAAAAAAAAAAAAACAAAAAAAACCAACAACAAAAAAAAATGTACTTCAGATGGTTGTGAAAATTAGACAGCATTTACTTTATGGCCAAGCATCCTGGAGGGACTTTACATCAGTTCACTTAATCTTCATGACAGCCCTTTGATGTAGCTATCATCTCCATTTTATAGTTGAGGAAATTGAGGCCCAGAGGTGTGAAGTAGTGCATGTAAGGCCACAGCTAGGATATGGCAAAGCCAGTAGTTAAGCCTGACCCCAGAATCGCTGCCCTTCTCCCATCATACTGCTGTGTCCTGGCCCAGCATCGCTTCTCACACTGCAGCCTCCCTCTGCACCACATGCCGGCGCTTTCTCACCCTGCTGCATTAGTACTCATTCTACCTTCATCTTTGGTGTCTAGTGGTTTCAGTCTTTCTAGTGAGTGTCTGATCATATGTATCAAAGTTTAGAAAACTACTTCTATCTTCCTTCATTTTCTACCTGCCCAAATTCCATGTATTTTACCAGACTCAGGCCAAATGACATGTCCTTTGACATGAAACTTCTCCTCATCCTCTGATTGGAATTCAGCATCTGCTACAAGATTACAGGAGTATGTTTAAATTTATTACTTTATTTTAAGAGCTGTGAATGCAGGAAGTTTCCAGAGAAAGTCTTTAGACACTTGGAAATATTAAATGTGACAAACAGAACCAAGTGACAACCAAGTGAAGTAAACTTTAGGCTTCCCTGTCTTTTTAGAGTAATCTGCGAGTGAATAGACAAAAAGATCAACCCTCTGCCACCATGAATAAAAGAGATTTGCAATTGCTTTGATTTTGTTTTTAATATTAAGCTGAGACCCCTCCAAAAACGCAGGCCACACTCTCACACTCTTACGCATCTTTTCCACAATGAGCAGCCCCAGTAACAACCCTGCAAAGGAAACCATCCTGTCACCTGAAGACAGGAATCTGGTCGTGCACAGTTCTCTTATCTCCAATTCTTTTTTTTTTTTTTTTTTTCTTTTGAGATGGAGTCTCACTCTATCGTGCAGGCTGAAGTGCAGTGGCACAATCTTGGCTCACTGCAACCTCCACCTCCCTGGTTCAAGCAATTCCCCTACCTCAGCTTCCTGAGTAGCTGGGATTACAGGCGCACACCACCACACCCAGCTAATTTTTTTATATTTTTAGTAGAGCTGGGGTTACAACGTGTTGGCCAGGATGGTCTCGAACTCCTGACCTCAGGCAATCTGCCCGCCTCGACCTCCCGAAGTTCTGGGATTACAGGCGTGAGCCACTGTGCCCAGCCTCTTATCTCCAATTCTTACTTCCATGTAGCCCTTGGCCTAAATGCAAAATCAACTAACTTTTGCGCCTAACAAACTGCCCCCAAATTTATTTGTTCAAGGCAACAACAATTTATTTAATTCACAAGTACAAACTCAGCAATTTTGGCTGGGCTCAGCTGGGCCTCCCTCTGGGCTGGGCTGGGTTCACTTATTTGTCTGTGATCAAGTAGCAGGTTGGCTGGGGACTGGTTGATCTGGGGGTACTCAGCTAGGATGACTCATCTCTGGTCCATGAGGTCTCTCATACTTCAGCAGCCTAGCCTGGCCTTATTCACATGGCAGCAGCACAGATCTAAGAGTATAAGTAGATACTGTGCAGTTTCTTGAGTTCTAGCTAAGAACCTCTACAACCTTGTAACCTCTGCGTTCTGTTCATCAAAAGGCCAGCCCACATTCAAGGAGTAGAGAAATTGATTCCACCTGTTGATAGAACTGCAAAGTGTTGTGGCCTCAGTCTGTATCTACTGAGCCCATCTACAGCTTCCCCGCTCGTGCACCTGCGTCTCCCTGCCTGAGTGCATGCTCTGCTCCTGAGAGCATGTCCATCTCTTGCATAAAGCAGACTAGAAGATCAGAGTGGATGCCCTCCAGTCAGCCCTCAGCCAATGAGGAGGGGAGCTAATGGACAAATCTCACAAGTTCCTTTCCCTTAGATAATTTCAAGGTGTGTTCTACACAGATTCTCCAAGGCGCTGTGGGAGATTGAACCCAAGTTTCCTATGGCGGTCACCTGCTCATGAGGCACCCTTTCTCGGCATTCCTCTTGGTTGTCTCAATGTCCCCTCTACCTTACCACACTCTGGAGATCAGCTCCCTCAAGTGATCTTGCACTACTTGAAACCAAATCCTTTTAGGGCCTGGTTTTGGGGAAATCTATGCTAAGACAGAGAGATAAGAGTCAGATCACCCTTGATCTCATAGGCCAAGCTAATGAGTTTGAATTTATCTTGTAGGTGATTGAGCTTCAGTGGGTTTTGAGCAGGAGAAATTGGTGTTTTACAAACAATATTAGTGGCAAAGTAGAAACTAATAATACCCAGTTCCGCTGACTTCAGGCCAGTGCTGTGACATCAACTGTATGCTATTGCTATTTTAGGCTTTGGATGTGAGAATATGCAGATCTTCTTTTAAAGTTCATTTATTTTTGAATAAGTAATACATACATATGGTGCAAAATTAGAAAAGTGCAAAAGATCTTTTGTTAGAATCATTTTTCAACACCAAAGGGCATTTAAATAGCCATTGTGTTTTTAGTGTGTTAAGACATAGGGAGCTAGCTCTTGGCTCCTTCTGAGGCCATTCACTCCTGGTGGCGTCTTGCACTCTCACTCCTGCAAACTGTTCTGGGCTCTTCCAACACCCTGCAGCCTGCAAACCTCTGCTGGAAGGGCAGGAGAGAGACACTGACATTTGTGGCCCAAAGAAAACTTGGCAGGGTTGGTGGATGCCATCCTTGCTCCCTGTCACCACAAATAATTGCAAGCTGGCTGAGTGCTACTCAAACGCATTAAGGTTTGTGGCTTGTTCTGACAGAAATTGAAAAAGGGCAACGTCAAGGCCAAACCTACAGCTTTTATCTCGGTTAGCTGGGGAGAGGAAGAGATAATGATTCACAACACTCCAGGTCTTCACATTTCTCCTGAAGAGCCACCATCTGTCTATAACGTGAGGGAAGAAGTGCTGTCAGGTTAATTGCCTTGCGTCAGCCAAACCGTCTGCATTTATTTAAATCAAGTCAAGTCCATAAATGCTTTCGAGTGTCTGCTGTGGGCCAGCTCTGAGCTCAGCTCTCTGGGGTACCCAAGTAAGTGTGAGCCACCAGCTCTGGCACCCTAAGAGGCAGGCTGGTGATTTGGCAGTTCTGGTAGCTTAGAACCAGGCATGTTCAGTAAGAATCCCAGCCCCATCATCAATCAGCTGAGAGATCTTGGGCAGCTGAGTTGATCTCTCCAGAACCTCCATCTCCTCACCTTTAAAATGGTCCTGCCTACTGCAAAGGGGTAGGTGAAAATCTCAAAGGCAATGCTTTGTTTCTGTCATCTTTCCTAGGAACTTACAACCTTTCCAGGGAAAAAAGACAATTTTACTTTGTGAAAAGTTAAGAAAACATTTCTAAAAGATAATCAACAGTTCAAAACAAAAAAAGAAACAAGAAAAGCAAGTAGGTAAACGCAAGGGATGATGAACTGCCAGACATCAGTGTTTTCTCTAGAAGTTGAGCCAGGAAGAATAGCAGGGGGGAAGAACAAGGAGGTGTTCCTGGTTTGTAATTTTATTCCATTTTTGCCTAATACAAAATTGCAGTGCCTGGCACATGGTAGGCATGCAATAAATATTGTTGAATGACTGTTCAAGTAAATAATAAATGAATGAATATTCTGTACAGGTTTTGTCACTGAACCTTAGGAAAGGTACCCAGAGGAGAGTATGCAGAGTTGATAAACAGATGGAATGGGAGACTTTTATTTTCAAAAATGCTTTTCCCGAGAAATCTTTCCGGTCTGTAAAGGCAAGAGTTGAAAATGGATATGACAGAAGCTTACAAAACTGCGAAAGTCACAGATGAGACTATTATCTTTTTTAGATTTTTAATTAATTTATAAATCTTCATCAAATATTGTGTTGCTAGAAGTAGGTACAGGATAACCTTTGAACTATATGAAGTTTTAGGACATCCGAAAAAAAAAAAAAGAAAGGCGGTCTTAGTTGTGATTAGTATGTTAAAAGAATTTTTATCCCTTCACACTGGAGGCTGAAAATACAAGTAAAGCCAAGAGGGATTTGATGAATTCATGAAGGCTGATCTCAGGGTAAGTTGCTTCAGATTCCTCAGGGATTTTGAAGCTTATGTTCTGAAGGACTCCCATGTTAGAGACAGACTGCTGGGCTGTGGTGACCCTGGACCCAGCCTAGGAGCACATTTCTGTGGTTTTGTGTCCCTTCAGGGAATATTTAATAAACTCCCACTATGTGCCAGGCAGTGTTTTAGGGGCCAAGAACACAGCAGTCAATAAGATGGTGTCTTAGACCTCCAGGACTGCCAACCTAGAGACAGAAGCAGATATGGGAAGAAATACATTTCAGTGTATTAAGTTCCATAATAAAAGTATGATGGGGCCGGGCGCGGTGGCTCACACCTGTAATCCCAGCACTTTGGGAGGCCGAGGCAGGCGGATCACGAGGTCAGGATATCGAGACCATCCTGGCTAACACGGTGAAACCCTGTCTCTACTAAAAATACAAAAAATTAGCCGAGAGTGGTTGTGGGCGCCTGTAATCCCAGCTTCTCGGGAGGCTGAGGCAGGAGAATGGGATGAACCCAGGAGGCAGAGCTTGCAGTGAGCCGAGATTGCACCACTTCACTCAGCCTGGGCGACAGAGCGAGACTCCATCTCAAAAAAAAAAAAGTTGAATCTATAAAAATTGTCTTTCTAATTTTTTAAATGCCTCTCCCCCACCTGCAGTTTAGAATTCCCATGTACTCAGAAAATGTTTGTGGATGGATGGATGAATGAATGAATAAGTAAGTAAAAGAATGAATTTTTGCTTTCAGAAATGGGCATAATTTTCAAATAGAAATTTATTAACATTTGAAGGCTCACTACAGTCAAATTCACTAAGTAACCACTTCTAAGATTGCTTTGTGCGAAAGTCCTGGAGGCTACATGGTTTAATAGAAAAAAAAAAAAATGGCATTTCAGTTTTTGGAACCATTGCTGTGGGTTTTTTAATCTGCATTTCCAGAAATCTTGAAGGGGGAGGCTCTATGCAATTGCAGCTACAGGCCAAAGGTCATTTTTACTAAGTATTGATTTTAGCAGCAAGGAACTCTTGCTTCAGTAAGACTTCTCACACTTGCCTTACCCTGATATGAGCACATTTCACTCTGCATGTTGGTCAGGAAGGCTGCCTCTCTGAAGAGCCTCAACATAATTCCTAGAGCCTGGCATGCTTGATGACATCACCAGGAATTTGGTGATTGGAAGGCAGAGGTCCAGGAAAGAATCTTGGACCAGGAATCTGGACTTCATTAAATAATTGGTCCTTCTGAGAAGCTTAGTCTTGGGTCCATATTCATGAACAAAGAGTTCTGTGGCTTCCTCAAGCTGCCTTTCTCCCCATCTACCTTTCACTACCTCCTGCCATCTATTCTCCCTCCAATAACAAACTGCACTAAGATAAGACCCTAGAGTGTGCTGTCCAATACAGAAGCCACTACCTGTGTCTGGTTATTTAAGTTTAAGTTAATTACAATTAAATAAAATTGAACATGCAGTTTCTCAGTCATACTAGCCACATATCAAATGCACAAAAGCCACATATGTCTACTGGCAACCATAGTGGACAGTGCAGAGAACATTCTCATCACTACAGAAAGTTCTACTGAACTGTATTGCCCTAGAGAAAAAGGAAGATGAAAGCTGAGGATAAAGGTGGTAATTTTAAAGAAAATGCTGATAACATCTAGACCAGCCATATAGAGATAAGGAACACTCTAGCAGGAAGTTGCCATGGGATGCAAAACTAGGCAACAAGTGAAGGGTGTGAAGGGAGGGAGTACAGCTTTGGGACCAGAACCCAGGTTTAATCCTGATTCTAACCAAGTGTATGGCCGTGAAGAGGTTATGTGAACTCTCGGAGCCTCAATCTTTTCATAAGGGTAATAGTGGTAATAATGGTTCCTATGCCGCAGAGCTGATGTGAAAATTAATAAGACAATTAGCGTAAGGTGCTTAGCATGCTGCCTGGCATATGGAAAAAGGTCAAAAATAGTAAGGCCCGGAGGGGTAAGAAAAAAGAAAGGAGAGAACCTAGTGAGAAGACAGCTGACCTGGAAAGAAGAAATGTCCGGAGGATATTTACATGGACCTAGACAGTGAGCACTTTTATGATGGCTGGAGAGTACAAATCGGAAGGACAGAGCAACAGAGGCAGCTGGACCTCCGGAAACCTGAGGAGCACGAGGTGAAGATCCTCTGGATTAGGGGAGCTGTGCCAGGCGGGGCACAATCCCATATGATCCAGTGTTCCTGCCCATGTGTGGCAGCAGGAATTGTGCCACTCATGGGAGCTTAGCTGTACTCAGGTTTATGCCGTTGATTGCATTCTTGAGACCAAGGGAAGCATGGGACAGATGTGGCTTTCCTGGGACAGGCTGGGTGAACCAGGATTGGGGACAGAGGGGCCAGACAATGATCAAGTTGATACAGTGAATTAAAGGGAAGAGGATGACATTTATTCAGTGCCTGCTACATGTTCAGCACTTCACATATCCAGTTGCACTTCACCTCACAACAGTAGCCACTTCCAGTTTGTAGGAGAAGAAACTGGGGCTCAGAAGAGTGAAGGAACTTGCCCAAGATCACACAGTCAGTAAACGAAATGAAATTCAGGATCTCAGCCCTGGTCCTCAGGATTGCAAAATCTGTGCAAATCAGCTGTAGAAGCCCCTAAGCTTTGAGGAAGGAATAGTAATAGAGATGTGCAGAGAGGGTTTGAAAAGAGTTGGCACTGCATTTTTTTCATCATCTAGTAGAGTTCTATGCAATGTCCATGTTGTGCGGGTCACAAACATGAATAAGACAGGATTCTTGCCTGTAGGTGCTTCCTTAACAGTGAGGCAGACAGGCTAAGAATAAGATGAGGACAACTAAAGGTAAAATGTTCAAACTCACCACTGTAAGAAATACTGTACTTATTGAGTCTCCACTATGTCCCAGGTACTGTGCTAGGCTCTGGGGATAGTCTGGTGTGCTGTGTTTACAGAAATGGTCGCACTTTCCCCTTTTCCTATATCCACACCCCTTTGCACTATGACTTTGCAGCTTCTTCCATTAAAGTTGAGTCTATTCTCCACCAATTGAATCCAGGCTAGCCTTGTGACTTGTCTTGGCCAATAGAATGTGGTAGAAGTGACATTGTACCTCTTCCAAATCTTGGCCTTAACAGGCCTCATACCTATCCATTCTCATTCTTGAAACTCTCTAGCTGCCGTGTGGACTCACCCAGGCTAGCTGGCTGAATAATGACAGACACATGGCCCTTTCACTTTCATTGTCCCAGCCAATGGTCAGTCACCTGACAGACATGAGTGAGGCCATTTGGACCCATACCATACAAGTATATCTTAAGGGAAAGGAAGCAATAATTAAGCCAGCCTCCCACGATGGCCACAGAGATCACCATTCTGGTATTCACACCACGTGTAGTTTCCTCCCACACTGCATCAAGGGTGGTCTGTGTAACAATGGCACATGGCAGAAGGGATGATGTGTTGCTTCTGATATTAGTTCACAAAAGCCTGCAGCTTCTATTTTGGGTGCCTTCTCTCTCTCTTTCTTATCATTCATTCTGGGAGAAGCCAGCTTCCACATCCTGAGAACACCCGGTCAGCCCATGGAGGGGTCATATGGTAAGGAACTGAGGTCTCCACCCATAGCCTGAGAGGCACTGAGGTCCACACTGAGTGAGCGTGACAGGAGATCCTATAGCTCCAGATGACCAAAGCCCAGGCTGACAGCCTGATTGTAACCTCTTGAGAAACCCTGAACCAGAACCACCGAGCTAAGCTGCTCCCAGACTCCTGATCCAAAGAATACGTGAGATAACAAATTTTTGTTTTAAGCTACTAGGTTTGGGGGTAATTTGTTGTGCTGGAAAAGATAACTGACAAAAAGAGTTAGCTAGATAAAGCAGGGGGAGGGGATGGAGTGTTCCAGACAGAGGGAATGGCATGATCAAAGGTCCTTAGGTAGGAGGGAATACAGAACCAGAAGAAACTGAAAGAAGACCAATGCGGCAGGAGTTCAGAGAGCAAATGAGGCCGAAAGGTTGGTAGGGTCGAGAACTGCCGGGTGTGGCCTGGGGGTCTTCCTAAGAAGTTTGCATTAGGAGCAACAAGAAACCAAATTATTGAGGGACCAGCATTAGGGGCTCCAAGAAAACCCGGATATCCTGGCTAAGATAAAGTCTCTCCCTGCCAATCCTCCAAATTAGTAACTTTGGGTTTTCAGTTTTCCCTACTCAAAGGTGACCTTCAAGGTCTCCAAGGGAAGAGGCAAAGGGAGACGTAGCAAACATCCAGCATGGTATAGGTAAGGCTTCTCCAGCTCCAGCCATGCCAGGCAGCCAGGCCCAGCAGAGCTGTGCTTCCCTGGCTGGTCAGGACTGGTCCCTCCAGCAGGGGCAAAGCCAGAAACAAGGGGCACAGGTCCAGGGAGGGAGCCTACCTCTTGATCAGCCTTTCTTGGTTCCCAGCTTCCCAGATTCCCACCCCCTATCCACCGGGAGTGAGTTTATACTGTTTTACAAAGACTAGGACCCTTCAACTCATATTTCATTCTCCCATGGATTTCATCCAACTGGCCTAATCTTTTTTCTCTAGTGAAGAAGAATCTAAAGATATGAAATGTTCCCAAAAACAACTTTGCAGAAAAGCAAAATAAAGACAGCATAGAACAGGCCCATTCATTTCATGAATTGATTATAGAAAGATAATTTCTATTTTTTCTTTTAAAAATATATATTTAAGATAGAGATATGAAAAAATTACATGATGGTTCATCAGGGAAATACATTCCACCATGATTACGTTATAGCAGCAAAGCCCTAGTCCTAATATAGGACAGTTGAGTTGATCAGATAAAGACTTTTTTTCCAAATCTACAATCCCATGGATTGTAAATAGAATTTTAAAAAACTACAACAGTTTTCCATTAAACAGCCCTCCTTTTTCTCTTCCCATCTCTAGTCTAGGAGATATTCCCCTCCCTCCTTCTTGCTGTTCCAAGGACAATCAAGGGGGACTGCCTGCTGAGCATTCACCAATGCCAATCCTAATCTAATGCCAGTAAGACATCCTTGTACAGGGTCACCCACACTAAGAGAGAAGGCTCTGTGTCCTGGAGCCCCTGGCCAACACCTGTACAGATCAAGACCCACTTCACTGAAGGGCAAGGGACCAATTTGAAGACAGAGCATGTTGTCAGAACATCAGTGCTTGCTCAAAACCACTTCCCAGTTGGGCAGATTCATTGGTCTCTCTTTCCCTTGCGTGTGCTTTGAACAGACCACAGGCTGGCTTGGAGGGACAGGAAGAAGAAGAGATGCAGCTGTAAGTCAGTGTCCCCTCTCCAACTCAGGGTCAGAGGAGAAGAATGTGCCAACCTCCAGGAAGGCCTGGTGTTATCAGATGTGCCTGAGCAGTCATGAGCACGCTGCTCTGCTGCCCTGCAGCCTGTGGACTCCCCCTCGTTCCTCTCTTATGCAGCCTGGAAACAGATGCCCTTGGGAGGAGAAAAGCTCTGACTTCATTGGGGCTCCCAGGCCCTCCCTTTTCCAAACAGAACAAAGCCTACTTAGCTTATCGCAGCACTTCTCCTTGTGATTTTTTTTTAAA
This sequence comes from Pongo abelii, assembly GCF_028885655.2. Classification (NCBI taxonomy): domain Eukaryota; kingdom Metazoa; phylum Chordata; class Mammalia; order Primates; family Hominidae; genus Pongo; species Pongo abelii. The sequence continues at coordinate 139,273,048 of NC_071985.2, forward strand.
TTTGCCTCTTCACATGTGCAATCAACTCTCCTGATATGAAAGTTGTGAGCCCTGTTTTTGCAAGCCCGAAGCTTAGAAGCTGATCCCCATGAGCATCAACAGAAATCATCTGAATGCTCAAAGTACTGCCAGTGCTTGCTAAAAAATAAAACAGCCTGCCAACCTCCTCCTGCCTGTGTCCTTGGCACAGCCCTGGCGGGGCAAAGGAACCCCAAGGACCCCATTGTTCTTTGGAAAGAAAGAAGCAACTCCAGCCAATTCAGGTGTTTGGGGGATTATTGAGATGGTCTTTTTTTGTAGATACGATGTGGTGGTGAATAGGGTAAGTTATATAGGGGACTCTATGGTGGTGACATTTGAAAAGATTGAAGAGTGAACTGAAACCAGTTTCTGTGAGCCCAAAGTTTTCTTCAGCCAGTACAGTTCTAGAATTTGCTACTAATGTGTTTATTTTCTCCCAAAGATCTTCTCCTTTTCTGAGAGTAATGGGACACTGGGAAGAGAACTTATGGACAAAAATATGGGGACGGAAAAGATTATGACAACTTGCAAAGGGTCCACACTGTTGGTTGGATTAGCTATGTGAAATGATGAGGGTGAAAGAGAGAAAAACAGGCAAAACCAAAAAAGGGCCCTTGGAAACAAAGTTAAGATGGTTTTTGGACTCATCCTACCTCCTGTGGGTTTAGCTTAACATCAGTCCCATCTGCCAGAGGCCGGAGGCAAGGTACTTAGGGGTTTAATTGTTCTTTGAGACCCTGAAGCAGGATGAGAAGTGGCCTGGTGTCAGAGTAGAGCAGTTGGCCCATTACTGAAGGTCATGGTTCAGAAGTTCTCAACTTACTCTTTTCTCTATTCAGGTTCTATATAAGTGAGCAGTAAAAGGATATGGTTATCTCCTTCCTTTATTGTAGCAGTCTGCGAAGTTCCATTTCCTTCTTGAAACCTCTGACTCAATGGCTAGAGGAACCTTCCCGCACCCCTCCCCTCCTGTCTATGCTGGCAACTTTTGAGCCGCCCTCTTGGCTTACCACCTTGCAAAACCTGCCAAATCCATTGCTTTTACATACTGCTATTTACCTTGTTGTTTATTTTGTGTATGTGGGTCATCTGTTGTTTAGGTTAGATTGAAGTCTGGCTGTGTTGGTGTAGTTAGCTTTTGATTATTTCCAGAAGAAAGATAGTACACCATATCCATATAAGCATTTAATATTACGTTGTTTTCTTTTTAATCTAATGTTCAGCTTCAGCCTAGAAAACACCCTGAATGATCCAGGCTTGGGGACCGTCAGAGCTATTATTATTTATTTATTTATTGAGACTGAGTCTTACTCTGTCACCCAGACTGGAGTGCAGTGGTGCGATCTCAGCTCACTGCAACCTCTGCCTCCTGGGTTCAAGCGATTCTCCTGCTTCAGCCTCCCGAGTAGCTGGGATTACAGGCATGGGCCACCACACCTGGCTAATTTTTGTATTTTTAGAGATGAGGTTTCACCATGTTGGCCAGGCTGGTCTTGAACTCCTGACCTCAAGTGATCTGCCCACCTTGGCCTCCCAAAGTGCTGGGATTACAGGCATGAGCCACCATGCCCGGCCTATTATTATTATTTTAAAGCATAATTATTTAATGTAGATTTTGCATATGTACTGCATTTGATCCCTTTCTGAATAGTTTTCACTGTTTTATTTAATTACTATACTTCAAAATACAGAAATTTTGGAAAACAGAGAAACACTCTTTGGTGTATGTACTTTTAGTATTTTTTTAAATGCATATAGACTTATTTTCTATTTTTAGCAATAATATTATACAGTTTGTTTTAAACTGTATACTACTTTTTTTTTTTTTGAGATGGAGTCTTGCTGTTGTCACCTAGGCTGTAGTGTAATGGCACGATCTCAGCTCACTGCAAACTCTGCCTCCCGGGTTCAAGCAATTTTCCTTCCTCAGCCTCCCGAGCAGCTGGGATTACAGGCGCCCGCCACCAAGCCTGGTTAATTTTTGTATTTTTAGTAGAGACGGGGTTTTGCCATGTTGGCCAGGCTGGTCTTGAACTCCTGACCTCATGATCCACCCGCCTCCGCATCCCAAAGTACTGGGATTACAGGCGTGAGCCACTGCACCCGGCCTAAACTGTATACTATTAAACTGTATATTGTTTACTTTAGTAATAGATCATGAATGTATTCCCATGCTGCTATAGAAATTATAATGGCTGTGTAATATTGAATTATATAGATTTATATAAGTAATTCTCCATTATTGGACTTTTATTTGTCAAACATTTATATGCCAGGCATAGTTCTAAGCTCCAAATAGATATTAACTCATTTAACTCTCATAATAACTTTATGAGGTAAGTACTATTTACATCCCCATTTTGCAGATGAGGAAACTGAGTCACAGGCTAAATAACTTGTCCCAGGGCACACCTCTTTGTAAGTGATGGAGCCAGATTCAAACCCAGATGATCTGGCTCCAAAGTCTATGCTGTAATCACAGCCCTCTGCTTGCTTCCCTCTACCTCTATTAAAAAGTAAAGACCTTTCTTTCCTGGGAGAATAGCTTAATCTTAATAAGACTTCCCTGGCAAATAAGGGAACTGCTGTCCCGTGAGTCACTGTTATTTATAATTAAATTGTAACCTGCTGAGACAACAGGCAAAGAAACATCTGGGCAGAATGGGCGGTGTAAGCTCTGCAGCCCAGAGAAGGTGACTCCAGGAGGGGCTGTAGACTTGGATCCAACCAGGCTGAGGTCCAGGTTACTTACCCACTGGCAGAACCCAAGTGACTCTGCCTCCCCTGAAGCTACCGTAATTTCCTCACACCCAGCTGAGAAGGTCTTTCCTTTGCATTCTACTACAGGAGCTGCTTCATCTGACCCAAGCTGGCCTGGAGAAAGGAGGAAGAGGCAAGGTAGGAAGTGGCCTGGCCCCCTGCTGCTCTGCCCCAGAGTGCAGGGCAGAAACTGCAGCCAGAGCTGTGGGGTGGTGTTGATCCAGCCTACAAAGTGACTTCTGGGGCAGTACCTGGAGTGTATGAGAATCCACTTATTAACCTGCAGAAGCTCCAGGGTAGTTGTTTCTGGGTGACTCTAGGATCCTTATTCATCGCAGCCTTGAGACCGGGCTTTGGATTCAGCCACCTCCTTTCCTATCCTCTCCCTTCCAATAATGACAATATGATATCATAGCTGACCGTAATTGTTCTGTCTGACATTTAATTCATTCTAACTCATTAAATTCTCACAACAGCGCTATGAGGTAGAATGATGGTTACCATAATTATCCTCATTTCAGTGGTGAAGAAGGGCAGCCACAGGGAGGCTGAATAACCTGCTGTAAGGTGGGGAGGGTTTCAGGTGCTGGGAGCACCACAGAGTTGTGACTTTGACTTGTATCCCAAACAGACCCTGAGAAGGGAGCAGTGGCTGGAGGGGAAACTGCGGTTGAGCCACCTTGCTCCTCTTAACCCTAGTGGGAGGAGAAGTTCTAAACAAACAATTGGCATTTGACAGGGGAGTGTTTGGGCTGGAGGTGGTCGGAAGTTATATTTTATTGAAGCAACTTGGCAGTTGTTTGCAGGGCTGGTAGTGGGTTTATATGACATAACATTCCTGCTCTCTCCCTGGGAGGTCTGTCAGTTTTCCTTTATTTCCGCATTTACAAGGGAGCCTGGAACACATACACCCCACATTCAAAGTCAATGTCACAGGGTAAATTGGCCTAGGGAGGCATGATTATTACTGCAGTCCTAAGACCTGCCACTCTAAATGCACAAGATGGAGATGCTTACATACCACCCGGCCTGTGAAGTTCTTTTCCATGCAGAAACCCCACAAGTTGGGTTCCCACCTGGGTCAGGACTCCACTCCCTTCTCCTAAGCATGGAAATAACCCTGGGTGGAGCTAGAACAGCTCAAGTCAGACCTCCCAGTCTAAGAAGATCATTGGCCTAACTTGACAACAATGTATAGAAAAGATGCTTTAAACAGAACTAGGTAAGGCTTGGCAAAAACTGGCTTTCCTGCAGCTAAATGCATGCTGGCATGTACCTGTTGAGTTTTGGAGCAACTAACTCTTAGGAATGTGTGTGTACTTTTGTCTTAGGAGAAAGACAAAACCTGCCGTAGTCCTTGAAGGTAAGTAAACCATGAAAAATAAAAGTGCAATGTCTGATAGGCTTTTAAAAAGAAGAAGAATTGCTGCTCTCCTAGTTGGAGCCACAGTAATGTTATTACCTCGAATAATGAGGCAGTCCCCTGACTTGGCCTTCTACCATCTATTCTCCCCACCATGAACAGATGGATCACTTAAAAGTACAATAGATCATGTCACACTCTTGCCTAAAAACTTGCAGGGACTTCCTTTCACACCCTGATGGGGTCCACACTCCTCACAGGGCATTCATAATGCACCCCTGACTCTGGAGATGTGGTGCAGTGTAGTATAATAGCTAAGTGCTCCATGGCTATGGCACCAGCTGGAATCCTAGCTCTGTCCCTCACTAGCTGTGTGACTTTGGCCAAGTATCTCTACTTCTTTGTGTCTGTGTTTTCATTTGTAAAACAAGAATAGCAGTACCTACCTTATAGATGCATGTCATGAGCGCCCAACAGCCATCACAGCTGTTTTTATTACTTTTGACCTTATCGTCTCTACTTTCCCCACCCCCAGCTCATTACACTCCAGTCACACCAGACTTCTTTCTGTTCCTCAAATTTGCCAAACTTGTGTCTACATGTGGACTTTTGCCCTAGAGTGAGTGAAACTGTCTGCCCACACCCACTCCCACTCAGGCTGGTGAGCTGCTGGTTTCTTCTCATTTTCAGATTCCAAATGAAGGCACCTCCACAAAGAGGCCTTCCCTGACCACCTATTCCAAATTAGCCTGAGTCTCTTGCTAGCCCTGTGCCACCCTATGGCAATTTCTGTGATGATGGAAATGTCCTATATACCACTAACCACTAGCCACATTGGCTATTCAGCACCTGAAATGTAGCTAGTGTGAATAACTGAATGTTTAATTTCACTTAATTTTAATTCATTTAGACTTAAATGTAAATAACCACATGTGGCTCCTGTATTAGACAGTCTGGTTGTAGCCATTACCTGACTTGTGCACTTGTCACTCCCTGGACTTGTCTTGCTGATTCATTTTTCTGTTGCTTGTCATTTGTCTGTCTCCCCCAACCAGACAGTAAAGTCAACAGAAGTGGCAGAGGGCCTTATGCACCTTGCTCACCGCTGTGTCCCCCTGTGCCTAGGAGAATATCTGGGTCTTTGTGGGGCTTAATAATATTTGTTGGATAAATAAGTGAATGGACATATAAAAGCACTCTGTAAACCAAATTACATAATATAAATGTAGTATATTATTATTATATGTGTATATAATTTGAAAGCCTGCAGGGGTATCTTTTTTTTTTTTTTTTTTAAGAGACAGGGTTTCACTCTATCACAGGCTGGAGTGCGGTGGCACGATTATAGCTTGCTGCAGCCTCAAACTCTTAGGCTCAAGCAATCCTCTGGCCTTAGCCTCCCGAGTAGGTAGGACTACAGGAGTGTACCACGACACCTGCTAATTTTTTAAATAGAGACAGAGTCTTGCTTCGTTTCCCAGGCTGGTCTTGAACTCTTGCTTCAAGCATCCTTCTGCTTCAGCCTCCCAAAGTACTGGGATTACAGGTGTGAGCCACTGTGCCTGGCTGTGTTTCACTGTTAAAAAATCCCTAATACACACACAGAGCTGATCGTTAAATGTCAATAATTTTTAAAAGTTGTTTCCCTGTTTGGAGTGCATTTTTTATGTCTTCAAGTGAGACCCCTCACCACACAGGTAACATATATGATAAGCAGTACCTCTGGAAACCTAAGGAGGGCCTGGCCTGATCACAATTCCAATTCCAGGCAACTTCTGAGCAGCTGTCTTCGAGTTAAGTAAAGCAGGACACACCTGTGAGCTCTTCTGACTAGCACAGGCTGCGATGGCCAGCCCTGGACCACAGAAGGCAGGCTCCCTTTGCTGGTCCCTGGGCTGTTCATCTGCTGCCCAGAGATCACTGTTCCAGGCTTGATCAGGATCAGGATCAGGTCTGAAGCCTCTGACATGCATGGGCAGCTGCCATTCTATCATGAAAACATGAGTTTTCCTAAGGGGATTGCAGTATTCTGGAAATTAAAAACAAGGTGGGAGCAAGTTGTCTCCTTCCTGTGGGAGTAGCTGAAGCTCAGTTCTGAAATACAATGCCTGGCACTCCTGGGAGGGCTGGGACCTGGCCTGTTCCATGCCACTGGGCGGTGTGCGGTTTCCAAAGAGGGCTGGGGCTGTTATCTGACCTCCTGTCTTAATGAAGTGCTTTGGCTTCATGTCTGCCTCTGAGAGAGCCCTGTGACTGGAGCAGCAGAGTCAAATCGAAGACAGGGGACATCCCCCCAACCCCCATCCCCACCCCCACCTGGGCCTGAGCCCAGGAACTCCATGAGCACAGACTCACTGCCGCTTCCATTGCTCAAAGCCAGCTGCAAGGTCTGGGAACCAGGCTCAACTTGCTGTGCCAGGCCGGCCTGGACATCCCCTGACCTGGGCCTGAGCTGATAAGTTGGGGGCACAGTCAGGAGACAGTTGAGCTGAGGTTGTTGTTAAGACTTCTCTGTGGCCCGTGTGCTTGGATTTCTTGTCAACACTCTCCCTCCTGACCTGCCTAACTTGCCCCTCCCCGCCATGCCTAGGCACACATTTTCTTCCTGTAACATCAGACCCGATTCTCAGAATGGGTACAGGGCGCATTCATGGGGGTACAGCTTCAGGAAGGGGCCTGCTGCAGTGGCGTGCTGTGCTTGGGGGCATGAAGTATGCAGGGGTAGGTGTGCTGGCCCTGAGACTTTCCCCCGTGAGAATTTCATTGCCACAGTGCCAGTGGGTGGATCAATAGCTTTAGGAAGGTTAGGTTTCTTTTGTGGAGAAAGCACCAGGAATAATGTGTCCACCCCAACCCCACCCCAAGCCACAGGCTCCTGGATGGCCTGGGTTCTTCCACGACACTCACTCAGCCCTTCTCTATGTGGTGCCCATGCCTGGAGCACAGCCCAGTCCCACCCTGCCCCTGAGGGCGGCTCACATGTTCTTAAGGCAGGTACCAGGAGGATGACTGGCCACTCAGGGACGTAGGAAGTGGCTCTTCTGCATGGCCTGCCTGGTGAGTCACCTGGAGAATGCTGGGCCCAATTCAGTCCTCCCAGTCCCACAAGGCCTGTAGACACCAAAAATGGAGACAGAATCATCCTTGGAGAGAGGCCCAGGGGCAGGGCTGGGAAGCCGGCAGAGTGGGGACAAAGAGGGCCACCAAGTAAAACAGGCCCCTGTGGGCCTGCCCGGCCCCTCATCACACGGTGGTTGGTCTGTGCAGTGTCTCTTTTGTCCCAGTGGCTTCATTTTGTTTCCAGTTTTTATAAATGCTTGCTAATTCGGCTTCATCTTTTTCAAAATAATAATATGTCACTGTGAAGAGATGTCCCCTGCCAGGCATCTTTAGGGCTTTTCTCACAGCCCAGCAGACCGATGCACATGAGGGCATCAATGCCCTCCCCCAGCCTGGTGAACCCCGACTTCCATTCCAATGGAAGACACGTGGAGTGGCCAGTCTCTGCCCCTCTCGAAGGCATGTTTTGGGTTGGAAGGAGGCCTTGGGCCCCCTAAGGCAAGCTCAATAAGGAAACCAGTGACAGCAGAGAACTCAGCCACACAGCTCCTTTCAAGACAAGTGGGAACCTCACGATGACCACTGTGGTTGTTCAGTGCCTGCGTGTGGCAGGCCCTGTGCTCCATGCTCCTTTGACATCATTGGGTCTAATTCTCAAGGGCCAGTCCAAGAGGCAACTATTCTCATTACCCCCATTTTACAGTGGGGAAATAGGAGCAGAGAGGTGAAGGAATTTGCCCAAGGTCACACAGCTTCAAGCAGCAGAGCCACTGCTCAAAAACCAGGTTTGGCTGCCCCTGAAGGCTCTGCTTTTAACACCACACCATCTGCCTCCCACCTGGTGAGGTCCGCTGAGGGCGCCCACATCCCTGCCCCGCACTAGGTCCTGAGGGGACGGCAGACACCTGTGGGCAGAGCCTACCCTCTGCAGTAGCTCAGAGCAATCTGCTTCCCTCCCCAAAAGGCCTGAGTCAAAACCCTCTCCACTGATGAAATGTTTCTTCCTGTGGAATTCCACTGAAAGACGGCTCCCGACTGTGTCCATTTGTTCTCCACAGTAGAATCCTGTAGGGGAAAGATTATCAAAATATTTGCCGGCCTCGCGGGGAGTATTCAGAGTCGTTGCCGGAGTGCTACTGGATGTGTGAGGTGCTGCTGTTTCTCCTGGCTTCTGCTTGTATCCATCTGCCAAGGAGGGGAGAGGGGCAGAATCTCTGTTTAACCTATAGGTGGAAGCTATAGTTAGCATTCTATGAGCCCATCGGGGATGCTCAGGTACAGTGCAGATGTCTGCCAATGGCATGTCCAAATAAATAGGCATTTAAGGATTTCCTAGGCCAGGCGTGGTGGCTCATGCCTGTAATTCTAGCACTTTGAAAGGCTGAGGCAGGCAAATCTCTTGGGCTCAGGAGTTTGAGACTGTCTCTACAAAAAATATAAAAATTAGCCAGGTGTAGTGGTGTGCCCCTGTGGTCCCAGCTACTCAGGAGGCTGAGGTGAGAGGATGGCTTGAGCTCAGGAGGAGGAGGCTGCAGTGAGCCAAGATTATACCACTGCACTCCAACGTGGGCAACAGAGCTAGACCCTGTCTCAAAAGAAAAAAAAAAAGAATTTTCTAGTTTAAAGCATTAGAGGGGATCTAAACTTTGAACTGGGTGAAGTGCAATTGGCATACTCCTGGAGTCTTGGGTGTGCTGAGCCCCCAGGGTGGAGGAAAAAGCCTTGGGTTTTTTGGTCAGAAGATCTGACAACTTGACTAGCTCTGCCCTTGACTGGCCAGGCAAGTCCCTCACCTCCCTGGGCTCATTGCCTTACCTGTAAAATGGGGTGGGGTAGCCAAGGGAGATGATCTTTGAGAGGCAGGGCAGCATCTGGGAGCCAGGCCGTCCAAGTCCCTTCATAAGAGCTGGCAAATGGCGGGCAACCTCTCTGGGTCTGTTTCCTCATTTGTACTGTGTGTGTGTGTGTGTGTGTGTGTGTGTGTGCACCCGTGTGTGTGAAATGGGTCTATATGTAATGTCTCTGGAACAGTGCTTGGCTATTACATAATAAGCACTCAGTAAACTTGGCTATTATTATTTATGGCCCCTCTCCACTCCCACATGAACTAAACTGTGGGTATTGGCAATCATTCTCTGAGAGAAAATGCTTTGTTTGAGCAGTGGGTTGAAAAGCTGGCTGGAGGGAAAGAAGATTCTTCTTTGCTGGAGTTTAAAAACAAGACATGGGGCCGGGAGCAGGAGAAAATCACTGAGGCCGGTATATGATCAGCTCATGAGTTCTTCTGCCCATCCACCCCCCCGCCATCCCCGCAACAAGGTACAGCTTTAATGAGGTGATTTCACCCCTATAGAAATCCTTGAGGTTGGGGTGGGGGAAGCAAGGAGTGTAAATGTCCCCAGCACCCAGCCTCCCTGATAGCATCTTGGAAGCATGAATAGGAAGAAGACCGTAGGGAGACTGGCTTCAAGTGCCGAAGCAGAACTCTTCAAACTTTTTCTGTTCGTTTTCACTATTTTGGGTTTCTCTCCCCTCAAGGGAAACACTCAGCAGGTGACACAGTGTGAGTTAAGAAAACCCCATGTGTCGGAGCCAGACAGAGGGGAGAATTCAAATTGGATCTCTACAGTTTACTGCCAACCAGGGTTATCTCTTCTCTCTGAGGTTTAGTTCCTTCATCTGTAAAATGGAGATAATGATACTTGTTTTACAGGATTGTTGGAGAATTAAATATGAACATATATGTACAGCAGAAAGCAGGGGTTCAGAAAAGCTAGGTCCCCTCCGCTGCATCCCCTCCCTGTCTATGCCTAAGAGGGTGCTCCACTTGCCTGTCCACCTTCTGTACCAAGCCAAAAAAGCAGGAGCCACGATTCCCTTGTGTTGTGTGCTGTTAGCTTTCAGAACAAGGCTATAATCTTCCTAGAAGTTCCTGGGCAGGTTAGAACCTGTGGGCTGTCGTCAGTAGTGGATGCTGTTGAGGTGAAGCTATAAATAGGAATGAAACAAAGGGAGAAAACTCAACAGCCCCCTTTCACCTGACATTAGGCCACAGACAGATTGGCCACAGACTTAGCTTAGCAGCCAAGGTTGATGCTAAAGGCTGAGCACAGTGGCAGTCACCGGGCAGACTAAGGACACCTCTCTTTATCAGGTTTCCTCCACCCCACTCAGGAGTGGGTTGTTGGAGTTTAGGTAGCCAGGGCCACAGTCATGAGTATGCCACCTTCTTTCCTCTGGCCACGGAGGCCTCATGGTTGGGGTAGGCTTGGAGGGAGTGGGATGGTCCTGAAGGGGTTAAAGGAGGAGTAGGGCACAGTCATGGGCCTGGGAAGCATCTCAATCGGCTGAAATTCTAAGCCCCCACCCAGTAAGGTCCTTGGGGATCCCAAAGCCCTTGTCATCTATCGCCAGATCCTGGGTTCCTCTTATGTTCTCCTAAACTTTCTCATGGCTGCTACCAGTGTCTCATCTGTCAAGGTTGTGACAATCCAAAATGGTACCTTTTTGCAGATTAGAAATAGGCTCCCCTTTCCCCAGCAAATGCAGTCCTGCGCCAGGACACACAGCTTGTGATACAGGTGCATAGGCTAGATTTCAGCCCCCAGTTGCCCCCTTGGCTGAGCTGCCTTGTCCTGCTTCCCATGCTCTGCTTCAGTGGTCAGGACTGGCCATACTGCTTCTGCTGCTGCCTCCTCTGAACTTGCTGCTCCTGCCTCTGCCGTAGCCCTTCCTGTGAGCAGAGCTGGCTTTCAGTAGGACACAGAAGGTAGCCTGGATGTGTCAGCTTTTCTAGCCCTCTCTTTGTTCTGTTTTTGTTTTTGTTTTTGTTTGTTTTGAGACAGAGTTTTGCTCCTGTTGCCTAGGCTGGAGTGCAATGGCATGATCTTGGCTCACCGCAACCTCTGCCTCCCAGGTTCAAGTGATTCTCCTGCCTTAGCCTCCCGAGTAGCTGGGATTACAGGCATGCGCCACCACGCCTGGCTAATTTTGTATTTTTAGTAGAGATGGAGTTTCTCCATGTTGGTCAGACTGGTGTCAAACTCCTGACCTCAGGTGATCCGCCGCCTTGGCCTCCCAAAGTGCTGTGATTACAGGCTTGAGCCACCATGCCCGGCCTAGCCCTCCCTTTGAAGGGGCTTGTGATCCATTCCAGGACTGGGTCAGAGGACACTTGAAGGATGCCACAGAGTCCAATTGTATAGTATTCTCTCTGGCATCATTCAGCACTCCAGGCCCAGGTGAAGGTCTCCCCATCTCCTATAGTAGTGAGAATCCCCCACCTGTCCAAGGCTGAGGGCAGTGCACCCAAGACTGTTCAAGACAGTGCGTCCCAAAGTCCTGGGGCCTCTGGCATCAGTCTCGGCCTCTTCACTTTCCTCCCAGCAGGGCATGTAGGCTGTCTTATAAACAGCGTCCTGGGTGCCTGCTCCGGCATCTCAGGATGCCTGAGGTGGGCAGGTAAGTGGGCTACACCCTCCCTCCCAGCTGGACTATCCCCTCACAACTGGCCTGGCCCTTAGGGTTTAGGGCAGTCTGAAAACACGGCATTTTATGATTCCACCTCTCCCCCTTTTAAACTTACATCCACATCCCTGCCAGAATATCTGGACCACCTGTTTAGATGTGAATGGTCTGAAGCCAAGTTTCTGGTAGCTTTGCCAATAGCCAGGAGAGGCCACTCCCTTTGAGGTGCAGAGCTCGAGATGTACTGTACCTGGGTGGTCCTGCTGCTTCACTCTGAGAGGCTGAGGGAGGAGAGGAGGGCTGGCTTCAGATACATTTGTGGGTGCACGGAGACACCAGCTCCCAGTCACTGAGGTAACAATCAGGGCTGGAGGAGGCTGTAACACCTTAAAACAGTCTTCAAACTTTCTCTCCACAGCTAATAGCTGGATTTACCATATAATCTGGTAAGTAGAAAGTAACACAGGAACACCCTTGAGAATTGCCAAGCCAGAGCCAAAAAAGAAGTTGCTGGGGACACGATGCCTGGGCAAGGGATGGGAGTTGGTTAGATAGAGAATGAAAGAAACTGTGGGAGCAATGGCTTGGAGGCACCAAATAAAGGGTGAGTTCAGGGGAAGCATCCTGAGGAATTTGGATTTCCACTTATGGGTGGCAAGAAGCTCTTGAAGGGCTTTAAGTGGTGGAGGGATGGATCAAGCTCGCCTTTCAGAAACATCACTCTGGAGCCTGCATGGAAGACAGACTGGAGAAGGGCAGGACGGGAGGGAGGGAGACCAGCTGGGAAGCAATGGAGAGTCCAGGCAAGAGAGGAAGGGACCCTGGGCCAGAGCGGTGGTGGGGGAAGGAGAGGAGGGCATGACTTTGAGGATTCCTCAGGGATAAAGTCCCCAGGCCTTGGTGAGAGATTGGCTGTGTGTTATTTGTGTGCAGGTGGAAATGGAGAGAGACTGGGACCCAGGGTGGTTCCCAGGGTTCCAGCTTGGGCAATAGCTGGATGGAGATGCCATCCTAATATGTGGGAATTCAAGAGAAGCGGGAGCTGGCTGTGGAGTGTGCAAATTTTAAACCGTCTGTCCCATAATCAACATTTAGCAAACCAATGTTTTAGCTACAATAAGCTTTGATTTCGCCACTGCACTCCAGCCTGGGCGACAAAGCAAGATCCTGTCTCAAGAAAAAAAAAAAAAAGAGAAGCAGTAGCAGGTTGCATTATACTGTGGAAGTGTGTGTGATAACCAGGCAGAGTAGACCAAGTGCAGGACCTGGATACGCCCATTTTCAAGGTGGTTGTGGAAAGAGGACACACAGAAAGACAGGCTGGAAACTGTCAGAGAGGTAGCAAAAGAGTAGCAAATGAGTCAGGAGAAAACGGTGTCTCAGAGGTCACAAGAGCTGAAAGATTCACAAAAGAGGAAGCAGTCAACAATGTCAAATATAGCAGAAAAGCCACGTAACACAAGTTCTGAATCCTGTCCACAGGATCATACACTGAAGAAGTCATTATCAACCTCAGGGAGAGCAATTTCAGAGGAGGGGCTGAGGCAGGCGTGACTGCAGAGAATTACAGAGCCTTTGGTGAAAGGAAGACAGGAGATTGGATAAAGATGGTAGATAGGGGCATAAAATCAAGCAAACTGTTCAGGGCAAGGGAAACTTGAGCAGCTTAATTGGCTGAGCTGGAACAGCCAGCTGAGAGGGAGGCATTAAAGAGAGAGAGAAAGAGGGTGATTGATAGAGTGGGATGGGAATGGGATGGATGGCAGCAAGAACATATTGGGTGGGTTTCTACTGAACCACAGGAGTGAGACAGTGAAGAGACAGGTGGAGAGGTTAACAGTGATGTGAGTTCCATTGTAGGGGGAAAAGGAGTGGGAATTGAAGCCTGATGGCCTCATGGGCTCTAATTCTAGAGGAAGTTGAGCTTACCCTAGATTTGTGGTGGGGTGGGCCTGCAGGGTTGTGGGGTTTCTCTGAAGATCTCAGAGAAGATGGAATGAATTAATCTGAGCATTCCTGAGTAAGTACAACAGAAGGATATGGGTCCAGACTGACAACAAACTGGCTCATGTGATTAACCATGGGTGGGCAGGGAAGGAAGAAGGAAGCCCAGGAGGGGCCTGATAGACCAGAATAATGTCGATGCATGAAAGGATTATGCTCAAGGGCCAGGTGCCAGGGAACAGGAATGTGGGAGGGCAAGGGGAATGTGGGCAGAAAGAAGCTATTGGCCTGAAGATGTCAGGGGAGGAGCAGTCCCAGGGAATAACGAGGCCCAGGTGGGCCAGAGTGTAGGCTGAGGTAGAGCACAGGTGAAGGTGATTGGAGTTGGGAGGTCATTTTACTTTGAGGCTGGAGCATTGGAGGTGCTGTCACAGGACAGGAGTGGGTGGCTTTGAGGACCCCAGCCATTTCCAGGGTGAATTAGGAACAGTGTTTGGTGGATTACAACAGGAGGAGTGTGGTTTGGGGTCTCCCAAATGTGTTTGATCATAAGGACACATGGGCTCTTGTTAAACATTGGCCTCCAGGTCTCACTTGGATCTCCCCAGTTCAGACCTCTGGGACAGGAGCCGGGGGATGTGCATGATTCTGATGATCAGGTGATTTTAATGATCAGGAAAGTTGGAGAAGGTTGATATTAAGACGGCATAGGCCTCCAAGTATGGAGAAGGGGACTATAGAGAAGAATGGATGAGAGGTTTGGAAAAGAAAGGGGTAGGAAGAAGAAAGAGGAAGGGACCAGGAGAGCCATGGAGAGTGGAGTGGAGGAGAGAATTCATGCCCAGAGGACTCACATTTTGGATGCTGAGCAAGAATGATGTGATGTGAAGCACTCTGGGGTCATGACTGGGCTCAGTCACGGTAGCCGGGATCCCACAGTGGCCGGGAGGGCATCAGTCTCTGGAAAGTCCTCTTTTTGTCCCTTGGTGATTCATGCAGGGCATCTCAGGATCCCAGAGCTGGCACCAGATTGACATGGAAGTGGAGTTGCCAGCCAACAGTGTGATGTGATTTCCACATGCCAGGGGAGCTCCCCTCCCTGTGCTCTGTGAGCATCCCTCACCGGAAGTTCCACCAGGAGCTGGGCAAGGCTGAAGCAACCAGGTGTGGAGGGAATGACACGGGCTTTAGAATCCTGGTCAGATCTGTATTCTCATCCTCTGCTACTTTCTAGACATGCAACCTTGGGCAACTTAGACTCTCTTTGCACCTCAATTTCCTCATCTATAAAATAGGGATACTAATACCTGCCTCAAAAAGCTGTCGTGAGGATTAAGTGGGCAAAGCACATAGAGTGCCAAGAATAGGTGCTCAGGGGCTCGAGCAAGAGGCAGAGCCTTGGTGGTGGAGACCAGTATCAGCTCCACTCCACAATGAGAGCCCAGAGCAGATGGGAGATGGACAGTGGGAGAGGAGCACAGCAGGTGCTCTTGAGTTTCTGCCCCCTACTAGTCACCAAAATCACAGTCCGTGTTTACAGAGGCATCTTACCTGTCCTCTATTTTTACTGTGTTACCAAGGTGGTAACAGTATAATATTATTTTTGTATAAAATGTTTTAAAGGACCACCTGATCTGTTGTCCCCAGGCACCTTGCACTTTGGGGGACGCTATGTGTTCATCATCAGTATATTCTGAAATAGGAAACAGAAACCAGAAATTTAATCATCCAGTACCCAGTCCACAAGAAAGGCCAATGACTCACTTCAGAATATGCGAGGATTGTTCACTCATTTCCTTCCATGTGGCGTGTTTGTCACTGCCTGGTCATGCTGTGAGGAAGAGCTGCTCTCACCTTCATGTTCATGAACCTGAGACAGACGAGGTCACATGGAGATCACTCAAGGGGTTCTTTCTTCCTGGAAATGCTGACGACTGAGAAGTTTGCCTCCCACAGCTGTATGAAAGGTTTTGTGAGGAAGAGGTTAGGGCAGCACCAGGGGTTAGCCCCGCAAAGTGCTATTCCCTAAGCCTAGTACAGGAAAAAGAAATTTCCCCTGTACTGGGTGGAAGGATGACTGCTGGCTTGCTCCCTTGCAGGAGAGTTGTTGAGCTGGAGCAGTGCCTGTCACACAGGTCACCGGGAGTCTTGTTAAAATGTGGGTTTTGAGTCAGTGCCTTAGGGTGGGGCTGAGATTCGGCATTTATGACAAACCCCGGGGACTGGAGAGGCAGCTGCTCCACAGCTCCAGGACGGGGCTAGGACACACCTGTGAATCTTCAATGTGGGTTCCTGCCATGGGGAAAATTCAAGTGTATGTAGAGGCTTGACTGTGGTTCCTGACCTGCTTGAGACACCCACACACTCTGACCCTATGTCTGAAACTCTGTTCAAAAGTCCAAATCTCAAATATCTATGGAATGCCTAGCAAGTGCCAGGCACTGGGCTAAGTTTACCTAACCCAGCTTGCTTGCTTCTCTTAAGACTCACTGTGCCATTCCACACCACGCTCAAGCAATCAACCCCAAACTCTCCCACTCACTCTGAGGAACAAGGGTTCACACTGGGAGGTGAAGTGGGCAGTGGAGTCAGGGAGGCCAGCTTAGGGAGCTCCACATCCCAGCTCTGTGAACTTGGCTGGTTATTCTGCCTTTTTGTGCTTCCACTTTCTCGTCTATAAAAAGGGCTTAATAACCCCCACCTCTCTGGGTTGCTGAAAGGATTAACTCAGATGATGCACGCAAAGTTCTTAGCCCTGGGCTGGTAAGCATAGCTGTTATGATTCATATTTAGGTTGTGTTTCCCCCATCAGAACCTTTGGTGCTCTGACCCTCTTTGCAGACACCTAGGCCAATTCTTGTGTGACTCCTTATGCTTGACTGTGTTACTATCTGGAAATTATTCTTACCATTTGGAAACCTCAGTACTGTCGACAGCACCATTAAAAGTAGTTCCAAATGGTTACCACACAAGAGGAGTCAAGAGGAGTGCCCCACAGCAGCTGTGTGTGCACTGGGGAGGGGGGTTCCTGTGAGGAAGGAACCAGAGAGGAAAGGGCCAAACTGACAGCCTCTTGCAGCCCTCCAGCTTGCTGTGCCAGCTGCTCTTGCACTGGACGCCAAGCTGTGCGGTGAGCACTTCATTCCTAATAATGCAATGTCAGTTATAAATCACTTATTTAAAAATCAAACTGGCCAACCCTAGATTGTCTTTATCATAGCACCACTTTCACTCACTTGCATTCCAAAGGGATTTTAGAAACATTATTTAACTTTTCATCATGGCATTTTTCAACCATATGCAAAAGTAGAGAGAATAGTGTAATGAACTCCAGCTTTAAGAGTTGTCCACATTTTAGCAGCAAAAGGTCTCTTGAGTGAAAGAGAATGGTGTGGGATCGTACACCCCTGCCACTCACGTGGGAGTGAATTGTACATATTCATGTCTTATTGGAAAAAAGGCTGAGAACTCTGGGTCTTTCCTGTCCATTTCCATTTGCATTTTTTGTTTTCCTGGAGACTGGGGTAATGACCCTTACTTTGCAGAGATTGACTGAGCCTGAAAAATGGGCTTCTGGTCAGAGCCTCACAAATGGACATTCCTTCCTGGGCTCTGCCTGCCCCCTCTGCTCCTGGGTGGAAAATGAGGAAGGAACAGGCACAAGCAGGAGGCTGCTGAGCTGGGAGCAAGGACCAAGGCTCTAATCTGGCCCCTCCCGCCACCCACTGGCAACCACCTGCCTGCCGAGGCCACCTGTCTCTTGCAGGGTGGGTTGTGTCCTGCTTTGTAGAATGATAACTCCTGTAAAAATAAGCACCTTAAACAGCCGAGAGAAAGGGACAGTAATCTGATCCCAGTCTGTGTGTACCCCACAGGGAAGGGGTGTGTCTGTCATACTTGCCCCTGCTTCGATCTAGCTCTGAAGTGCAGGGGAGACCATTTTTCCCACTCAGCAACAGCAGCCTGTGAAGTAATGGGAGGCTGTTCCCCAGTGGGACCATTACCACTATCATTTCTATAATGCTTTCCTTCTGAGAGGCTGAAGTCACCACTTCCCAACCCTGATAGCCCCACACTGGCTCAGGCAGTGGGTGTTGTGGAAAGAGGATGGGATGTGGAATTAGAATGTCTCACCTTCAGTCCTGGCTCTGCTATGTAATTTGCTCAGTGGCCTTGGGCAATCCCTGAGGCTCCATATTCTCCTCCTGAGTATAGTGATATTTTACCCCAGAATGACTCTAAAACTCATATACATATTATTAATCTTATTGGCTTAATTGGACTCGGTTTAGGCAAAACTGTGAAACAGAAGTGTTAATTTAGCATTTTCTACTTTTTCAGTCAGATTCCCCCTTTTTCCCAAGTTCCTCCTTTCCACTCACCCTTGAAGTACCCAATAATGTCAAGCAGCCAGTCAAGAAAATGGCCTAGAAAAGTAATATACATTAAAGGGCTAGTAGTTTAATCTTAATAGTCAAAATAGTCTACATTTATCAAGTGCTCACTGAGTGCCTGGCACTAAACATATTTTTTGGAGTTTTCACAACAGCATCATGAGGTATGTAACTATTATCCTCATCTTACATATGGGGAAACTGATCTAGAATTCAGACACTTGCTAGGAATTGCACAGCTAATTTGCAAAATCTGGGATTCAAATGCAGATGTGTCTGATTCTAAAAGCAGTGCTATTTGTTTATTTAGTCTTTTTGAGGCACTGAACCCTAGTGATTAAGAGCACAAAGTCTGAACCAGATGGCCTGGGTTCAGAGCTCAGCTCCTTTACATATTGCTCTATGACCTGGGCAAGGACCATGTCCTCATCTGTAAAAGGGGAAAAGAACAGTGCCACCTCATAAGATTATTGTCAAAATCAAATGAGTTAATGTATGTAGGGTTCTTAGAACAGTACCAGGCACATAGTAAGCACTATGTAAATTATAAAACAAAATAAATTAATTAGTTATAATCAGAAAAAAGTCAGTTTAGAATAACATGAAAGAAAAGGAGCATCCCTTTGTGCTCACCAGTCAACTTCACTTCTCAGTTTGATGGGAGGAAATTCTTCAAGACATTTGTACATAATCCCACACAAATGCACACAATTACAGAAGTCTGTTATTTTCACATGAAAAGGGCAACTTGTATTTTTCACCTAACATTTCACAGCTGTCTATCAGTACCTATGGAATTACCTCATTCTTATCAGCTGCAGAGTGCATGCCAGGTATAGATGTGCTATAATTAAATAATTCCTCTACAGATTATCTGTAAATTATGCTGCCATGAGCATTTTAGGATGTTTATCTTAGTATGTACAGGAAAGTGAACCCCTGGAAGGCTGACTTTGCTCTCAGAGACTGAGTTGGTACATCCAAGCAAGTCAGGTTTTTCTGTCAGTCTGGCTCCTTCTGTATAGGGGAGTTTGTGAAGCATAAATGCTTTCTGTTCCCTGCATTTCCCTCAACCATCTGCATTCCTCCTGCACTAGAACAAGGCAGCACAGCTCATCATCACCACCCACCCCCAACCCCGGGGTAGCCCGAAGCATCTAAACTGAGCCCTTTCCGGTCATAACTCAAGAAGGCAGTCAGGTGGCCATTGCCACTAGGTTTTACATACATTTGTTTCCTCTGTCTTCATTTCCATAATCAAGCTCCCTGCCCCCCTACAACTCCTCTCTCTCCTTTACTTTTACGGGCATCACCAGCGTCAACAGTCTGTCCCCAGCACTTTTTTTTTTTTTTTTTTGAGATGTAGTTTTGCTCTTGTTTGCTAGGCTAGAGTGCAATGGTGCGATCTCGGCTCACCGCAACCTCCGTCTCCCAGGTTTGAGTGATTCTCCTGCCTCAGCCTCCTGAGTAGCTGGGACTACAGACGCGTGCCACCATACCCGGCTAATTTTTGTATTTTTTTTTAGTATATGTGCTGCCAAAGTGAGCACTAATTTTTGTATTTTTAGTAGAGGCAGATTTCACCATGTTGGCCAGGCTGGTCTCGAACCTCTGACCTCAGGTGATCCACTGGCCTCAACCTCCCAAAGTGCTGGGATTACAGGCATGAGCCACTGTGCCCAGCCCCCAGCACTTTTAATCTCTCCCTTCTCTGCTTTCCCACAGCACTGGGAGCTCTGCTGCAGCTCATCCTTCTCTCACTCCAGATCCATGCCATGTTCCCTGCTAGGATGAAAGTCCTGGTAATGTGATCACCTTCATACCTCCCAGGGCTAGTGATGCTTTCCATATGGTAGATGCTCAATGAATTTTTAAAACTTCGTTTATATTTTTAAAATATGTTTTTGAATTTGTTTTTAAGTAACATTTTACATGATAAAAATAATATATGCTGGCCAGGCATGGTGGCTCACACTTGTAATCTGAGCACTTTGGGAGGCCGAGGTGGGCAGATCACCTGAGGTCAGGAGTTTGAGAGCAGCCTGGCCAAGGTGGTGAAACCCTGTCTCTACTAAAAATACAAAAAATAAACAAACAAACAAAAAAACCTTAGCCAGGTGTGGTGGCACACGCCTGTAATCCCAGCTACTAGGGAGGCCGAGGCAAGAGAATTGCTTGAACCCAGAAGATGGAGGCTGCAGTGAGCTGTGATGGCTCCACCGCACTCCAGCCTGGCCAACAGAGTGAGACTCTGTCTCAAAAATAAATAAATAAATAATGTAAAAAAAAAAAAATACATATACACACACACACACGCTTACTGTAAGGAAAAACTGGAAAGGAAAGCTGTGTAAATGAGGAAATTAAATCATCTGGAATTCCTATCCAGAGACGTTTTGGTGTATTTCTTTGAATTGTTGAATTAAGAGGATAATTAGTGAAAAAAAAAGCTAGTAATTAGACTGAGGATGTAAATGGGAAACAGGCTCCAGAGTTTGGTGATAAGAGTAAGTCTTGAAATGGGTGGTTCAAATATAGACAATCAGGTTGAGGTGTACTTTGCATAGAAAATGAGCCTGTGTTGTCAAGAAGTTCATCTTTTTTTCACTCTGTCACTATTTATTCAATAGTATTTACTGAGGTTTAGTAAGCCATAGTCCTCAGACAATGATTTCTCTGGCCAACGTGATAGTAAGTATGCAGCTATCACACAGGCCTTTTGGAAGCTGAGTTGACTTCCCTGCCTAGTAGACTGGACACCAAGTTCATGGCTAGCTCTTCAGGGGCAGGCACCTAGAGGGTAAGGCTTCTGAAAATATTGCAGAATTTTGCCTTTCTGGTCCATATCAGTGTGGCCAGCTCTTTGTATCAGTAGTTATGATATATTAACTTCAGGGAATTCTCTATCTTTCTTTCTGCAATTGTTCAAGTTCAGCTTTTCTGATTGATCTTCCTTGGTGATAGCTTAAGCACTTGTTATTCCTTACCTGTTACTGTTAGGGCTTGGCAAAGCAAGAACTTTAGGGATTGTTCTTTGTTAAAGTGCATTTCATCTAATGCCTACCCCAGCTGCCTGTTAACTAGTGCTGTTATGGGATGGGACTCAACCAATTACTTTGTGGCAGGAAGGGATCAACTCCAGGTTGAGTGCTCCCTGACAAAGCCTTTTGTGCTGCTCAGAAGTCATTGTTATGTTGTCCGTTCATGTGTCTCTTGGGCAAAGGAACCCAGGGTTGCAATATTTAACAATTTAAGTGTGGCTGGGTGTGATGGCTCATGCCTATAATCTCAGCACTTTGGGAGGCTGGGGTGGGTGGATCATTTGAGGTCAGGAGTTCTAGACCAGCCTGGCCAACATGGCGAAATCCCGTCTCTACAAAAATACAAAAATTAGCCTGGCATTGTGGCGCACGCCTGTAGTCCCAGCTACTTGGGAGGCTAAGGCGGGAGAATCGTTTGAACCCAAGAGACGGAGTTTGCAGTTAACTGAGATCATGCTACTGCACTCCAGCCTGTGTGACAGAGCGAGACTCCATCTCAAAAAGAAATAAATAAATAAAAATAAAAATAAAATAAATGTTTAGGTGAAGCCTGGTTGTGGACTTGAAGAAGTTTGAATTCTAAAATTGTTTATAGCATGACCAACATTCAGGGGATTATATTTATTTAGCCTATGGGGAGCTTTATGATGTAATATAAAGGTGAAAAGCCAAAGGAGTTCATTCATTCAATAAGTACTGAGTGCCAGGCCCCAAACTAAGAACAGAACAAAGGCAAAACCAGATATAGATCTTAGAGTCTATAGAGCAACAGGTATTCAACAGCAATAACAGAAATGAATAATTACTGGCTGTGACAAATTCCAGGAAGGAGAGGGTGCTGTAAGGCACATATAACTGGGGAACCTGACCTATGCTGGGTGTCAGGGAAGGTTTCCTAGGGAATAGAACATCTGGTTATTTAGTTTGTGGTACCTGAGTCTTCTCACCAGTAAAATAGGGATACTACCCTCTTTGACTCACAGAGACACTATAGCAAGAGTGGTCATGGACAAGAATGAGCTTTGAAAAATGCTCAGCGTTTCTAAAACTGAGTTTGTCCCTCCAGCCAAAGGGAGCTGTTCTCCAGCTTTGACATCTGTTGCCAAGCCAGGCAGTTACTCAGGTACTCTGACTGAAGACCTTTGATCATTCTCCTCCACTCTGCCAAGCAGCAGGGGTCAGACAGACCTGGGGTTAGCTTTGGTTCTGCCATTTAAATCTCATTTGAACTTGAGTAAGTTTCTTAATTGGTAAAGTCACTTTTCTCATTTGTGAAATGGGGCAAGTATTGATTAATGGCTTAAAGCTTGTAAAGCACTTAGCATAGTAGTTGGCATGTAGTTACTTCTAAACCAAGTATAGCTAATGTTATTGTAATTGTTATCATTGCTAATTATTAACTTTTTTTTTGTAGTGGGGGCTCACTGTATTGCCCAGGCTGGAGTGCAGTGGCTATGCACAGTCACAATCATAGCATACTACAGCCTCAAGTTCCTGGCTGAAGTGATGCTCTATCTCAGCCTCCCGAGTAGCTGGTACTACAAGCATGCACCACAGTGCCTGGAGCTAATTAATAACTCTTGTCAATTATTTCTTTGTAATAACTTTGGCCTTTTACCTCTATTCCCACCAGCCTAGAGAAAGCCCTTGTCGTTTGGCAAGAAGTGATTCCACAGCCTTCTGATCAGTGCCCCCAACTTGTCTCTCACTTCTCTAATTCATTCTACTTGCTTCCTAAAATAACAGTATTTTGCATATGTCACCCCTTTTAATATTATCATTGAAAAAATATTTGAAGCTCATAGCACAAAGAGCTAAACTTCCTAATATGGAAAGAGGTCCTAGATAATTGGTAAGAAAAAGACCTGCAAATGGGTAGAAAAATAGGAATACAAATTCCAAAAAAGAAAAAAAAAGTCTACTAAAAATGAAAAGATAAGCATCTTCACTTATTATAAAAGAAATGTAAATTAAAATTACACTAAAATTCATATTTTACTTATCAAGTTGACAAACATTGAAGGGGTTATTAATAACATCTTCTGGCCAAGCTGTGGGGAAATAGGCATTTTCTTACATTGCTGGGGAGTAGAAACTGGTACAATCCTTATAGAAGGCAATTTGGCATTATTTATCAAAATTACAAATGCATATACCCTTGGACTCAGCAGTTTTACCTCTGGAAATTTATTTTACAGAATACTTGCACATTTTATTTATTGCCATATGGTTTGTAATAAGAAAGGATTGCAAACAAGCTAAATGTTTGGTAAATTATGGTTCATCTCTTCAAAGAAATGCTATGCAAAAAAGAATGAAGAGAGTCCCTCTGTATTAATATAGGAAAATCTCCAAGATATATTAAGTGGTTTTTAAAAAGCAAAGTGTAGAACAATGGGTATAGTATGTTACTTTTTGTGTAGGGAGGGGGTAATAACACACACACACACACACACACACACACACACATAGAAACTCTGGTAGGCACGTACAATATTAATAGCAGTACTTATCTCTAGTGGGAGGGGGTCTGGGCAGATGGGAGACAGAGGTAAGAGGGGAACTTTTCAGTGGGTACCTTATTATATAGTTTTAACTTGTGAACCATACTGCAATGGCTCTGTGAATACTACCTAGTCAAAAAATTATATTTAAATTACTCCCACTATTAAACCATTAACATATATTGAGCATCTACCATGTGCCAGGCCCAGGGGATACAAATGTGAATATGGTTGTGGTTTGATGGAAAGATCCACTGAACTTAAAATACCTGATTCAGGTCAGGCACAGTGGCTCACGCCTATAATCCCAGCACTTTGGGAGGCTGAGGCAGGCAGATCACTTGATGTCAGGAGTTCAAGACCAGCCTGGCCAACATGGAGAAACCCCATTTCTACTAAAAATACAAAAATTAGCTGGGCATGCTGGCACGTGCATGTAATCCTAGCTACTTGGGAGGCTGAGGCAGGAGGATTGCTTGAACCCAGGAGGCGGAGGTTGCAGTGAGCTGAGATCACACCATTGCACTCCAGCCTGGGCAAAGAAGCGAGACTCTGTCTCAAAAAAAAAAAAAAAAAAAAAAAAAAAACCCTGATTCAAATTCGAATTCTGCTTCTCACTAGCTATGTATCTTGGCACACAGTAGGCATACAACAAGCATTTATTGAATGAATTTATGGTTGAAGTTACTTAACCTTCCTGAGTCTGTTTCCTCCCATGTAAGATGAGGATAGAGATGCCTCCTATCTCACAGGGATATTGTGAAGACAAATGATAGAATGTGTCATCAATTCTAGTGATAATTAATGAAACCTGCTATGTGCTAGGCAGTTTCACATCCATTATTTCCTTGACTTCTTATGGAAACCTGTGAGGTGGGCATATATTCACTTACTCATGAGGAAATGGAGGGACTGAGGGGAAGAATGGCTTGCCCAAGGTTTTCTTCTGGTCTTTATTGCTACCTCCCCCATGCTCTGCACTAGAAACTTTGTAGGTTATGCAGTAGATACTGTATAGTAGGTACTCAGGGAACTTTGAAAATCAAGAAAAACTAATGTTTTTCCACTGTTCTCACTGACACCTCAGAGCAACAGAAAATCAGTAAATGAATTTCAGATACTTCAATTTAGAAATATACTAGCTGGTCTGTTTGACATTCACTGCACTAAACACTTGGGGAAAATACAACAAAAATCAAATATTCATGCTTCTAATAAAGTAGGAAGGATAAAGACTAACCCACAAAAACACTCATAAGGGAAAGGTAGAAACTAATTCTAAAGGATGCTGCACTTAAAATCTTGTAGACTTACTAACAACTGTTTCTAAGAGGGATTAAAATGGTATACCCAATACGGTACAATTAAGAAAATTTCTTTGGAGTAAAACATACAAGCAGAGTCGTGCACAAATCAATTGATTTTTATAAACTGAAGGACAGGTGATTTTTATAAAATGACATGGCTCAATAAATAGAATATTATCAGCATGCAGAAGTCACCTCTGGGATCCCTTTCTGTCATAATCCACAGCTCAAGATAACCACTGTCTTCACTTTTAACATCACAGATATGCTTTGACTATTTTTGAAATTTATGTAAATGGAATTATATAGTATGTACCCATTTGTGGCCAGCTTCTTTCACTCAATATCCTATTTGTAAGATTCACTCATCTTGTTGAGTGTAAATGAGTTCATGCATTCTTATTACTATGTTGTATGTTACACAGTTTATCTCTCTTCTGCTGATGGACATTTGGGTTGTTTTCTTTTTGGCCATTATAAAGAGATACATTATAAACATTTTTCAACATCTTTTGGTGAATATGTGTATACATCTCTGTTGGGTGCATACTTGGGGTGGCATTGCTGGGTCATAGGATACATGTTAATTTAGCTTTTCTAGATAATGCCAAGCAGGTTTTTAAAGTGGTTGTAAAAAGTTCATTTTGACTAGCAGTATAGTCAGGCCCTTTAATTTTAGTCATTCTGGGTGGTATGAAGTTAGATCACATTGAAATATCAATTTGCATTTTTGGGATGATTAATAAATTGAGAAATTTTCCATATGTTTATTGGCTTTTTTGAGAAATGCCTGTTTGTCCTCTCTTGAGGACAGTTGAAATATTCTGCCTGTTTTTAATTGGATTTTCTGCCTTATTCTTGCTGATCCATAGGTGTTCTTTATATATCTGTAAACAAACCTTTTTTTGGATGTATGTGTTGTAATTATGTTTTCTCACTCTGTGGTTTGCATTTTCACTAGTGGTGTCTTTTCATGAACAGAAGCTCTTAATTTTAATCTTGTCCAATGATCAGTTTTTTTTCTTTATATTAGTAGTACATGTGTTTAAGACATCGTCTTTGTCTACCCCAAGGTAATGAAGATTTTTTTGGACATTTTCTTTGGATCGTGTTATTGTTTTACTTTTTACCTTTAAAATCCATCTGGAGGCCGGGCGCGGTGGCTCACGCCTGTAATCCCAGCACTTTGGGAGGCCAAGGTGGGTGGATCACCTGAGGTCAGGAGTTCGAGACCAGCCTGACCAACATGGTGAACCCGTCTCTACTAAAAATACAAAAATTAGCGGGGCATAGTGGCGTGCGCCTGTAATCCCAGTTACTTGGGAAGCTGAGGCAGGATAATCGCTTGAACCCGGGAGGCGGAGGTTGCGGTGAGCCAAGATCATGCCGTTGCACAACAGCTTGGGCAACAAGACCGAAACTCCGTCTCAAAAAGAAAAGAAAAGAAAAAAATTCCATCTGGAATTGATTGGGGATGGGGGGATTCAGTTGATCCAGCATCGTTTACTGGAAAGAGAGAGCTAATCTCACCCCCAATACAGCACAGCAGCACCTGACATAAATCAAGCGACCACATATTGTAAATCTGTTTTTGGACTTTATTCCATTGGTCAGTTTGTCTATCCTTCTACTATTTCTATGACTTTATAATGGATCTTGATATAAGATAGTGTTGTCTTTTCCAGTGGGCTCCAATTTTTCACCCCACCAAATCATCTAGTGCTGAAGTGCCACCGCCAACTCGCACTTTGCTTTCAATACGTCTATGCGAGTGCAATTGATTTGCCTGTTCCCATGGCTGGTTCATTTGTGGTTACCTGGGTCTTTGTCTCATCAAAGCCCTTCACACTGAAAGCCAGCCAGGTGTCTGCAGACGAGCAAAGCAGATCTGTTAGGTAATTAAATAACGCGGGGAAGGAGGAGGAGTGGATTCGACGAGGCTGTCTCTGGAGAGAGCTTCAGAAAGGAAGTGATCGAGCTATACTTGAGGACTGGCTCCTTGGGGAGATACGAAGAGAGCCAAACTCTAAAATCCGGGCAGAGGAGGGCCTGGCTAGGTCACCGAATGTAAATGTCTCGGGGGGTTCCGCAAGGCAGCGCGAATCGGCTCGCCGGGGTGGGGCCGCGGAGCCGCAAATCACCAGTTGAGGGCCGGAGTGCGCGCCGCGCACTCAGAGCTGCGCCTGCTGCTGGCCGGGCAGGGGACGGGGCCGGGGCCGGGGACGGGGACGGGGCCGGGGCCGGAGCCGGAGCTGCGGGGCGCACCGGCTAGACGCGCGCGGGCTTCTCGGCGGGCACGCCCCGCGGACCATGAGCGTCCCCAGCTCCGGGAGCAGCCGCGGCGCGGGCGGTGCGAGGCCGGCCGCGCGGCGCCTTTGAACCCCAGCCGGAGGTCCAGAGATCCGGAGAGCCCGAGCGCCCAGCGCCGCGCCGGGAGGTGAGTCTCCGCCGCGCGCCCAGCGTCCTCGGGGTGCTGTTCCTCCCGGGGCGCCTGGGCCTCCCCCACCCCGGTGAGGACACGCTAGGAAGTTTGTTGGAGAAAGTTAGGCTCTGGGGAAAGTAGAGCCGGCGCTTGTTGGTCGCTACCCACCCCCGCCAGCGGATTTAGCGTTGGGGGCGGGGGTGACTGAAGTGGGGCTGGGGCTTGCGCTCTCCCGGCCCTCCGAGCGCTGGGACTCCCCGAGACGTGGCCCACGGCGGGGAGCGCTCAGCGATTGGCGGCTAGGCATCTTGCTTGGTGGCACTCGAGCGGCATCTTCCCGGGCGCTGGCCTCGCCCGACCCCCTGCCCGCCGGAGGTGCTCTGCCGGCAACCCCGCCCTGTCCCGCCAGGTCCCTCTCCGCAGAAGCCGGCCGGGGTCGGGGAGATGCGAGGGCCCAGAGCGCTCTGCTGGAAGCCCAAGGCTCCGAGGAGGCGAGTTTCTCCGGTAATCTCTTGGGAAGTTTGCAAAGAAAGCGAAGGAGCCTGCCCTGTAACTGTTGACAACATCTCCCTCTCTCCCTTTGTTGAGAAAGAATGAATAGTTGGTTGTGTCGCTCCCTCTGCGTCGCGGTGGGGCGAGGGGAGGGAAGGCAAAGGAAGGGAGGGACGGTGGGAAGGAGGTTCCGATAGATCGTACAGCCCAACTCTCCTTACCCACTTCGGCCGCTGAGGGCGCCGCCGCTTTAAAAAGGTGTAATCAGGTGTAGACACTCGTCGAGGAGGAGGTTGAGCGGACTCCGAAGCATCTGGCACGGCGGCGTGTTCCGTGGGGCGGCGGGTCGGGTCATGGTTGGGGTTAACTCGCTTGAAGCAAGGTGCAAAGGAGAAAAGCCATTTTCCTAACCTCATATCTGTTTTCGCTTAAAGCTGTTAGCTGAGATGGAAAGTAGAGCCGTGCATTCAGATTCTTTTAAACCTTGACTTTATCTCCCAAGGCTACACAGACCTCCCCAAGGAAAGTACGCTGGCCGAGGGAAGGTCAGTTTGGGAGCTGATAGCCTCCCTTGTGTTGCATGGGACTGAGTTGAGATCCTGGGGGTTGGGGGAGGCCTCAGTGCTGGGGGTGGGGCCCAGCTCAACACAGGTCCAAGTGGGAAGGGGCTACCCAGGTAACAACCGGGAAGCCCACAGGCAAAGCGCTTGTCTGCGGGCGTGCCAGGGGGTATTGAGGATAATAACGTAAAGACCTTGCCAAGCCAGGGCCTCCCACACCACTCCAACTCCAACTTTCTCTAAACTGCTGCTGAGAAGGCTGACATTTCCAGGATGACTAACCAAGGTCTAAATCTCCTGTTCATATAGACAGAACTGCTTGTCAAATGGATGCTAATCTTAAGAACCTTATCAGGTAAATCCTGTACTGTGTTGCTTGAAATACAATCCATGGAGGAATTATTCATACTTGAATCATTTGGCTAGACTTCATAAGTTTACTTCAAAAGTAAAGGGATACTCTTAATTCCTAAAGCCAAGCAAAACTTCATTTTAAGTGGATAAGCCAATCGAATATGTGTGGTTGTTTCATCTCCTCTCTCCATCTGACTCTTCAGAGAAGATACAAAACTACAGATCCAAGTTGTAAATTCTCTGTCATGGGGCGGCCGAGACGGTTACATTTCCAGAGTTTAAAATATAATGAAAAGTTCTTAAAGCTCACATCAGATAACCATTATGAGTTAAACTTGAAAATATCCCGTTTCAGAAATAAAAGAGTAAAATCCAAACAAGTGGGCTGCTTATATCTGCCTCAGCTTGCAAGATCATCAGTTTCTTTGAGACATCATTGTAAAGCAAGTGAGCTGGGCTTCAGTTCACAAGCATTTCAAAGCCCAGCAACTGACCAGGCCCAGGAAGGCAGCACATGTGGTAGAGTTTGTCAGGCTCGCTCTTGTTCCTGATGTTCACATGAGTCTCAGATTTTCGTATCAAGATGCAGAGTCTTTGACTTTTGTATAATATTTCAAAATCTGGCATTAGACTGAGTCAGGACGTTGTGTTTGTTTTCCTGCACAGTAGAGAGAAGTCAGATGGCCAGAGTCTCACCTGGGCTTTTTTCTAAAGACTGCATGTAGGCTCACTTGGTTTGCCTGTACGTGTGTCTGTGTCTGTGTCCATGTCCTACTTGGCTTGGTGTCTTTGCATCTGTTGTTCTAGGTTAAAACGTTTCCCTCCCCATCCTTCCCAGTTGCAGTCTTCATTTGTGAATTCTCAGAGTTACTTCCTTTGTGAACCCTCAGTATAACAGAGATACAGTGACTTATCTGACAAGACAGACAAGAGCAGCCCCTGTCCTGCTTAGAGGGGACCTGCTATTTACTAAATGCTTGCAGTATTTCAAGAACTTTGTATACACAATCACTTTTAATTTTTACAACAATCTTATGAAATAGCTGTTAAGTCATTTTTTAAAATGAAAAACCGTCAGAGAGGTTGAGTAACTTGTCCCAGGCCATACAGCTAGTAAGTCAGTGGCAGAGTAGAGATTTGAACCTGTAGATATCTGCATCCAAAACCTAGGTTCTGAGTCATACCATTTTATTTTTAAAAAATCAAGTGGTACATAAGAAGTATATAATGACTAGGGACATTGAGACAGAAACATTTCCAAGTGGAGAAAACATGGGAGCCAGAGGCTGGAAACTTGGGTTTAGTCTCCATCAGCTGTCATTCCAACCACTTGTTCCTACAGCAAGACCTTTGCATTTGCCAGATCCCCTGCCTGGAACCCCCTTCAGACCTTTTTTTGACTAGTTCCTTCCCTTCCCTTTTTTCAGGTCTCCTGTCATTGTTACCTTTTCAGAGAGGCCTTCCCAGTCCACCCTAATGTAAAGTAGTCCTCCACCCCCAACAGTCATCTTTTGTCAGTTCATCCTGTTTTATATTCCTTAGCGTGCTTACAACTTGGATGTTACCTCATTTTCTTGTTTGTATAGGTTGGATTCCTCCATGAGAGCAGGACCTTGTCTAATTTATTATATCCTTAGCCTTGGTACACCATAAGCCCTCAGAGAGTATATATCAAATGAACATTTATTTCCCTTATCTAGAAAAATGAACTGGGAATTACCAGTACTTATGGTCATTACTTATTGTCTGCTTCCTCCAGAGTATTATTAGCTTCGTGAGGACAGACAACTTCTGTCTTGTTTAATGCTGTCCCCAACACCTAGCACAGTGCCAGCCATAAAGGAGGCCCTCCATGAATGTATGCATTGAAGAATGAATGTTTCTATTGATTGAATGATACCCCTTCATCATCATTGAATTCTGTTTTGCAGGTAAACAATTATGACTCAATTGCTGTGTACCAAAAAGACTCACTAATCCAGTGGTTCCCAATCCTGGCTTCACACTGGTCAATACTGGAGACTGATGCTAATGTCCCACCCACAGAGATTCTCATTTTATTGTTCTGGGCTGAGGCTTGGGCATCAGGATTTTAAACGCTTCCCAGAGGATTCTTATGTGTAGCCAGGTTGAGAACCAATGGTTTACGTTTTTATAGTATAACTCATTCCTTGCTTTGGTCCTTATAGGCTTGAAGAAGCCATGGTGAGAGAGAGCAGGGATATAATTCATGGGTATTGTATGATTCCTGACAGTTTAAGAGGTACTTTCACAGCTGTTATGACATCTGATAATAACAAGTTAAGGGATCTACTCTCTGGTTTAAATATTGCCTTTATGTTGATGATTCCTAAAAATCTCCATCTGCCCTCACTTCTAATTGTGCATACCTGTATCTAACCTCCTCTTAGACCAAATTGTTTGCTGATACCTCACATGCAGCAGCTCCAGTGCTGTGCTTGGTTCCTGCAGGGGTCCCCTACTGAAACTACTCGGCATGTTACAGCATCACACCACCTTCTGTGGCTGTAGGCTCCTTCCTTCCAGCCAGATGCCTCAAACTCTGATGTCTCATCACTCTCTCCTTTCTCTCCCTTTACCCAGCTGCTGCCCCAGGTCAGACTTCTTCATTGTTCCTCCATGGGTTTCACCATCAGCCTCAGTAACCTCCCTGCCTCCTTTTTCTCTCCCCTCCAGAACAACCAGAGTCACCTACTTGGCTACAGACTGGGTTCTGTCCTTCCCTTCCAGATCTTCCCTAGCACTTACAGTCAAGTCCAGAGACACCTTGGCAGGGCCTTTAAGACTCCATGGTCTGGTCCTGACCTAAGTTGCTTCTGGGAGATGCTTCTCGGCTTCACTCGAGCCATAGCACACAACTTGGAGTGTCCTGAGCCTGTGGGGACACTTCCATACCTTTATGCATCTGCCACTATAGCATCCTCCCAGGAGGCTTTTCCCCACATGTTAACTTTTCAAAATGCTTTGTCTCTATTGTTGCCCTCTCTGAGCCTTCTCAAGTCCTTTTGTCAAAATTAATTGTTCCTTTCAGCATAAGGGTCTCTATGAATTATTCTCTCTTAGAGTTCATAGTCAGGTATTGGGCCTTAGGCATCTTTGTTTCTCCAGGTGTCTTGTATGAAATAGGCACTTAAATGTTTGTTGAATTGAAGGTAAGAAGGGGAAGTATTAACATCCCTTGTTATTGGAGAATAAATTGAGGTGTTGGTAACTTGAAGGACATTTTAGAACACTTTAGGACAATCTTGAAGTCTAAATAGATCTTGCGGAAGCAGAGAGGAAACAGGCTGCCAGAGGCACTGGTGCTAGGGTGACTTTTGCCCAGCATGCTATTGGAAATAGATTTGATCAACAGCGTGGCCCTATGCACATGAAGAAGTTCTGTAGGGTGCTGCAGGCCTCCCCACGAGGTTCTTTGAAATGACCCAGTCCTGTCTGTGAAGAAGGAAGGTGCTGATAGCTTGAACAGGCGAGAAGTCACAACTGTGGGGGTGTGTGTGTGTGTGTGTGTGTGTGTGTGTGTAGGGTGGAAGAATCCTAGTCGGTTTACATCACTTGTGTTCAGGCAGTGGGGCTAGGGAGTTTGGTTTCCTCTCTAATGAGGATGGTTAGCATTGAGCAAGTGCTGACAGTGTGCCAGGTACTGGCCAGAGCTGGGAGGGGCTGC
The DNA here is from genome assembly GCF_028885655.2 of Pongo abelii. NCBI lineage: Eukaryota > Metazoa > Chordata > Mammalia > Primates > Hominidae > Pongo > Pongo abelii. The sequence goes on from NC_071985.2 coordinate 139,305,425, forward strand.
ACAGGACTCTGCCCTATTGTTCTGCACCCACTGTGAGCAGACCTTCTGTGTGGTCCCAGTTGGACATGGAGCAGGCAAGCCCCAGAATTACTGGGTTTGACAATGAACCGAGGACAGAGTTAGGATTGTACACCTTCAGTAAAGATGCTCCTTCCATCTCACCCCCAGGAAGTACTTCTGTACTTCCCCCTATCTCATGTGGAAGCAGTAGAACGTGTGTGTTTTGTTGTACACACACATACAAACACATGTGTTTTCTTTACACACTCTAATGTCATTGTCTCGGCTCCACTTCTATCAGCTTGTGGAGGGTTGCATTCTTCTTTGTTGTCTTCAGGCCACGTCCCAAGTCTGCAGTTCCTTTGTAGAACTGACTCTGCAGTAGTGCTATTAAGTGAGGATTTTCACGCAAAGCTCTTCCCTGAGTAATGCAGTGGAAAGAGTGGTCTGTGAGGAAAAGAGGGCTGCTGGGCTGGAGAACAGACTAAGGGGCAGCTCTCCTCACCAGCCAATGGGAAGGGCTGTGTGTTGGGCTTGGCCACCCTGCAGTGCTGTCCAGACCAGAGTCTGATATCATGACTAGTGTAAGACAGATCCTGGAGCCTCTATCTCCAGGAGCCAGCCTTTTTTTTTTTTTTTTGCCTCCTATTTCTTTTCCTCTGTATATTGGCCTTAAAAATGTATTATATAATTTGTCTTAGGCCGAAACCATAGTTTGCTTTGGAGCTGGAGGTACTGACTCTGCTCAAGGTAAATGCTTCTGCTCGTGGTCCTAGCTAGGAGAGAGTGTTGGGGCTACTTGCTGCACACAGCCTCATGTGCCATTCTCCTTTCCCTTTCCATGCTTCCTTTGCCCCCCACCCCCACCATTTTTTTTCTTTTCTTCTTCCCTTCTCCCGTCTATTCTTCCCTGACTGTACAGGCACCCATGGGCATTACCTATCCCTGCTGGTGGCAGGCAGATCCTGACCCCTCTGGGGGGCCATGTACGTGCAGCCCCCACCCCAGTGGCTTTCCTCTGCAGCTGAGCCTGCTGGTGTATGGCAGAATGGCCCACCTCCTGACCCCTGACCCTAGCCCGTGTTCACTAATTAGAGTGCATTGATTTATTTATAAACACTGAGTCTTTGCCAGAAAAATTCTGTCCCATCATCCTGGGTAGCACAACTGAGGACTGGTCTAGCACTGAAGACAATTCTAGCAGCTAAAGAATTTCAGTAATCCCTGCCTGTTCTTATCATTTACAGGGCAGTGAAAATATGTGAGCTAATTATCTAACAGTTTATAATATTTTCTTTCATACATTTATTACTGCAACTACGAGTCCTCCCTTAATCATCTTTTTTTGCTAGTTGTGCATGGCTTATATGCCTCTAACAACTCTGAAAGTGTTTGCCCTCTTGGTTTTGCTGCCAACCCAGGAGAATTCCTGTGTAGGATCATTTCAGGAGGAAGGTAAGTAAACTTCCCATTCTTATTAGACTCCACTAGTGATGCCATTAAATGTTGATCTGTTAATGGTCTGTGAATATTCCATTTTATGTGGCATATTTCCATTTCCTTTTGTAAGTAGGAAGTCAGTTCTTGTGACTCTCATAGATTTATACCTTCACTCTTTTCTTTCCCCCTTAGAGTTGAGAATTATGGCTGCAGGAAAATTTGCAAGCCTTCCCAGAAACATGCCGGTGAATCACCAGTTCCCCCTGGCCTCGTCCATGGACCTTCTGAGCAGCAAGTCCCCTCTCGCTGAGCATCGCCCAGATGCCTATCAAGATGTGTCTATACATGGCACCCTTCCACGGAAGAAAAAAGGTCCTCCTCCCATAAGGTCCTGTGATGACTTCAGTCACATGGGCACCCTCCCCCATTCCAAATCCCCATGGCAGAACTCACCTGTGACCCAGGATGGCATCCAGGAGAGCCCATGGCAGGACCGGCATGGCGAAACCTTCACCTTCAGGTAACTTCTGTAATTTCACTAGTGAAGATAATTTGTCTTAAACAGCTTTTTAAAAGGTTTTTATGACCGGGCGTGGTGGCTCACACCTGTAATCCCAGCACTTTGGGAGGCCGAGATGGGTGGATCACGAGGTTAGGAGTTTGAGACCAGACCAACATGGTGAAACCCTGTCTATACTAAAAATACAAAAATTAGCTGGGCATGGTGGTGTGTGCCTGTAATCCCAGCTACTCGGGAGGCTAAGGCAGGAGAATCACTTGAACCCGGGAGGCAGAGGTTGCAGTAAGCCGAGATCGCTCCACTGCACTCCAGCCTGGGCAACAGAGTGAGACTCCGAAGTTTTTATTAGGAAAAACGTCAAACACACACAAAGTTGAGCAAATAATTTAATTAACTCCCATGAACCCGTCAGCCGGCTCCAACAGTTACCAGCTCAAGGCCAGTCCTGTTTTGTCTGTACTCTCACCTACTTCCCTCCTCTGATATTATTTTGAAGCAAATCTCCGATTTCATATTATTTCATCTGGAAATATTTTGGTATGTTCCTTTCAAAGATAAGGACTCTTATTTTAAAAACTATATAACCACAATGTAAAAAAACTATAACACTTAAATAAAAATTAACCACTTCTTAACATTATGTAACATTTGAGGGTATTTTAAAATCCAGCTTCCTCTCTTAAGTCCCTTTAAAGAAAGCCCAAGTATTTTCTTTTTATCACAGCATCAGATTCTGAACTATGTCCATCCACTTCTATAGAGATGCCAGGATGTCTATAAATTAGACCCCATATCTCCTTATATTTAGTTGTCAGCATGCTGAAATAAAATTTTATATGGATGCACCAGCAGGTCAGCTTCAGAATACTTTAGGACAAGAATTGATTTTTCCCGCTCTGTGACAGAGATCTGGGTAAATGAGCCTTATGGTTGTAAATGCTTTTTCTCTGGATTTGTAATGGGCCTGGCTGTGATTGGTTTCTGCCTGTTAGAGCTAGTTTGGAAACTGCACTCCTTTTCCTGTTGGGGAAGATCAGCAGCCTGTGATGCTATCTGGTAAAGAATGGGACTGTTTCTTGTGTTATTTCTCTTTTTGTCCAAGCTTGTCGCAAAGCCACTTGGATCCTAGCTCATTTATTTGTTCAATATCTATATATGGAGCACCTATATTAGAGTATGTTGATTTCATAAGCCCCAGGGCTTCCCAGGAAAATTCTGCTCAGTCCTTCTGATTATCTTAAATGAAGGGCTAGTCCAGCATTGAAAACATTCTAGCAGCCAAATTATTGAGCAATCTGTTCTTGCCCTTTTATAGGGTGGTGGAAATATGTGGACTAACAGGGTAGCAGTGGAGCGTCTGAAGCAGTGTCTTCCCAGAGTTTACATTCTAGTGAGTGAATTAGGCAGTATGTACAAATAAATAAGACAATTGCAGATTATACCAAATGCTGTAGAGGAAATGGAGTGATATGCTGGAGATTTATTGGAGGTGGTACGTTTTTGGTAGGATGAACAGGTTTCTGAGATGACATTTAAGCTCAGATTTGCATAATGAGAGAAAGCAACCATGGGCCTTCCAGGCTGTTGCAGGCATAGGGAAGTCAAGTGCAGAGAACTGGAGGTGGGAGCAAGTTTGGCATGTTTGAAAACCCCAAAAGGAACTGGAATGGCCTGTGGCTGGAGTGTAGCACATTGAGAGGAGAACAGTGTTGGTGTTGGTACAAAGCTAGGTGAACAAGAGTTCAGAATTATTCTCAGTTCCATAATTGCAGTAGTACAAGAAGAAAATAAGTGGAGGCCCAGATAATCTCCATAGAAACCACTAGAGAGCCCTGAATTGCTTCTGCCACCAGATTAGGACATTCCTTGGGGTATCCTGGGGGTTAGAAGGTCCTGGACCCGCTCCACAAAATCTAGGCGGGTGACGTCCCAGCTCAGAAAGCTGGCAGGCAGCCGCTGCTGGAATGGGTGAACATGGAGGTGCATACCTGTGCACAGGATTGTTAATATCGCATCATTGGCACTTAAGGGGCAAGAATGCAGGAGGTGAGCAGCAAAGACAGGTAACTTCTGGCCTGCTAAAAATGAGCACAGATGCCAGGCTGCGTGATATGGAGTCAGAACCAACTGTTAGCTGGCTTACGGTGGACCGCTTTTCATTTATTAACTTAAACTGTCCTGAGCTAGGTGTCTACCGTGTACTAGACACAGACAGTTTATAGACTTACTCCTTGAAGTTCTGAGGCCCTGGCTAGGTGCCAAGTCTTACAAAGGGAAACTCCACACTAGGGGGGTGGGTGGGGAGGCGGTAGTAACGGAGTCACCCTTCCTATCTTGGGGAAGTTCTTGGTAAACACCCAAGGTCCAAGCTGTCAAGCTGCCAAGAGTCTAAAGCTTTTTGATTTGAAAACTGACTTGGACAGAGGTCATATTTCTGTAAAAGATCTTATCGGAGGGTGGGCGCAGGTCCTGAGTTTGAAGTCCAGGCTGTGGAAGACTTAAGCACTCCTGGTTTAGAGTTTGTTTATGATTGAGAGCTATATTAATCCAAATTCACATCTTTTTTTCTTAACTGAAAATATCTTATTGTTAAAGATGAATACAGGAAGTAACAAATGCATATCCCTCAAAAATTGTGCTGAGTGAGAAGGCACATGGTTCTCTGTTAAAGGGTCATAAAGTCCTGCCCTGCTCTGTACTACTATTAATATATTTATTTTTCTAACACATTAAAAAAAATCTCCTGAGGTGTTCCCAATTTTGAGGAGTTCAAAATACATTATATTCTTTTTTTGTTAAGTATTCTTAATAAGATTATAAGCTGCCTCAATTCCTTTTTGAAACCAGCAATGATATAAACAAAGTTTATGCATATGCAAAGCTAGGACCAAGCAGCCTGAATGAGAACCCAAGGCTTTAGAGAAGGAGGTTTTGCCAAAGGTGCCACAGCAAAAATACAGTGAGAGAAATGGAACTTCTCATTCAGCTCTTCAGGTTGAAAGGAGCTGTGAAACACCAACCATTCACTCCAGCTCAGTCACCTCTTTTTTTCTTTTCATAGTGAATTCAGGGGTTAATTTCAGTTGACAGTGACTTGCCCAGATGTCAGCTCTGAAAACATTGCATCTATCATGTTGGGTATTGGCCTGATGGGTATTGGCATGAAGATAGTGGGTCGCCTGGGATGTCTCCTGCCTCCTCTATCTTGCTCAGAGGGAGGCCCTCCAGATAAGCACCTCTTGGTCTTGTGAAGTACTCTGTTGCAAGTTTGCTCTTTTCCAAAAAAAAATGTTTAGCTTGTTAATCATTAAAAAGTCACCTTTATAGGCCAGGCTTGGTGGCTCACACCTATAATCCCAGCACTTTGGGCAGCCGAGGTGGGCAGATCACGAGGTCAGGAGTTCGAGACCAGCCTGGCCAACGTGATGAAACCCCATCTCTACTAAAAATACAAAAAAATTAGCCGGGCATGTTGGCCTGTGCTTGTAATCCCAGCTACTTAGGAGGCTGAGGCAAGAGAATCGCTTGAACCTGGGAGGTAGAGGTTGCAGTGAGCTGAGATCACACCACTGCACTCTGCCTTGGGTGACAGAGCGAGACTCCATTTCAAAAAACAATAATAATAACCTTTATTATAATTGAACATTCATTGAACATACATCCTATCGGAGGACCAAGACAAAGCAGAGGAAGTCTCCTCTTTGACCTTAAAACTTGTGTGATTAAGCTTTCATATATACATGTGTCATTTCCTCCATTATTAATTCCTCCATTATTATCCTAATAATTATAACATGAATAATTATCCTAATATTATTAATTGTTATCTCCTACATTTTATAGTTTTCAGATAGCTTAAAGGATATGTTCATAAACTACCTTGTTTGAACATTGTAACCCTGTGTGAGAGACATAGCAGATTTCATTATGAACATTGTTATCACCATCATCAGTATCATCATTTAGAGTTGAGGAAATGGGTTCAGGGATGTTGAGGGACCTAAGATCATACCTTAATGGATGACTGAGCTAGGATTAGAACCCAGAAAGTATTATAGGGCCTTCCCCAGACAGTGTGTTCCATAGCCTCCCAAGAATGTTGGCACCAGCTGTGGGCATCCTCTGAGCTATCTTCTTGCACAGGGGTCAGTACCCTGCTTATATTCAGCGCTTTGGACACCTACTTTGGGGAGAATGGAGCCTTGCCTGCCAAGAGCCAGGCAGAAGGCAGGCCTGGAAGGGGGAGTTGGTCTTCTCTTTCGGTGACTGTATCTCTTGGCTTTGTTGTTGTCTTGGCTGCCCTTGGATGTACTTGTGGTTTTGAAAGGAGGCCAAAGCCAGAAGCCAGGGAGCTCTTAAACCTGCTGCTTGATGTCACAGAAGGAGCCTTTGTTCTGCAGGCAGACCCAGGTTTCTCTGAGAGGTCTGCAGACAGGATTTCCTCTTGACATTCACATTGTTCAGCTGATATCCCCTTGATTCATTTATCTTCAAGGATGAATTTTTATTATTATTATTTATTTTTATATTTTTCCATAAGTTATTGGAATTCAGGTGGTATTTGGTTACATGAGTGAGTTCTTCAGTGGTGATTTGTGAGATTTTGGTGCACCTATCACCCAAGCAGTATACACTGCACCTTATTTGTAGTCTTTTATCCCTCGCTTCCCTCCCACTCTTCCCCACAAGTCCCCAAAGTCCATTGTATCATTCTTATGCCTTTGCATCTCATAGCTTAGCTCCTACATATCAGTGAGAACATATGATGTTTGGTTTTCCATTCCTGAGTCACTTCACTTAGAATAATAGTCTCCAGTCTCATCCAGGTCACTGCAAATGCTGTTAATTCATTCTCAAGGATGAATTTGTATTCAAATCTGGAAGCTTCCTTGGGCTGAGAGGGGACTGGTTCCTGTTGTCGGGATGTCTGTGTTGCTAGGATAGCTGAGGGATCAGTGCTTGGATACCATTCAGGTCTTTTTCCTGCCTGTGGGTACGTGGAGGCACACATTCCTGGGAACAGCTGTGAGTGCCTAATTCCTTCGGCCTCTTGTGCTGTGGGAGCATGTGGTAGGACAATGTGGTGTTTCATTAGTTTGCATGAGTGGAACTGACTGACTCGTCACAAGTGTTTTAACTGACAGTGGCCAGAAAGTCTGCAGAATTATCCCTAGTTAAAATGAGCAGTACATTTTCCCAGGCAGTAAGTAACCTACCCTGTCACGATGTCAGATCTTCAACGTTGAAGCAAAGATGTAAGGTCTGGAATCTATGCAGCTTTTTCCTCTAAAACATTGATTTAAAGTCCTAACTCTGGGCTGTATCAATGCCCTCATCTGAAAAATGGTTTTAGTTATTCCTCTTCGGAACCATTGATTTCTGTAACTACTGCCTTCTCTTTAACAAAGCAAGATGTTCCCTCAGACACGCAAATACACCAGCCTTTAGCTCAGGGTTAATCAGAAGGATGTACGATGTGAAGGTCCACACGCAAACATCTGCAGTTTATTTATACCCAGGCATGTCTGCTGTCTGCAAATTGGAAGCTTTTTGTGTACTTTTTGGAGAAAAAAATTGGATTTTGAGTTAAAAAAAAAATCTTGGGTTGGGTGCGGTGGCTCATTGCCTGTATTCCCAGCACTTTGGGAGGCCGAGGCAGGTGGATCACCTGAGGTCAGGAGTTCGAGACCAGCCTGGCCAACGTGGTGAAACCCTGTCTCTACTAATAATACAAAAATTAGTTGGGCATAGTGGCACTTGCCTATAATACCAGCTACTGGGGAGGCTGAGGCAGGAGAATCACTTGAACTCGGGAGGTGGAGGTTTTAGTGAGTTGAGATCACACCACTACTCTCCAGCCTGGATGACAAGAGTGGAACTCTGTCTTAGGGGAAAAAAAAAAAAAAAAAAAAAAGCTTTTACTAGATTAATAGATTCTATTTAATAGAAGGTATACTTAGCATAGTGACAATGGCTTAACAGCCCAAGTTGAAGAATGTTTCTGGAAGGTAATAGTCCGTGGGTTGAATTGATGTTTTTATAAGTTTAAAGTTGAGTTTTAGTAACATTTTGAAATACCCCTTGGTGTTTGAATGCAGCTGTTGCAAATGGTTTAGTGCATTCCGAGGAATGGTGAATGTCCCGGTCCCTGGTGGCCTCTGGTGTGCTGAGGACAGGAGCAGCTGGGTCAGAGGTGAGCTCAGCCCCTGCATCTTGCGCTGCTCCTGGGTTGAAGAAGCCCAGAGGGTGGGAAGTGCCTGCAGATCTACCAGCTGTCTGATGGTTGTCCTAAATCCTCTACTGACAAGGATGATTTGAACCTAAATGCCAGGATCTACGCATTCTCAGCTGTTCTGGGGCAAAAAAAAAAAAATTGTTAACAGATTGCAAACCACAACCAAGAAAATGATCAGAGAATTACACAATGCAGTCCTTGTTGAGTGGAGCTGCGTAACATCTCCTCTGGACTGCCCCCTCCTCACTCCCACCCCAGGACAGGCCTGTTTTAAATTGTGTTTTTTTCAGGCCACCAGCATGCTATTTGGGAAAGGTGAGGTATTTTAGTCTTCTGGGTTTTTCACGCCCCTCAATATATGTTAAAACACCTTGTAAACAGAGGTGCTATGCAGTTATAAATTATTACTCATATTCTTATCACATGTGGATTTGTGAGCCAGCCTAGACTGGCTAGAATACACAAGCTGGAGAAGTCTTAGTTGTAAGCTAAAGGAGTAGTTGCTGTGGTTGATTGGAAGGAGACTGTTCTCAGGGGGATTGGACTAGGTGGCCAGACCGGCCTGAGCCACATGGCTGATATGCCCTCAGGTCATGCTTCAGAATGGTGTCACTATCCAGTCTGTCCCCAAGAGGCTAGCTGTGGGATTAGGTGTAGAATTTCAAGCTCTCTTCTTAGAGGCCCCAAAGACAAGCATATAGGGCCTTGTTTGAAGGATTGTGCTATTATTTACAAGTTAGAGAGGTCTGAGAAATTTTCCCTGGTTGCCCCAGCTTTTATGCAGTGTGATCTGTCTGTAGGTCCAGTTTGCCTGTGAGTATAATCACTGAAGATAAAATAACTCCTTTTGTGAAGAGGAGAAAAAACACAAGACAGATAATCCAGACGTTTCAGTTCATATCCTTGTTTTTGCCACTTATTAGATGTGTGAACTCTATAGCAAGTTCTAAACCATAAAGTGGGAGCGTAAATAACCCATCCAAGAAGTGCTGTGAAGGTTAACTGCTCACTACATATGAAGGCTCCACAGAATGTCAGAGCTCTGACTTTCACACTTGAGCCTGGTACACCCTACTGGGAATCTGCGTTGAGCAGGTCCCATGCCTGCTCCTAGCTCCCACCTGGTCACCAGCAGTTTCTTCTTCTCCTGCTCAGCTCTGCTGGGACACCTGGCTCAAAGCCACTGAGGCCTTTGCTGGGATGTCGACGTAGCCGTGGCTATCAAAGAAAGCCACTAGTGACCTTGACGCTGATTCCAGCAGCCTGACCTGGTAGCTTTGTGACCTTGGGTAAGTTGTTTTACCTTCTGAGTCTCCATGTCCTCAAAGGGTGACTCTAAGGATCAGATACAATCTCATGTGAGGGTGCCTAACACAGAACCTGGCATGGAGGAGGCTCAGACTGATTGATTTCCTTCCTTCCTTCCTCCTGAAAGGCTAGAGCTGGGAGGTGCCTAATCCTTTGGTGTAACCTGAGATCACGTTCAATGACGGCAGCTTCTGTGGGAGAAAGTTTCTCACATGTTGATGGAGTCTGGCTGGAATCCCTCTATCGAGCCTGCCCTACAGCAATGAGTCTTGGCCAACACTCACAGTTTATAGGTATAACAACCACGCAGTGCACTAAAATATCAGCATACCATTGTACTAATACACAAAACAGAGCCTGTCTTCAGTGAACGGGCCCCCAGCCCTTGCCTGATTGTTCTTGTGCTTAATATCCGTGTCTTTGCTGTTTATTCTTCTATACATATTTATTAGCTTGTTTTATGCCAGGCATTGTGCTAGATGCCAGGTACCTAGTGAAGCACGAAATAGATGTAGCCCCTGTCCTTAGGGAGTTCTCAGTTTAGGGGGCATTCAGGCAAATGCATCATTAAGTACATAACCACAAAATGAGGAGGTACAAGGAAGATACAACATCAGAGGACCCCAAGTTACTTAGACTGGTGGAGAGAAGGCCTCTCTGGCATGGGAATTTGAAGGTTTAATATAAAAAGACAATATATTTAAGTAATAATTTTTATGTAACCGTGTTGAAATGATAATGTCTTTGAAATAGTAGGTCAAATAAAAGATTAAAATTAACTTCACCTATTTTTTAAATTGACTACCAGAAAATTTAAAATTACCCGTGTGGCTCACGTGTTTTTATTGGCTAGCACTGGTCTAGATTTGGGTAAGGAGTTCAGATTTTCTCTGTAGGGCAAAAGGAAATCTACCTTTAAAGGATTTTAAGCAAGAGAATGGCACTATCAGTTTTTAGAAGATTGCTTTGTCTCCCTGTGGAGAAGGATTGTTGGAGAAGAGGATGAGGAGGGAAGGCAGGAGGTGGTTGTAAAAGTACAGGGAGCAGGTGGGGGTCTGCACTAGGGTGGTGGTAGAGGAGAGAAGTCTATGGATTCAAGATATAGTTTGCAGGTACAGTCTGCCATATCTGGTGAGGTTTGGATGTGGTGGGGTGAGGGAGAGGTATAGTCAAGCATGGCTCAGGCAGCTGGGTATATGGGATAGGGCATTTGCTGAGATAGGGAAGCTTGGGAGAGGACCAAGGCTTTATTTGTTTGGTTGATTGCATTTTCTTAGGGAAGGGGGTTATGGTAGATTGCTGAGAATCAGGACTTCTGTTTGGGGTTTGCTAAGTTTGAGATGCATGCATGTCTAAGTGGAGATGTTAAACAGACAGGCGGTTGGAATTATGAGCCTGGAGCTCTGCAAAAAGGCCTGGCCTGAAAGGTATAAAGTTAGGATTCTGCACAGAAGTGAAATTAAAGCCATGGAAATGGATGCCTTCATCAAAGGAGAGATCTAGAGCTCTGTGTAAAGAGTAAAGGGAAGGAACCCTAAGAACGACCTCAGAGGAATCCCAGCACAGTTTGTTCCAGGGAGTCAGCAGAGGAGGCCGAGTGCAGAGAAATAAGATAGGATATGGATAGATAGGATCTGGATAGGGTTGGTGTTCAAAAGAAAATTTTTTTTTTTTAGATGATAGACAAAATTAATAGGAGACTGTCTTGCCATTTAAACTAAAACAAAGTATATTTTATCCACTACTTGATTTTTTAAATAAAGCAGACATGTTTTCAGGGCCACCCTCCCTGGGGTCTGTGTCAGCAGCATGGTAATTATGCGCCTGTGGTTTCTTCCCAGCAGTCCTGGACATTCCCCAGGGACCCTGTAGACAGAGGAGGTACATGGACACTGTAGTGTCTGCCTTTGCCTAAAGGGTGATGGCTGCTTTTTCAAGGTTTAGGTAGGTGGACACGTTGAGGATGGGTGTCTGCCCTGGAAGACAGGTCAAGGGGGTATGTTCCTTTATCTGGTAGGCAGAAGCCCTTCCTCTTAGAGGCTTGAGGACATTATCTCAAAACCATAGCATTTTTATTCTGCCTCTGGATTAGTTAGAAAAAGCCTTTACAAACACACTCTTTCAGAAGCCGGTAGGGAATGGGTGGGGGTGGGGTAGATGGGACTGGTGGGATTGGAGGAAGGGCAGATAGATAGCAGCCAAACAAAGCATCTGCTTTTATCAAAAGTGCTGTGTTTGAGCTTAGACAGCCTGAAACCTGATGATTCACTGATGCCAGATCCTCTCTCCCTGCCAAGAGACATACTGGCCTTGATACGGTTTTTCTTGTTCTTACCCTATTCAATTTGACTGACTGCTGCCAAGTTAAAATTTCAACAGTGGTTTTTAACTTCATGCTGTCACTAGAATTCTGCTGAGCCCAGGTTAACCCATGACTGGGTCAAGTTTTCACCAACCAGTACCACTTTGTATTAGTCTTGGATTCCTATATAGACTCACCATAGTGTAATATGCAGGATATTTAAATGATGCTGTTTTAACATGATTAGGGAAACTGCCTGAAAAAGGAGTTGAATTGCCATTCTTTTCATGAACACATTCATCAGACATTGCTATGTTTTCAGATAAGATAGACACTGACTCATAGAAAAGTAGGAACTGGGTCAGGCGCGGTGGCTCACGCCTGTAATCCCAGCACTTTGGGAGGCCGAGGTGGGCGGATCACCTGAGGTCAGGAGTTCGAGACCAGCCTGACCAACATGGAGAAAGCTTGTCTCTATTAAAAATACAAAATTAGCTGGGCATGGTGGTGCATGTCTGTAATCCCAGCTATTCGAGAGGCTGAGGCAGGAGAATTGCCTGAACCCAGGAGGCAGAATTTGCAGTGAGCCGAGATCCTGCCATTGCACTCCAGCCTGGGACAACGAGCAAAACTCTGTCTCAAAGAAAAAAGAAAAGTAGGAACTGGCTGTTGAAATGAAAGAACCAGGCATTTTAGAAGTAATCAGGCCTTAGAATCTCTGACAGCCGGGGAGGGAAATGTGTTCTTGTCTGTAGTCTACCCTGGACTGTAAGAAAAAGGATTCCCAAGGTCGAGGGACATGATAAACACAATCCCATGGCCTCAAGTTTAAAAAGAGAAACATAGTTCAGGACAATTAAAAACAATGCTGTGACCCCACTTCCAAAGGAGGAAGAGGTGTGTGGCCGTCCAGATAGCTCTTCTGTTTAAGGATGTGCATGAAAGACTGACTCCAGTCTGAACCTGCTCCTTTAAAGGATTGCCCCAGTGTGGTAATGAGGAGCCAGGGCTGCTTTGATGTATTCATTCACAAGTATGTTGAACATTGGTGTGCCAGGCTTTGTGCTAGGTGCTGGAGATTCAAAGACAGAAAGGCCAGGTCTTTGTGCATGTAAGGAGCCCTCAGAGAAAGGATGCCCATTTGAACCACCTCTCCTCAGCAGCACCTGTTCTCCATCTTCTTTGCAACTGACCTAATTTCTCATCCATGGTATAGCCCTTTGTATTGCTCCACTGGTTCGATAAGCAATCCTGCCTTTCCTGACCTCTGACCTTAATATCTTTCCAGGTATCATGTTACTTTTTCTCCTTGACTTGCTGACTGCAGGTGGCGCTTTCTAGATAACCCTTTCCTTTGGACCTGCCTTCTCTGTGCTGCCACTTCCTCTGTGCTTTCCTGACCTTGGACCCTGAGCCAGACCCAGGAAAGGTCGGGTCATGCAACCAAGGTCCATATCAGAGGGTGGCTCTGGGCTGTAAAGAAACAGAGTGCAGGGTGAAAAGAGGATTGTGAAAAATGTGAAGGGTAACAAAAGGGCTTTCAGAAGTTATGTTTGGAACAATAAGACCAAAGAGAGGGGGTTGTGAGAGAAACCAAACTGCTAAGCTTCTGTTCAGCTTGCATTTTTTTCATCAAGAAATGACTTCTCTGATTGGAAAGGGTAGGACGAGTGTGAAGCAAGAATTGCTGGCCTGGAGTAGATGAGGCCATGACAAGAGACTCTAATGCCACCAGATAAGGTGAAGCCCCAAAGTCCAAGAAGACTGAGGGAGTGTGAGACTGAGATCATCAAATCATGTGATGTTGGAGGAATAATGGAGTAACAAAGAACTACAGGAAGGTTGCAGGTGGATACATAGTTTAATTTTTAAAAAAGGATTTAGAGAGAGAAAAGCTACAAAATGATAAGCTTGATATCAGTCTCAGGAAATATTCTATTATAAAGTGGATTATCAAGACAATGAGTTTTGAATACTTGATAAAGGAAGCAGTCACGGTTAGTAGCTATCAGGGCTTTGCTAAGAGCCAGTCATACCAGATTAACTTTACTTCCTGGGGTTACTTGGTTGGAAGCTTGAAAGAATGTTGAGAAGGTATGCATGCAAATCAGTCACTGGTGCTATCCGTTGGGTGAGGGAGATTCAGGCTAGATGATAATACAGGAAGCACGCTGGAGGCTGTGTCCCCTGTTTTCATCAGTTAAAAAAAAATCATCTAGACAATAATATTGGCATACAGATCACATACATGAATGACAAATCTAGGGGAATCGTTAATATGTCAGAACAACAGAAATGCGATTTTTTAAAAAAAAAGAGATCTTGGTATTTTGAAACAGCAAACCAAATCCAGTTGAATACAGCTTGAGAGGGAGAAGGAAAGACTAGCACGAGAATCCAAAACCATTCATTACAAGTGAAAGTATGGGGTTTGGCTAAACAGCCACACATGAAAAATATTTCAAGATCTGCAGAACTGCAGCCTCAGAATGAGTCAGCAGCATGCTATGGCTATTAAAGAAGCTCCTGTGATTTTCAGGAGCATTAACTAAAGTTAATATTCTGACCATCGGAGTTGGTCACACATGGCTGCCCAGATCATACCTGGTGAATTGTTTTTAACTCTAGACATTAGAAATGGAAGGTGAATCTGCCCCTGACTGCAGAGCAGTGAGCTTCTGTTTAGACCTCTCCTGCTTTGAAGCAATTCTATTGCTTTAATCATGAAGTATCCCTAACATTCTTCTGTATTCGTGAAAAGGAATTTCTCTCGTCACGTGTTAACCCTGGGTGCGGAATATAAAATGAGTATCAGCCTTAATCCTGCTAACTGCTAGTAAAGCATACTTTAACAAATAAGATCAATGGGTATGTTGTAAGATGTGGAAGACTGAATCTCTTCTCATTTATTTTGCAAGGGGATGAAACGAAAATATTTAAGTGCACATCTAGAAGTGTTATAGTTCTCTGTTTAAAGCTCCATTAGGGCTGGGCGCAGTGGCTCACGCCTGTAATCCCAACACTTTGGGAGGCCGAGGCAGGTGGATCACCTGAGGTCAGGAGTTCGAGACCAGCCTGACCAACGTGGTGAAACCCCATCTCTAATAAATACAAAAAAATTTAGCCGGGTGTGGTGATGCATGCCTGTAATCCCAGCTACTTGGGAGGCGGAGGCAGGAGAATCTCTGGAGCGCGGAAGGCAGAGGTTGCAGTGAGCCGAGATTGCACCATTGTAATCCAGCCTGGGGCAACAGAGTGAAACTTCATCTTAAAAAAAAAAAAAAAAAGCTACACTGGGCCGGGTATGGTGACTCCCCCCTGTAATCCCAGCATTTTGAGAGGCCAAGGCTGGCAGATCACTTGAGGTCAGGAGTTCGAGACCAGCCTGGTCAACATGGTGAAACCCACCCCGTCTCTACTAAAAATACAAAAATTTGTAGGCCGGGTGCGGTGGCTTATGCCTGTAATCCCAGCACTTTGGGAGGCTGAAGTGGGTGGATCACCTGAGGTTGGGAGTTCAAGACCAACCTGACCAACATGGAGAAACACTGTCTCTACTAAAAATACAAAATTAGCAGGCCGTGGTGGTGGATGCCTGTAATCCCAGCTACTTGGGAGGCTGAGGCAGGAGAATTGCTTGAACCCGGGAGGCGGAAGTTGTGGTGAGCTGAGATCATGCCATTGCACTCTAGCCTGGGTGACAAGAGCGAAACTCCATCTCAAAAAAAAAGAAATTAGCCAGGCATGGTGGCGAGTGCCTGTAATCCCAGCTATTTGGGAGGCTGAGGCAGGAGAATCACTTGAACCTGGGAGGTGGAGGTTGTAGTGAGCCGAGATTGTGCCATTGCACTCCAGCCTGGGCAACAAGAGTGAAACTCTGTCTCAAAAAAAAAAAAAAATTATCCAGGCATGGTGGTGGGCACCTGTAATCCCAGCTACTTGGGAGACTGAGGCAGGAGAATTCGCTTGAACCTGGGTGGCAGAGGTTGCAGTAAGCCAAGATCGTGCCATTGCACTCTGGGCTGGGCAACATTGCGAGACTCCATATCAAACAAACAAACAAATAAGCAAGCTAGCTACATTGCTTTTAAATTTAGCAAAGGCTTTATGCACAATATTCCCCTGCCTGCAGTGAAAAAGTAACTCTTTATTGGGACCTTAATATGATTCCCAACATCAGTAAATAACCTGTTAATCTAAGCACACACTGGCTGATATTTTTCCAAAAATGTCATTTCTGCACTCACCAGGCGAGTCCCATTTTAAGCCTCTTTGTTTTCTCTTTTTCCTGGTAAACAGATAGAAATGGCCCTATGGTAAACTCTGTCTGTTCTCTTGGTTATCTCCCTGATTAAGTTTCTCCCTGGTATTTTAAACATGTTCAAAGAGATTCATTTTCAACAAGATCAGCCAGCCTCTCACAGTATCACTTTGAAAACATCTGGTCTCAGTGGGGCTGGGGAGCCGGGCGCTGCTCTGGCAGCAGTGATGTTCTGTTGCTGAGGGAGTTCTGTCTGAGGCCATCTCAGTTCATTCGCCGGCCTGTGGCTAAATTATCTCCTTAATGAGGGGGCCTGTCAATCCAAGAACAAGATTTTTCTCTTGTTCCCTCTCTCCTTCCAATGTTTTCTTCCCTTAGTGAACTCATAGAGTGCAGTGGGAGGAAGGTCTAGGTCTTCCGCATATTAGAGAACACACACACACACACGTTCATTTATTCAAACCAACGTACATGGAGCAACTGCACGGGAAGTACAAAGGTGAATACAGTGTGGTCCCTGTTCTTAGTGAGCTCATAGTCCAGTAATGGAGATAGACAGAAATACACATGGTATATCGAATTGTAATTGTTTGTCATCACAAAGTTTTATAATTCGTAGGAAAGGAGCACTGAGATATCACTGATTGTATGAGTTGTGTGTGTGGGTGGGGGTGGGAACATGTGGTCAGAGAAGATGGGGACTCCAGGCCTATTGATACAGGTAATTCCAAGTAGTTAAATTTGCTGGAGGGTAAGGAGCAAGGTGAGGAGATTAGGCTGGTGAGTTGGGCAAGACCTTAGAACCGTGATTGTCATCTAAAAAATGTAAAATGAGAATGCTAGACTGTCCCATGTAATAACCTTATCTAATAGAACATTATTATACTTACATATGTAACCATATATATAATATATGTTTCTATTATAGTAGAAGGAATATTGTCCAGTAGATGCTAAATCTTCATAGACTTAAAGCCTGTTGCTGGCCAGGCATGGTGGCTCATGCCTATAATCTCAGCGTTTTGGGAGGCTAAGCAGGGAGGATTGCTTGAGCCCAGGGGTTTGAGAACAGCCTGGACAACATAGCAAAACCCCATCTCTACAAAAAAATAAAAAATAAAAAATTAGCCAGGCATGGTGGCGTGCGACTGTACTCTCAGCTACTCAGGAGGCTGAGTCAGAAGGATTGATTGAGCCCGGGAGGTCGACGCTGCAGTGAACCAATGTTGCACCACTGCACTCCAGCCTGGGCAACAGCAAGGCCCTGTCTCAACAACAACAAAAAACCTGTTGCTATCTCTCTTTCCCCTATCCCTTCATTTCCTCTTCTCCCCAGCTAAGATTTTGAGATGTTGCTGAAGCTTCATGCTGGAGAACAAGGAGTGAAGCCTCTGGATTCTAAGGCCATATACACATGCAAATGAGCAGAAGCCTCCAGGTTGCCTGTGGAGGGCACACTGTCTCCCAGTTGTGTAGTTCACCTTTCCTGATTGTGTGACATACCCTGGTGCATGGGTTGGTTAAATGGTAGACTAGTGGACTCCAAGGCTGAGGTGTTTGTTCCTCGTGGGCCCCACTGCTTCTGGTAAACAGAGAGGTTCAGCCTACTGACTACACTCATCTTAAATCTTGTTGTGTTACATTGTAATTAAGTGTTCTAGGAATGTGTTCATTCAGGATGAATAAACACCAGCAAAGCAAGAACTCCATCCAAGACATGTAAGCCTTCTAGTCCCTGCCCTCAGTAAGTTCTATATCTAAGGTTTTTGCATAGCGCTTTTATATCCAAGAAACTTGCTCAACTTTCTTTTTTGTTTTTGAGACAGGGATTCACTCTGTCGCCCAGGCTGGAGTGCAGTGGTGCCATCTCAGTCCACTGCAGCCTCCACCTCCAGGGTTCAAACAATTCTCCCACCTCAGCCTCCAGAGTAGCTGAGACTATAGGAGTGTGCCGCCATGCCCAGCTAATTTTTGTATTTTTTTTTTTTTTGTAGAGACAGGGTCTCACCATGTTGCCCAGATGGGTCTTGAACTCTGCTCAACTCTCTTAATAGCTCTGCATAGACTCTTTGTGTGTTCTATGCAGACAGTCATCATTTGTGACTCATTACTGTTTTGAATCATTACAGCCAGTTTTGTTCTTTCTTTTCCAGTCCTGATACCTTTTATTTCTTTTACTTTATTTAACTGTACTGGCTAAGACCTCCAGGACAATGTTGAAAAGAAGCAGTAACGGACCGGGCGTGGTGGCTCAAGCCTGTAATCCCAGCACTTTGGGAGGCTGAGGCGGGCGGATCACAAGGTCAGGAGATTGAGACCATCCTGGCCAACATGGTGAAACCCCCATCTGTACTAAAAATACAAATATTAGCTGGGCGTGGTGGCGGGCGCCTGTAATTCCAGCTACTCGGGAGGCTGAGCCAGGAGAATGGCTTGAACCCGGGAGGTGGAGGTTACAGTGAGCCAAGATCATGCCACTGCACTCCAGCCTGGTGACAGAGGAAGACTGTCTAAAAAAAAAAAAAAAAAGAAAAAGAAGCAGCAGCAGTGACAACCGACATCCTGTCTTGTTTCCGATTGATTGATTTTATTGATGCTTCTAATACTTCACCATCTAGAATGACGCTTGCTGAGGTTTTTGGCAGATACCCTTTTCAGGTTGAAGAAATTCTCTTGTATGTCCAGTTCATTAAGGTTTTTTAATCCCAGAGATTATGAAAAGGTGAGGATTTTTTTTTTCTTTTCATTTTTTGTGGACCATACATCAGACTTAAAAGATTCTTTTAATGCTTTTTTCATCAATTCAATGTTCGAAATTATTTTTCTCTTTTAATCTGTGAATGTGGTAAATTGTATTAACAGGTTTTCTCATGTTAAACTGTATGTGCCTGGAATAAACTTTATTTGATTATGATATATATTTTATACATTCTTGGATTTGGTTTGTCAATACTTTTTTAGGATTTGTTCATACCTACTCATGTGATATTAGCCTATGCTTTTCTTTTACTGACTTTGTCTGTTTTTGGTATCAAAGTTATAATGCCCTCTTTTTCAAGTCTCTGGAAGAGTTCATATAATTTTCAAGTAACAAATAATTCCAAAGTTTGGAAGAATTTGCTGTATAGTAAAACTATATAGGCCTGATATTTTCTTTGTGGGAAGATATTGAAGTACTTCTTCAGGTTTTTTTAAATGGTTATAGGACTGTTTTGACTTTCTGTTTCTTTTTTTTTTTTTTTGAGACAGAGTTTTGCTCTTGTTGCCCAGGCTGGAGTTCAATGGCGCTATCTCAGCTCACTGCAACCTCTGCCTCCTGGGTTCAAGCAATTCTCCTACCTCACCCTCCCAAGTAACCGGGATTACAGGCGCCTGCCACCATGCCCGGCTAATTTTTTTTGTATTTTTAGTAGAGATGGAGTTTCACCGCATTGGCCAGACTGTCTGAGGTGATCTGCCCATCTCGGCCTCCCAAAGTGATGAGATTACAGGTGTGAGCCACCCAGCCTGGCAGATTTTCTGCTTCTGAGTCTGTTTTGGTATTATCTTTTCCAGGAACTAATAGAGTGAGAACTTTATTCCCCTCTTCCCCCAGGGGATTAATCTATTCATGAGAGATCTGCCCCCATGACCCAGACACCTTCCATTAGGCCCCACCCACAACATTGGGGACCAAATTTCAACATGAGATTTGAAGGGGACAAACATCCAAACTCTGGCGCCATCCTAATGGGTGTGAGGTGGTAGTTTGTCTTTTTTAATTCCACAAATTAGACGTCTGTCTTGCTTTATATCATCAGTGCTGATTTTGAGTTACCTACCTGTTTACCAGTTTCTTAGTGCATTGTGCATTTTTAGATCTTAGGCTTTCCTTTTGGCATCCTTTTCCTTCTTCCTGCAGGGCATTCTCTGTTTTCGTTTGTCTAGGAGTCTCTGAATTCACCCTTGTTCTTAATAGTTTTGATAGGCACAAAATTTTATGTGCCTCACTTTCCCTTTTGGCCGATGAAAATCTGCTATCAGTCTAATTGTTACTGTACTTTCTTTACCCTTTGACTGCTTTTGAGATCTTTGCATTGTCTTTGGTGGTCTGTAGTTTTATTGAAATGTGTCTAGGTGAAGATTTACCATTTCTCATCATTATTTAAAATTTGACTGTTACTTTTTCCTTTCTCTCAATTTTCTCCTTCTAGAGCTCTGGTTAAATGTACTTGGGGCTTTTCCTTCTCCTTCAGTGTCTCTTGCATACTTTCCATTGCCTTTTCTGTCTGTGCTATGTTCTGTGCGATTAGTTTATGTCTTTAATTCATAAGTATTTTCTTCAGTCATATCTAATTTATTATTTAACCTAGCCATTGGGTTTTATATTTTTATTGATTATAGATTTTTATTTTTTTATTTCTAGAAATTATAGTAGGTTGTTTTTATGTTTTCCTGTTTATTCTGAGACCACTTATGATTTTATCTTTTTTAAAAAAATGTACCATACATTGTTATTTTATAGCCTGTATGTGATATTCCAGTATCTGAAGTCTTTTTGTTGTTGTTGTTGAGACAGTGTCTCACTCTGTCACCCAGGCTAAAGTACAGTGCACAATCATAGCTCACTGCAGTCTCGACCGCCTGGGCTTAAATGATCTTCCTGCTGCAGCCTCCTGAATAGCTAGGACTACAGGCATGTACCACCACACCCAGCTACTTTTTTAATCTTTTGCAGAGACAGGGTCTCGCTGTGTTGAGCCTCCTGCCTCAGCCTCTCAAAGTGGTAGGATTACAGATGTGAGCCACTGCACCCGGCCTCTAATATCTAAAGTCTTTGTGGGTCTCAGTCTATTGTTATTTCTGCTGACTTTCACTCTTTGGGGCTTCTTTCCCAGTGTGTATGGTTGTTTCTGAAAGGGAATTTGCATTTAACCAAATTTGTGGATAACCTGAGTAGCATTCTGTTGAGCAAGTTTTCATCCAAAAACGATTTGCATCGTTACTAGTGGGCACTGCCAACCCAGACACTTTGATTTCTCTATTTTGGATTTATCTGAAAGCAGGTAATATGAATTTGAATTCCCAACCAACATAAAGACTTGACCCGTGGTTATGGATTCTTAGGAGAAAAATTATTGCCATTATTTTTTTCCCTTCAGCATTTGTGTAGAGACAACAGGTTTCTTTTTTGGTTCCCTTTGCTAGAGCGTGTTTTGTTTTTAGCCCATTTCTCTCTCCTTTGGGGTGGGGGTAGCCCATTTTGATGGTTCCGCTGTTATGCAGGGCTTCAGGGTCTAGAGTGCATCCTCCCTGCTTTCCCCCTTGCCTTTCTTCTGTCGTTTATGTTTTGTATGGATTTGTTCTGTTTCTGTATCTGTTTTGTATATGCGTGTGTATTTCTGGAGAATTTCCCTTTCTTGGACTTCGGCAACATGTTTGAAAATATATTTGTAATTTAACTATCATTTAGTTTTCAGAATATCTGGTTTACCATATTGAGCAAACCAAAGTCTCACGGTAAAAATTTCAAATTTTCTGAGGCCTTAATTGGATTGTATAGATATAATACAAGGTTGATTATTTGTGGTTTATTTTGTATTTGGCCATCCTTATCCTTATTTATTAATTGACTACTATGTAACAAGTACTGTTCTAAGGGCTCAGTATACATTGGTGAGTAAGACTGAAGTATCCCCTGCCCTCATGGAGCAGTGGAAAAGACAAACAAGCAATGGTTACCTGCTGGGCGGGGTGATGAAGTGCAAAGGTTATATACAATTGGGCATTCTTAACTAGTGTCTGCACAGCTCCCTTGTTTTGTTGTTCTCTGCTTTTCCTTCATGGGTTAACTATTTTTGTTGGTCTGAAGGGATCCCTTAAATGTTTGTCATGTTTCATTGTACTTTTTGGGAAAGATTTGTGTGTCCATAATTTGAAGGATGGGAAAGACTCTCCTAAAAGAGCTGATTTACCAGTTGAGAGGGAAAGAGAGCTTATTTGCTATTCAGTAGTTGCGTGGCAGCAGTCATATGTGCACTGACAGCCACAGATGTAAGTAGTAATGAAGAGAAGTCTCATTTATTCAGATCCCAGTGGTCTTGAAAGTTTATAGTATAGTGCTTGGAGGCAAAGGTATTTGCTAACTCATTGTTAACAAATGGATTGAGTGCCTGCCATGTGCCAGGCACGATCTACTTAGTTCCCTTGGAAAGAATTCTGTGAGTGTCCTTACCTCTCTCTTCCCTTTCACTCACCAAAGCCAGTCATTTATCAAGATCTATCTATTGTTGGAAAAATTTCTTAAATCTGTACACCATCCCCCCACCTCCCATACTCTAGTTCAAGTCTCATCATCATCTCTCATCCAGATGATGCCAACATCCTCTTCTTTGGGCTTTCTGAGTCTATCTTGCCCTCCAGCTAATCTGATTTCCACGCTGTTGTAGGGGGACTTTTCAGAAACACAAATCTCTGGTTATTTTCCAGCTTAAGATCCTTCAATAAATCCCATTGCTATCATGATAAAGTCTAAGCATGTTTGTGTGGCATCCAAGCCGCTTGTGACCTGGCCCTGCCTCCTCTCCAGCCTCAGCTCCCAGCCCCTTACTGTTCCTGCTGCTGCCCCGAACACTGCGCTTAGGTTTATTGTTCTCTTACTCAAGAATCCAGCAAATGCTTGCTGGGCAACTGCCATGTGCAAAGCACTGGGGGTACCAAGGTGAGTAAACTGGACAAAGCCCCACCCTTGGAGGGTTGTATTCCAGGGGAAAGACAGACCCTGAGCAAACAGACATTTACTATAATATCAGGTATGATGGAAAAAATAAAGCCAGATTAGCAGATAGAGGGGAGTGGTGGGGCAAATCTAAATAGGCTAGGTAAGGAAGGTCTCTCGGAGAAGGTGGTGTGTGAACAGAGACCTGAAAGGTGGGAGGAAGTGAGCCCCTGAGTATCTGGGGATGAATATTCTGGGCAAAAGAGTAGTCAGTACCAAGGCACTGAAGCAGAGGCAGGCTTGGCATGTCTGAGCAACAGGAAGAAAAAGTCAGTATGTGACTGAGATGGAAGAGTGGAATAGACAATGAGCATGTTCATTTTCTTTTGCTGTGTAACAAAAACTTGGTGACTTCCTACCCATTCATTACCTCGTGGTTTCTGTAGGTCAGAAGTCTGGCTTAGCTCAGCTGACGTCTTAGTTCAGGGTGTCCCACTTAGGATGTCAGCTCTAGGGAAGAATCTGCTCCCACACTCATTCAGGTTATTGGCAGAATTCAGTTCCTTGCGGTTGTAGGACTAAAGTCTCTGTTTCCTGGCTGTCAGTGGTGAGGGCAGCTCCCATCTCCTGGAGACCACTTGCAGTTCTATGCCATAGGCCTTCTCCCAGGCTCTCTCATAACACTGTACCAGCAGCAGGATCCCTCACATCCCCTCACACTTCGTGTCAGGCCCACCTGGGTGATCACTGTCTCGTAACATCAACTGACTTCAGCCCTTAATTCCATCTACAAAATCCCTGTGCAGCAGCACTAATCTAAACACCAGACTAATTTTTGACTGAGTAGCTAGGGGATAGGAATTTTGGGGGGCTGTCTTAGGAATTCTGCCTGCCACCATGAAGTTGGACTGGTGGCTGGGGTCACGCCAACCAGGCTCATAGGGCATGGTGAGGACTTGAGGGTTTTGTTCTGATGAGGTGGGAGCAGCCTGAGTAAGGACCATCATGACTCTGGGTGGAGAGCAAATTGTGGAGCTGGCGAGACGCAGAAGATATTGCAGGTGTCCAGCAGGAGATGATGGTGGCCTGCGCTCAGGTGGCATTGACTCCTAAACAGCTTGCAGTCCCCCAAATGTACCATGTTGCCTTGTGTCCCTATATCTTTGCACATGCTTCTTCTGTTGCTTGGAGCATTTCTCATCACCACCTACCCCATGTGGGGCTTCTTCACCAAAACAGGTCCCCACTGAGTGCTCCAAACCTAGCTCAGATGCTACCTGGAGGCCCCTTCACAGTGTTTCCCACCCACTGGCACCTTCTCGCCAACCTGAGCTGTGTTGGGTCTGTTAAGCTGCCTTCCGCCCTGTCCTGTAACCTCTCTGGAGTCAGGGGCTTTGTGTTTGGTTCCTGTGTTTCCATTGTCTAGCCTAGTGCATGGCATATTATAGATGCTTGATGATGTTTGTGGGCTGAATACAAGAACTATGGGAGATGACTGGGAGTGAAGTAGACATGTTACGACTGTTGGAAAGCTCACCCTGTAGAGGGAAAGAGCATATATAAAAAAATATACAACACAGTGAACTGGAATACAGACACCATGCCACATGCACAGAGGAGGTGTGCCACCTCTACAGATTGCTAGTGTGTGTGGAGCTTAAAGGGAGCCTTTATCCTACTCAGTCTGCAATAGTTGGCGCTAGCTTTTCACATTCCTCCATTGCATGAAATATTGATAGTATTGCGAACAATTCCATTTTGTTATATCTAAAAACATTTGTTTGGCAATACTCTTAGCCATTAATTTATTCTATAATTAAAGAAGTAAACAGTCATTCATTTAAAACATTCTATAACTTAAGACTGACAAGTGACCTTCCTTCCCTGTCTGTATTTCAACTACTTGGAAAAGAAGGTCTGTACTAGTGAAATTTTGCTTAAGAGTAGGACCTCTTAATTCAACGTAACGAACACTTACAGATCAAGTGTCCTTTTAAGAGGGAGGAAATTGTCAATCTGGTTACTAATGAGAAACAAACTAAAATAGTAAGAATATAATTTCTGTGACTCAACTAAACATTTCTAAAGTTTGAACTTTAAAAAGTGGGACGCTGGAAAGAATGATTTAAACAGAGTAGACACAGTGATGTTATTTAAAACTTCATAAGCTTAAAAGCAAAATAATGAGGGAGTCCAGTTTCACCCTGCTGGCTTCCCTGTTGGCCATTCACAGTGGGGCAGCATGCCTGCCAGGAGGGGCCAAGGTGCCTGCCAGACCTTCTGTTGCAAGTAGAGATGCACCCACAATGGAATCACAGGATGAGGACTCATAATTGGCATAAGCCAAAAAAAATTATTAAAAAAAAACCTTTTCATTTATATTGCCAAGTTTCTCTGTTTGTTTTCTAGTGATCTGTCTTGGAGAATAGATATCTGTGGTGCAAAAACTGTTTGCTGTATAGTCTTGTGTAAATAACTGGATATTCTATTTCCAATTAGAGGCTCGGGCTATAGGGCCAACTGTGATGTTTTCTAGCTCCCTGGAAAAGGTGTCTGGGTGTGGAGAATGTCTTCTTTCTGGTTAGCAGCAATTGGGTGGCTGGCTGGGAAAGAAAGAGACACAGCATTTCTGCATTTAAATATAATTTTAATTTGGTTCAGATTTTTTGAAGCTTTTGGATTTGTAATGCATTAACTTGGTTTTATGATACTGTCCTTATATTCCTTCCCTTGCTTCTCTAAAAAGGGTGAGGAGAATAAGCAGATCCAGGACCCCTTGGAGCCCTGAAACTAGAATCTGAGAACACTTGAACTCCTGTTTGCTTTCACAACAGAATGAACAAGGCTCCCGTAGCAGGCCTTGCTGGGTTCACCTGGGGGCAGTGCTAAGAGGGAACTTTAGTCTTATCCTTTTCTCTGCTCTCAAGGTGTTTTAGATGAAGAAAAGCAGAATAATTTCATGGGAAGTACCAGATACCCCCTCAGAAGTTCTCTGGGTAGTTTGCCTGACTTTTTTTGGCCTCGCTGCCAGAGAGCACTGCTGGTTTGTCTGTGTGTGGCTGCATGGGCTAACATGTTGACACGGGGGACCCGGTGCGGATGCTTCCACAGGCCTGATGAGATCAGTGCTGACATGGGCTTGGGAGGCATCCTAAATGTGATGCCGCTTCTCTTGGCTTCCCTTTTATAAAAGGGGGAGGGGAAGGAGGGGTAGGGTAGGGGTAAGGCCAGAGTGGGAGAGTTACCTGGCAACTTCTCTGTGCCTTTTTGTAGCCTTAGTGTCGAATGGTCAACTGCACATCTAATCGACTTCTTTAACCATTACTCCTGAGAGCCTCTCACTTGCTGGCACTGTACCAGGACACATAGTCTAATGTAGTCCACATCTGCTTCAGACCTCAGGCTCCTCTTCCTAGCGGAGTCTCCTCTGTTTTGTGGTCTGTAAGTTGAGGATAGTACCCCTTTCTTCACAGGATTATAAAAATTAAATCTTCTAATTTATGTAAATCACTAGCACAAAGTAAATGCTCAATAAATGTTTTCTTGTTTCCTAAGACAGATACAGTCTCTGCTTTCACGTGCTAGCTTTTTCCAACAGTCTGGACAGAGGGCCATCCAGCTTCCCATCCACCAGATGACCGTGGACCTTCACACCCATCTTGGAAGGCCGTTCATCCCGTTTTCAGATGGTTTAGTTGTTGGAAAGTACTTCCTTAAGTGAGGTGAAAATCTCCCTCCCCGTAGGTCCCTCTGGCTGTGCCTAAACGGAATATTTGCTCCTTCTTCCATACAGAAGTCCTAAGCTGTTATTGACAAGCAGCCTGTGTCTACCTTCTCCCCAAGCCCACTCTCACCCAGGCTAAATGTTCGTCTTCCTTTTGGTTCTTCCCATGTTATGTGGCTTCAGTACCTTCTCTCTCTACCTGGTTGCTGGTTTTCTGGACCTGTCCTGGGGAGCCAGTGTTCTATTTATTCCTGTTTTATTTACTTTTAGGGTATAAGTGAATATTCCAGATGTGCTCTGACAAATGGCTCCTACCTCCTTTCATTCTGGTTTTTAATCTTCTGTCAATGTAGCCTAACATCCCACTGGCATCTTTGATAACTATATCCTGCTATTTCACAATTAAACTTGGTCAATCAGATTTCACATCTTTCCCATCTTCTACTTTCACAAGTGGAATTTTTAAATTAGAAGTTCAAATTTTATTCCTGTTCTATTTCATCGGGTTAGGTTTTACCTAATTTTGCCAAAAAATCACCTAATTTTTGGGGGGGAGGGAAGACCTTATTAATGTGATTTAATACACAGGCACACTTATAACACTTAATATATGCCCACATATTACTTACTAATACTTAAGTATTAGCAATTAAGTAATTAGTAATTAATTAGTGATTAAGTAATTAGTAATTAATTAGTGATTAAGTAATTAATTAGTGATTAAGTAATTAATTAGTGATTAATACTAATTACTTACAAAATACTTAAAACAGCCAGGTGCTGTTTTAAGTATTTTGATAAATTTCACCTTTGCTCTGTCTCCACAACTATCCTATGATACAAGTACTATTATTCCCATTTTATAGATGACAAAACTGAGGCATAGAGAGGTTGTGGTCACATGGTGAACTGTGTTGAGCTTCACACAGTAGTAAGTGATAGAGGCAGTATTTGAAACCAGGTAGTCTGGCTTTATAGCCTGTGTTCATTATCACTCAGCTGGAGTGACTGTTACATGAACTAGCCCTTCTGGTTTTCTTTTTTGAGACAGAGTCTCGCTCTGTTGCCCAGGTTGGTGTGCAGTGGCATAATTTTGGCTCACTGCAACCTCCGCCTCCTGGGCTCAAGTCATTCTCCTGCCTCAGGCTTCCAAATAGCTGGGCTTACAGGCGCTTGCCACCATGCCTAGCTAATTTTTGTATTTTTAGTAGAGACAAGGTTTCACCGTGTTGGCCAGGCTGGTCTCGAACTCATGACCTCAAGTGATCTTCCTGCCTTGGCCTCCCAAAGTGTTGGGATTACAGGCGTGAGCCATCGCACCCTCCTAGGCTGCTGCTGCCTTTTTTTTTTTTTTTCTTGATTAATGAATTTGATCACTGTGCCATCAAAGTTCTCGTTTAAGGGATCATAATAGTATGAATGGAATGGGGGCTTGGATGGAACAATTCTGTCCACTTACAAGGACCTTTCTAGATAATCAGTGGTTTGTTGGGCTTTTTTTTTGGTTGCGGGTAGAGTGGGTAGGGTGCTGGCTGTTGAGTTCAAACAAATCTACCTATGGAATACTAGATAACTTGGGGTCTTATAAATGGTTTGGTCATAGCAATGTCATGACTTCCTCAACTTCCTTGTTGAAATCCAGATATGATTTAATTATAGCATTCATTAGATCTGCTGATCTATTCATCATATCACAAAAGGCAATATAGTCAGATTTGTGACTGTAACTTTTTTTTTTTAGGTACTCAACAAGTCATTCTGGTTAAATTTTGCCTAGGACCTGCTGTTTTTACCAGATTTATTTGTAAAACCCTTTTCCTTTTGTCTTTTTTTTCCAGCTACATGATTTTTATTTTTATTTATTTATTTCCTTTCACCTTTTGAAAGCTGAAACAATCTTTTTTCCCTTTCTCTAGAGAGGCATGTGAAAACTCACCACACTTCCTAAGCTAGGTCTCTTTGGCTAGACCTCAAACTCTTGGGAAAGAGGTAGATAACCAGAGTTGGCCAAGCCAGGTGCTGTGTGTGAGTGGTTCCTGGGGCAGCACTGGCTGCAGTTAGCAGTGTCCCCACACAAAGATGGGACCACCTCAAGACAAAATGTCCTGTGCTGTCCCCATAGCCTTGCTTGTCTGCGCAGACCCAGGCACCCAAGATGTCCCCCAACCCACCCCTGAGTGAACTCCCCTGTGCTCCTGCTTGGCCCTCCACCATAACACACTTCTCTTGGCAGAAAAGAAGGAAACCAGGAGTTGCTGAGCAATCTGTGTCTTCCCTTAGCCCAGGGCCCTTTGCTTCCAGCGGTTGGCTCTCCTTGTTCTCAGTCTTCTTATCCTAGTTACTAGAGCTTTCTTATGCTTCTTAATTTTTCCTTTCTGGTTCCTTGAAGCTGGAGCTGGTGTTCAAGAAGAGTTCCCTGCCCTCTAAAGCAGGGAACAGTCAGTGAGAGCAGTCAGTCTCACTGTGGAAGTTAGGTCCAAGCAGGGGGAATGACAGCTAATGACACAGGGCAGCCTGCAGGAGTGGTGCAGACCAGGGAGGCTGCAGCCAGGAGCCAGGCTGAGGGAAGGTGCCTCAGGGAGGGCTTCCTGGAGGAGGTTGGACCAAGACCCACTGGCTGGGAGAGGCAGTCTTGGCTGGAGTGATGGCGGGCCTCAGAGAGAAGAGGAATATGAGGCTAGTCAGGTAACTTGGGGTTTCCAAATAGCTGGTCCTCAGTTTTGCTGTCAGGACACTGAAGTACTGTTATGAATTAGGAAGGTTTAATCACAAGTAGGAGGAAATATAAGCAAGCACTGACTGATGATAGTTAATGTTAGAGATTGTAGGAGAGAAAGCTGGGAAGACAAACCTCAAACCTCATTAGCCAGTTAACGAAAAATTCTCTATTTTATTCTTTCTTAATTATCCTAATCTCTTTCATTTAAGACCTTAGTTTTTAAAGAGTCTCCTTTTGGGTCTGTATTTCAGTCAAACCTCATTAAAGACCATCCCTTTTCATTTTTAATGTGTAATTTCCATTTACCAAGAGTAGCTTTTGGAGAGAGATCAAGATCAAACCATTTACCTCTACACATAGCACCTCTCTCCTCCATCCCATTATGCCTCTCACTAAAGCAGAACTAAAACCCTCACCTCATAAGCCCTGCTTTTATTGCAGACATTTCAAGGGAATGGCTTTGGATGGCTTTAATACAATTTTCCCTAATTTGAGTCATTCATCCAATGCTATGTCATGTTTGAATGACCCATGTTACTTTTCTCGTGTAGAGATAGTCCACTGGCACCCAAATATTTCACAATTTTAAGTGAAAAAGAAAAGATGGACCCAGGCGCGGTGGCTCACACCTGTAATCTCAGCACTTTGGGAGGCCGACGTGGGCGGATCAGTTGAAGTCAGGAGTTCAAGACCAGCCTGGCCAACATGGTGAAATCCCCGTCTCTACTAAAAATACAAAAATTAGCCAGGTGTGATGGTGCATGCCTGTGATCCCAGCTACTCAGGAGGCTAAGTCGGGAGAATCGCTTGAACCTGGGAGGCAGAGGTTGCAGTGAGCCAAGATCACGCCATTGCACTCCAGCCAGGGCGACAAGAGTGAGACTCAAAAAAAAAATGTATTTCAAGAAAACAATACGTAGGAACTTTATCATACAGCTGGTCTCTGATGCCATTGTTTGGGGCTACCTTATACGTGAGAGCACTTCAAATCTCCTTTGGTACTTTAGTTACTAAGTCATAACAAAGAGCAGCAAAGTGAGGGTCTCTTTGGAAGCAGAGTGTCCTTCTATTTAGAAGAAGTGTTTTCTCTAGAATATCACTGTCCCGTAGAACTTTTTGCAATGTTGGAAATATTCTATAATTGGGTCATGCTAGCTGCTAGCCACTGGTGTAACTGAGGAGCTGATTTGTAAATTTTATTTGGCTTTAATTTAAATAAAGCTTCTTTAAACATCTTAAATTTTATAGTTCTGTTAACCTGTATGTTTTTTTGTTCTGGTCTCAGGAACCCTTTTTTACCCCCAGACCATCTTACCTTTTCTGGTGAAAAGGGTTTGGGTTCCCAGCAAGGAGTTGCATCTCTAAGACAGCAAATTTGATTAGGTTTCTTAAACAGTCCTATGATTCTGTGGGAGGGGCATTCATGTTTAGAGCAAAAGTTCACCACACAAGAATCTTTCTTATAAAATTACTTTTCTTTTTACCTTCTTTACCAAAAATACCTCTTTAAATCTTTAACTTTCTTTTCATCTCTTATTTCCTGATTCCTTTACCTTGTTTTAGACATAACCCTATGAGGGTTGAGTTAGACAAAGATATTTTACCTTTAATAAGAACATTAAAAAGAAAATGTTTTCCTGTAATTCTTAAATCAGAAATTACCCAGATACTTAATATCGAATAATAACCTTAGATCCTAAATTATGACAAGTTTGTTTGTAAGCATTTATTCCATTACATTTATCTGATTAATGTAATAGTTTACCTAGACTATTAACAAAAACTGTGATAGCTAATATTTAAAGTTATTTTCCTTTTAACTATTTTTATAACTGTGAATTTCAGGTATTTACTTAAGTAATAAAACTTATGCTTAATTTTAAGGGTATTTATACCGATAACTCAGCATTTAGTTATTTTCATTAAGCCAACAATATTTCATAGGTATACGCAAGCAAAGATTATTCTGTCTTGGGCTGGGTTTTATCGTTGATAACCCTCATGGCAAATGTTATAGTATTCTGCAGGGGTAAACATTGCTAGTATTTTACCAATAGTTTTTTTTTTTTTTTTTTTTTGAGACGGAGTTTTGCTCTTGTTGCCCAGGCTGGAGTGCAGTGGCACCATCTCAGCTTGCCGCAACCTCTGCCTCCCAGATTCAAGTGATTCTCCTGCCTCACCCTCCCAAGTAGCTGGGATTACAGGCATGCACCACCATGCCAGGCTAATTTTGTATTTTTAGTAGAGACAGGGTTTCTCCATGTTGGTCAGGCTGGTCTTGAACTCCCGACCTCAGGTGATCCACATGTCCCGGCCTCCCAAAGTGCTGGGATTACAGGCGTGAGCCACCATGCCCAGCCTACCAATAATTTTAGAGCCACCTTATTTATTAAAGATTTTACTTAAGTCACGGTTATCTGGGTAATTTCCAATTTAAGAATTACAGGAAAACATTTTATTTTTAATGTTCTCATTAAAGGTAAAATATCTTTGTCTAATTCAAATCTTATAGGGTTATGTCTAAAAGCATTTGACTAGTCTTTTAAGTATCTGATTAAGTGCTTTTATATATTTTTTAAGCCAATTAATTAGAGCTCTTTATATATTTTTAGTAGTGAAACATTGTTTACACAATGTATAAATATATAGAGGTATT
This sequence comes from Pongo abelii, assembly GCF_028885655.2. Lineage (NCBI taxonomy): Eukaryota > Metazoa > Chordata > Mammalia > Primates > Hominidae > Pongo > Pongo abelii. The sequence goes on from NC_071985.2 coordinate 139,337,287, forward strand.
TAGGCATGCTGATAGAAATACATTTTATAGATTCATAAAGGCTTCCTTTTTCCTTTTTTCTAGTTAAAAATTTTTGATAACATGTTGCATCACTCTAGGCAGTTCTCAGCTAAATACTCCTAAATTTTCATATTAAAGGAAAGAACTTAGGTGAAGATCCGATAGCAAAATTTACATTATAAGCCACAGGGAGAAAAAGTTTGGTATGCTAGAGGGAAATTAAAATAAATTTAGCTGCCAATTAAACATAAATATAAAATTATATATTTATATATTATGTACATATAATGTATAATATATGCATATCATAAAGTGCATATATAATTTATAATGGCCTGTTAAATATACATAGATACATATATACACACACACACACACACAAAGATCCTGTAGCTTGACTTTAGTACTTTAGCCATGAAATAAGTATAAATCCGCTGGCTTGCAAAAAAAAAAAAAAAAAAAAAAAAAAACTGTTAGATCCAAACAGTGGTTTTTATCTCAGTAGAAAAGTAACAGCAGATTTAAAGTAGGCAGAAAGGAAGACAGAAAAAGAGAATTTAGGAACTCTATAGTTTGCAGGTCGACCTTAAGGTTCTTTTTCCTTAATGTAAATGTGCACAAAGACCATATTACTTCTATTTTACATAAACTCTGGCAAGTAGAGGTGCCATAAAACGTACAGAGTAGTCAAAAGGGGATCATTCTCCTTATTTTCTCCTTATTTTTAGAGTATTTCTTTCTCACTTTTTTTTTTTTTTTTTTCCTCTTGAAAGGAGGAACTGAGCTCTGGCCTAGGATTTTTGTGTGGTGGATGGATATGTGTCCTGGACGAGCCATTTTAAAAATTAATTTGCACTGAGGATTTCCCTGCAGGGTTGCTGCACATTGTGGGGGGCCAACCCCCCAGACATTCCCACGAGGCCCCCAGTCACCCATAGGTGCCTTTTGGCTGGGAGGAGCAAATGCCCTTTCTCTTCAGAGCTGGAAAAACTCAGTCTCTCATTTACCTATGAAAACAACAGTTCACTTTCTCACACAAATGCGCACAGTCAAGCCAAATTGAGATTAATTCTGAGAGAAAAAGCAATAGAGGAGGCCCTTTAGAATGCACCTTCAAACTAGAATTAGGATTCTTAAACAACAACTTCCTAGGAGAAAAATCAGCTCAAGAATAAATTAAGGACCATCAACCAAAACGGGAGGTCCAGAGCTCAGGAGGACTTACCAGTTCCACCAGAGGAGAAGCTCAAGCTGGGTGAGGCTTCAACGGGCCCCAGCGGGTACCTTAGCTCCAGTTTTGGGCAACTCCTTCAGGGTCCTGAGTCTTCTCTGAGGCCCCACGTGTTTGGGCATCAAATTATTGTCAATGAAAAGAGTCACACTCTGTAAAATATTTGAAGAGATTTATTCTGAGCCAAATATGAGTGACCATGGCCTGTGACACAGGCCTCAGGAGGTCTTGAAAGAATGTGCCCCTGGTGGTTGAGGCACAGCTTGATTTTATACATTTTAGGGAGGCATGAGCCATCCATCAATCAAATACTTTTAAGAAATACATTGATTTGGTCCAGAAAGGCAGGACAACTCAAAGCAGGGACTTCCAGGCTGTAGGTGAATTTAAACATTTTCTGGTTGACAATTGGTTGAGTTTGTCTAAAGACTGGGGATTGATAGAAAGGAAATGTTCACGTTAAGATAAAAGATTGTGGAGACCAAGGTTCCTTTGAAGTCTTATAGTGGCTGTCCTTAGAGACAACAGATGACAAATGTTTCCTATTCCAGTCTTTAAAAGGTGCTAGACTTTTAGTTAATTTCTTTAGGATTGGGAGGGCCTGGAAGAAAAAGATCTAGCTATGTTACTAGAGATTCTTTACAGATGCAGATTTTCCCCCACAAAGGACAGCTTTGCAGGGCCATTTCAAGATATGACAAAGAAACATGTTTTGGGGTAAAATATTTTGACTTTCTTCTTTGTCACATGTTATGCCAGAGTCAGATTGGAAAGTAAGTCATGATATATAGGGTTAAATAAAACCCATCTGATGAGAATTTATGGTTTGTAGGACATGACTCTCCAGACCCCTTAGATAGGAATTTGGGCAAGATAAAAAAATCTGAGCTTAGTCCTCAGTATGTATCCAAGATATACAACATGATGCTATGGAATACATGCAATATTTAAAAGGTTACTATAGTTGAAGCAAATTAACATATTCATCATCTCACATAGTTATCCACTTTTTTGTTTTTGTGGCAAGAACAATTGAAATCTAGTCAGTATGAATTCCATATACTGTACAATTGTATTACCTATAGTCCTCATGTTGTCCGTTAGCGCTCTAGGCTTGTTCATCCTACGTATCTGCTGCTTTCTATCCTTTGACCTACATCTCGCCATTTCCTCTGCCTTCTGCCCCCATCCCCATAACCACTGATTTATTCTCTCTCTGTATATTTGACTTTTTAAAAAAATTTCTTTTTTTTTTTTTTTTTGAGACAGAGTCTTGCTCTGTCGCCCAGGCTAGAGTGCGGTGGCATGATCTTGGCTCACTGCAACCTCCGCCTCCTGGGTTCAAGCAATTCTCCTGCCTCAGCCTCCCAGGTAGCTGGGACTACAAGCGCCCACCACCACGCCTGGCTAATTTTTTTTTTTTTTTTTTGGTATTTTTAGTAGAGACGGGGTTTCACCATGTTGGTCATGCTTGTCTCCAACTCCTGACCTCAAGTGATCCACCTGCCTCGGTCCCCCAAAATGCTGGGATTACAAGCATGAGCCACCACGCCTGGCCTCTTTTTTTTTTTTTTTTCTTTTTTGAGATGGAGTTTTGCTCTTGTTGCCTAGGCTGGAGTGCAATGGTGTGAGCTCGGCTCACCGCAACCTCTGCCTCCTGGATTCAAGCGATTCTCTTGCCTCAGCCTCTCTAGTAGCTGGGATTACAGGCATGCGCCACCACGCCCAGCTAATTTTGTATTTTTAGTAGAGACGGGTTTCTCCATGCTGGTCAGGCTGGTCTCGAACTCCCCACCTGCCTTGATCCTCCCGCCTTGGCCTCCCAAAGTGCTGGGATTACAGGCATGAGCCACCGCACCTGGCCCATATGGGGGAATAAAAACACTGGGCACATAGATCAGTAGGATGAATTGCTGAGGTTTTCACCAGGAGTGGGTGGGTAACAGCCAGTGATGAGAAGAGAAGGCTCTGTTCCCTCCATCACCCAGGCACTGGGCAACCTGGGGCAGCCCTACCACCCACCTAAGCCTCTCTCTTCTTACTGTCAATGTGGGCACAACACAGTTACTGGTGGGGATGTTTTGGGGATTAACCCAGACATCACCAGTAACCGAAAGTGCCACACGTTCCCCTACCCAGTCCTGCCTGCCTCCCACCTCTGCCCTCCACTGAGCTCTTTGCTTCAGACTTTCACTTTCTATGCTCAAGTAAATCTAGAATTACCACATATAAATACTCTAACATTCTGGGGCCTGAATTTGACAGGAAAGCATGTGGGAGCTTCTAGACTGAGGTCATGGTGGTATCTCCCACCCACCACACGCACCCTGTTGTGAATACTGCCTGGGAGATGGGGCCCAGCTTAGTAACTTAATGAATAGGGTGAAATAATGTTGGACACATTATACTCAATGTAAGAATGCATCGTTCCCAACCATTCTCATATTTATATTTTCTCTTTTCAGGGATCCACATCTTCTGGACCCAACTGTGGAATATGTGAAGGTAGGAAATCAGAATTAAACATGTAGCCGTGACCCTGGGTAGTAGATTTCCTATTTGGAACACAAAGTTGCTAAATAATGCTGCAGCCTGGTTTGTGTAAAAAGCCGATTAGACTCTCCAAAACAATGGGGAGGAAATTTGACTCCCTTAGGCCTTTGGTAAATTTTGTAGGGGTCTCACGTCACCCTATTACAGGTACCCTTATCTGGCCTTAGAGCCAGATGTGTTTTAAAATTCAGAGTTGTTTTTTTTTTTTCCATAAAGGTAATATGGTACGTATAGTAATACCCCCAGAGAGGTTTGGGGTCAGCAATCCATAATCACACTCATTATTTTCACAGTGACATGTAAGAATATTCACACTAAGAGGGATAAATAGATGACAAGTGATTTTATGTAGTTCAGGTCACATTTTGCCACCAAATGAGTTTGCTGCCAAGTGAGGTTTTTTTAATGTTAGTGTTCAGAGTTTTTTGGATTTTGGAATGTAGATGAGGAATCGTGGACCCGTATTTACTTTCAGTGGAGGACCGAAGGCTCCCTGAGATTTTATGAGCCATCTTTTCCATTCCAACAGCCACCCTCTTGTTCAGGGCTAATCTGGGGCCAAGTAGTAATATTAGGTACTTAGTTACTTTCCAGCGGGACTGGCAGTCAATGCTTCTAAGTATTCAACCCTTCTAAGTAATGTATTTCTTCTGAGCAGGAAGAAAAGATGCTTTTCACTTCTTCCCTCTGCCTCCTCATTTTCCAGTGTTGCTGTTTGCTTTATTTTCTTTTATTTTAGAAACTGTTTTCTGTCACCTCCTACAAAAGAAAGAAGTCTGATTCTCACATTTGGTTTCTTGGATTTATGACAACATACTTATTTTTTGGGAGAAATCGTGGCAAGAGTTAGAGTTTAGAATCAGGAGTCTCATTCCACCTTCGCTATCCCAAAGGCAGCATCCTAGTTTCAGAGTATGTAGGCCTGTCACTTTTGTGTGTACCCATGCCTTCCCCCAGAGTTCTGCCATTTCCTCCCTCTTTAAAAGACTGGAGGATGGACGGAAGAGGAGGAAGCTCCAGTAGAACCACTTGGCCACTTGGGGCGATCGTAGTGAGGTTTGTTGGAATGGAGGTGGATATTCTTTTTTCCCGTCTCTTATACCTGAATGACAACTGAGCTGTGTTTTCATGGGAGAAAATGTGTAATCCTAAACCCTCAGGGCTACCACACCGGAATCTGGCCAGAGCTTTATAAATAGTGTATCTGTGTCCCTCCCGGATACATCACATGTTTTGTGCAGGTTGTGCATTGCAAAGTATTAGAGGATGCTATTTGCATAGACTGTGATTTGACTTAACAAAAAATGCACTCTAGAATTCTGCAGTGTGTAACAACAGCCCTTTAAAAATCACTCCATGCCTTGTTTCAGAAACTGGCTATCTCCTACCACGGGCCAGTCTGGCTGTGCTCAGCAAGTGTACTGCCTTCTTACTCCAATACCTCAGTCTTTTCTTTTACAAAAGTCTAAACCCCTTTTAAGATAATTTGGTAGTGCATTCTCAAGCTAAATATAGAGGATTTTGGAATGGCCTGTTTAGGTATTATCCAAGCTATTGCATCTCATTTATGAATATCAATCATTGTGAGTTGAGTGGTATTGACAAAGAAGAGATATCGGAGTTGTCGGTGGCTTCTGTTTATCTGGGCTCTGTTTGCCTTCTCCTGGCAGTGAGATGTGATGGAACTGCTCTTTGAGGTTCAGAGGGTTCTCCTTTTCAAGAACTTGTTGAGGTATTCTGAAGGGTACCCTTTCCTCCTAACTTGATCTGAATCTAGTCAGAGCCTTATAAATGATGTGTCTGTATCCTTCCTGAATGCATCACTTTTTTTTTCTTTCTCACTTCACCCTTGGTTTAGAGGGATGGTTTGGGAATGTGTTGAGCCAATGTAGGGTATTTTCATTTGCCTCTGTGGACACTAAGGCTCTGAAAGCACATTCATAGAGGTCCCTGAGGTAAAGGTCCAAGGGGACCCAGGGACCCGTCTTCTTGGGTTGGGTCTGTTGTAGCACTTCTCACACTTAGTTGCCCTGTGGAGCCAGGCTGACCAGTGCCAGGAAGGCCCCATAAGTTGATGCCAGCTGGTACCTCATGGCTGGAGATAAATCAAGGGAGGTGAGAGAGTTGCAGATAAACTGAGGTGCAGTTTGACCCCCTTAACTTCTTATCTACAATCCTCTTGTGTACTTAATGCCTCTTGAGCTTGGAGAAAAGTAGTTCTATGTGAATTATGTTGTGTCATAAAGACCCCTTCCAGTAGGTTCAGATTCATTGGCCGAAAAAACAAGCATTAAGAAGCCAAATTTTAGGATCCATTTTGACCCCAGAATGGGGGGAGTCTTATCCTATCCTGAGTCTCATCCAGGCAGGGGAAGCACCCAGTTGTGGCCAACAGACAGCAGTCCAAATACTGGCAGGAGCTCCAGCCCCAGGTCTCCCTCCCTCCCTGTGTCTTTAAATGCTGCTCCCCTGCTGGGCGCGGTGGCTCACACCTGTAATCCCAGCACTTTGGGAGGCCGAGGTGGGCAGATCACCTGAGGTCAGGAGTTCGAGACCAGCCTGGCCAACATGGTGAAACCCTGTCTGTACTAAAAATACAAAAATTAGCCGGGTGTGGTGGCAGGCATCTGTAATCCTAGCTACTCGGGAGGCTGAGGGAGGAGAATTGCTTGAACCTGGGAGGCGGAGGTTGCAGTGAGCCGAAGTCGCACCATTGTACTCCAGCCTGGGCGACAACAGTGAGACTCCGTCTCAAAAAAAAAAAAAAAATGCTGCTCCCCTCCCCATCGGAGACTTTCCAACCATCTTCCCTTGGTTTTTTCAGTGCCCACATAGAAGAGAGAGGTCTGGGATTGCCTCCTGCCTCCTTGGGTCTGGGAGAGACAAGGTACTGAGGCTGACCCTCATAGCTCATGGGGCGAGGGGACTGCAGTGTCATGGCAGGAGAGAGCTGGGTGGAGAAAGAATCCAACATTCAGCTCTGGCAGTTTGTATGTGTGTCCTCCTAGCACCGTGCACCGTTTGTGTTGCAGTACATTCATGCCGGGTGAAAGGGGACCGGTTTCTCGGTTGCTTAGCTACCGGTCGTTCATCCCAAGCGGAATGGAGGAAAATATGCATGGCTGGGAAGCCCCAGGGCTGTTTGGCAGCTCTTTTACCTTGTCCAGCAGGCTGGCCTCCTGCTGGGACTCCTGACAGCACCAAGACCCCAAAGGCTCAATTGGATATTTGGATGTGAGAGGAAAATAAATTGCAGATCCAAAGTAGTCCAGGGATTTGGGGAATCTCATTCCTCACTGTTTCCGTCTCTTTAATTCTGGCACTTAAAGGAGAGAATTTTGTTTTTTTTCTTTTCTTTTTTCTCCCGTTTTTCCTAACCTTCTCTCCTCACAATTTTTTCCCCCCACAGTAGCTCAGAACATGATCATCTTGAGAGTTTGGTTTTAACTTTTGTCTAATCATGAGGTCCTTTTCTGTGATCAAACGTAATTGATTCTATTTCCCTGCATTGAAAGGAAAGATTTCTTCCAGGTTGGAAAGCCGAACCCTCCAGAGTAGCTCCACCTTCCTCCTGCTGTTTACCATGTAGCTGGTGACTTCGGTTCCTGGCGTACAGCTCTGGAATTTTCCTCTGCGTACCTAGCATACCTTACCCTAGATAAAACCAAACTTTTTTTTTTAATAGGAGGAAATATCTTTTAGAGCCAATAACCCTAGGCAAAATTATGAAGTAGAATTTTATCTCTATACTGCTTAACCTACTCACTGCCCCATTGCATTTGGCCAGATTTTTACTTCGTTAAAACACAATTACACTGTGTCCAGTTTCTTAGATCACTGTCAAGTAGTTGCTTAGAAAATTTGATAAAATAGTAGTGCTAAAATGTTAATAAATGATAACAGCTCCGTGTGTTCCCCTTCCCAGATAGCTGTCCAACAGAGATTCACATCCCGTGAGAACCCCCACCCCAGGGAGGGAGCTGGGTCCACACTCTGGTTCTTTTTGTTTTGTTTTGTTTTGAGATGGAGTCTTGCTTTGTTGCCCAGGCTGGAGTACAATGGCACAATCTTGGCTCACTGCAACCTCCGCCTCTCAGGTTCAAGCAATTCTCCTGCCTCAGCCTCCTGAGTAGCTGGAGCTACAGGTGTCTGCCACCAAAGCTGGCTAATTTTTTGTGTTTTTAGTAGAGATGGGGTTTCACCGTATTAGCCAGGATGGTCTCGATCTCCTGACCTCATGATCCACCCACCTCGGCCTCCCAAAGTGCTGGGATTACAGGCGTGAGCCACTGCGCCCCAGCCCACACTCTTGTTCTAATTAGCAATGTGACCCTGGATTTGCCACCTGCTCTCTGTGGGTTCCATTGTCCCCACGATAGAAACCTTGGAGTGGGCTAATGTTCCTTCTAGCTTAAGTTTTTAGGATTCTCCATGCCTAGAATAGGCTGGAGAGGAAAATCTTGTAGCCAGTGGTAAGGAGTTCTTAATTGTGTGATATCCCTGTTGATCCTAACATTGCCCTATTGATTGGAACAGGATACCATTTCATGTTGTATCTTGAATATGAAGACCAAGGTCATGACGGATCATAACTGCCACCACCATGTTCCCAGAAGAGTGGAAGTTACCCCAGTACTCTTGCATTGCTCTGTGATCCATTATGGTTCACTTCTGTAACCCCCTTTGAACCTATGAAGCCTAGGTTCACTTCCACTCTTTATCATTCTCTTCCTTTTATTTTCCCCAGGAACTGCATCTTTAAGCTTCAGAAGTTGCCCCCACAACCTGCACTAAATATAAATGTATATTATCTCTTCTGGGTGCAGTGGCTTACGCCTGTAATCCCAGCACTTTGGGAGGCTGAGGTGGGTGGATCACCTGAGGTCAGGAGTTCGAGACCAGCCTGACCAACATGGTGAAGCCCCGACTCTACTAAAAATACAAAAATTAGCTGAGCATGGTGGAAGGCGCCTCAGGAGGCCGAGGCAGGAGAATCGCTTGAACCTGGCAGGTGGAGGTTGCAGTGAGCCAAGATTGGGCCATTGCACTCCAGGCTGGGCAACAGAGCAAGACTCGTCTCAAAAAAAAAAAAAAAAAAAAAAAATTTACGTTTTCTCCTTCCCCTTTATACCTATATTCCTTTTAGCCTCAAGACTAGTACTGTTTTGTTTGTTTTGTTTTTTGAGACAGGGGCTTACTCTGTTGCCCATGCTGGACTGCAGTGGCGGGATCGTAGCTCACTGAAGCTTTGAACTCCTCGGCTCAAGCAATCCTCCCACCTCAGCCCCCCCAAGTAACTGGGACCACAGACGACCACCACCATGCCTGACTAATTTTTTTTTATTTTTTGTAGAAACAGGGTCTCACTATGTTGCCCAGGCTTGTCTCGAACTCTTGGCCTCAAGTGATACTCCTGCCTCAGCCTCCCAAAGTGCTGGGATCACAGATATGAGCCACCATGCTGGGCCAAGACTAATTCTTTTTGGCCTCTTCACACACCAGCACTACAGTTATTTTAGTAAAGAGTTCTTTTCTAGGAGTGGTTTAAGCTGTAGTTTTTTAAGGGAGGAAGTGATTGGCTAGGGCAGGGCTGCATGATTTTTCTTTTAGAAGAAGTGTTTATTATACATTTTCCATTTTAAAATAAATTGTCCTCAAAAAAGTTACATTAGAAAATATGGTGAAGTAGAAAAAAATATTGGAATGCCTGTTTTTTTTTTTTGTTTTTTTTTTTTTTTTCAAATTAGCCGTGAATAGGCAAGTGGTTTTTTGTGGCCAGGCTATAAACAGCACGCTTGCCCGCCTGTGGACAAAGGCCTGCTCTCCAGGCTACCGCAGTGAGGAAGTGTCAGGACGGAATGCAGCCTTTTGTTCCTGGCTAGATTCCTAGTGAACGCATGTCCTCTTTCTTTTGTAGTCAGCCTTGGTGGGTTCTTGTTAGACCCACTGTGAGCTGTAATAGAATGACCTACAGTCTCTGAGCTTGTTGCGCAGGTTAGGAGAAGAAAGGACAAGGCTGCAGCTGTTATCCTGAGTGGGGACAGAGCCCTGCAGCTTCTCCCTTCACAGTGCAGATGACCCCAGAGAAACTCAGGAAGCTGTCCTTTGTGGGGTCAATGCTCCGAAAATTCTCCTTCCCCAAGGGTCTTCTAGGTCTACAGACATTACAGGCCATCCAAGGCTCAGATCTTAGCAAGGCCGTTTCCTGCAGCCGGCTGGGGATACATTAGGTCACCCAGCATATTTAAAAAGGAGTAATTACGCAAATTCCAGTGCCAAGAATAAGTGCCCTGGCTGCCGGAGACCTCAGTGGAGAAGGGGTGACGTGACTTCAGCTCCCTTTTTGTACTCAAGATGGCTGCAGCCATGGTCACAATTAAATAGCTGTCTTTGACGGAAGCCTTTTCTTCTAGCAGGAAAGCAGGCCAGTCTGCTCTGAATTAGCCAGCTCGCAAAGTCGTGAAAGGGACTTACAAAAACAATGGCACGCTGTACATTCCGTGAGATTTTAACAAGTTATATGAACCAAATAATGGGCCGATTGGCTGGCTCTGCAGGTTTTTGCCTGAGTGTGCACATTGGCAGAGCCAGCGCCATCCCCTGTGGGACCAGAGATCAAACGCCGCCAGCAGTGAATGTAAAACAGCCCTGGCCCACTCTGGGGCCCACATGCAGAGGGATGAAAGAGAGCTTCCACCCAACTTCTTCCACTCCACCCCAAAAACATTCTCTGCAAATATTCTTGGGAGGTTTGGTGTTACTACAGTTATTAAAAATGCTGAGGTAGGATGTTCCCACATGCTAGGTATGGATGACAGTCTCCCTCATTCAGTGGAATCTTATCCTTCAGGTCTATGAAAATGTGGCCATTTATAAAAAGTAAAACCTTTTGAAAACACATGTCCATATAAAAGTCTATATGCATGTTTATAGTGACATTATTCGTAATTGACAAAAACAAAAACTGGAGACAACCCCAAAGTCCTTCAACTGGAAAAAAGTAGTACGCCCATATAATGGCATATTATTTAACCTTAAAGAGGAATGGACTTTTATTTACTTATTTTTTTAAGAAACAGGGTCTCACTCTGTTGCCCAGGCTGGAGTTCAGTGGTGCAATCATAGCTCACTGTAACCTCAAACTCCTGGTCTTGAGTGATCCTCCCACCTCACTGAGTAGCTAGGACTCCAGGCACTCACTACCACACCCAGCTAACTTGTTTATTTTTTGTAGAGATGGGGTCTCCCTGTGTGCCTGGGCTGATCTCGAATTCTGGCCTTCCTCCTGCCTTGGCCTCCCAAAGTGCTGGGATTACATGTGTGAGCCACTGCGTCCAGCCTACGAGTGAACTATTGATATATGCAGAAACACACATTGTGTTAGTCTGTTTTCATGCTGCTGATAAAGACATACCCGAGACTGGGCAACTTACAAAAGAAAAAAGTTTATTGAACTTACAGTTCCATATGGCTGGTGAGGCCTCACAATCATGGTGGAAGGTGAAAAGCACGTCTCACATGGCAGCAGACAAGAGAAGAGAGCTTGTGCAGGGAAACTCTCTTTTTTTTTTTTTTTTTTTTTTAGACAGAGTCTCACTGTGTTGCCCTGGCTGGAGTGCAGTGGCATGATCTTGGCTCATTGCAACCTCCACTTCCTCAGTTCAAGCAATTCTCCTCCCTCAGCTTCCCAAGTAGCTGGGATTATAGGCATGGGCCACCATGCCCAGCTAATTTTTTTGTATTTTTAGTAGAGGTGGGGTTTTGCCATGTTGGCCAGCCTGGTCTCGCACTCCTGACCTCAAATGATCTGCCCACCTCGACCTCCCAAAGTGCTGGGATTATAGGCATGAGCCACTGCGCCCAGCGGAAACTCCCCATTTTAAACATCAGATCTCATGAGACTTATTCACTATCATGAGAACAGCATGGGAAAGACCTGCCCCCATGATTCAATTACCTCCCACCAGGTCCCTCCCACAACACATGGGAATTCAAGATGAGATTTGGGTGGGGACACAGCCAAACCATATCATGCATGAATCTTGAATACATTACGTTGAGTGAAAGTAGACAGTCTCAAAGGCTACGTACTCTAAAATTACATTTGTATGATATTGTGGAAAAGGCAAAACTTATAGTGACAGAAAACAAATAAATGGTTGAAAAGAGGTTGGGGAAGAGATGAAGTATACCAGGGAGCTTTCGGGGATGATAGAAATAGAAATATCGTGATTGTAGTGGTAGTTACCCAACTGGGGTTGGCTGTCAGTGCTCATGGAATTGTACTAAAAAGGGTGACTTTTGCTGAATGCAAATTATACCCAATAAGCCTGACCTTAAAAAGCAAGCTAGGCCGGTGTGATGGCTCACGCCTGTAATCCCAGCCCTTTGGGAGGCCAAGGCAGGTGGATCACAAGGTCAGGAGTTCAAGACCAGCTTGGCCAACATGGTGAAGCCCCTGACTACTAAAAAAAATACAAAAATTAGCCGGGCATGGTGGCGTACACCTGTAATCCCAGCTACTCGGGAGGCGGAGGCAGGAGAATTGCTTGAACCTGAGAGGCGGAGGTTGCAGTGAGCAAAGATTGCGCCACAGCACTCCAGACTGGGTGACAGAGCGAGACTGTATCAAAACAGACACAAAAAAGCAAGTTAAAGCCTTGTATTTCAGTCCTTAAGTGCTGCCACCTCAGTAGGAGAAATTTTCCATTTTGAGATGGGCCACACCAGGGAGGCCAGACCCTTGATGAGATGGAAAAAGTGCCGAGCTTGAGGATTTTTAACTGCAGTGGCTCATTCAACAGATATTTTTTAGTATATACCATGTGTTTTTAATTGTTCAGTCAGGTCAGACCAGGTGGGAGGAAAGTGTTACCAGGAGCCTAACCTGAGATAGTCGCAGTGGGAATGGAAAGTTAGGCCACAAGCTGAAGGGCTTTTAGAGACAGAATTAAGACCCAGTTATTAGGGAAGCTGAGAGATTCTAACAGGATGTAAATGGTGCAGGTGAGAGAAAGAAGCTAGGGGCAGTTGCTGGGACCACACTAGTACCTAGCATTGTGCCAGAAGCCAGTAAATAGGGAGGAGAGGGGATGTCCATTTGGAAACCTTGTTATCACAGTGACGTTAATCTTTGAGCATTTGTGGATATCTTTAGACCAAGAGGTCAGCAAACTATAGCCTAAGACCAAATCTAGCCCACCACCTATTTTTATATGACCACTAAGCTAAAAGTGGATTTTATATTTTAATATGGCTTTTTTTATGGCTTTTTTTTTTTGAGATGGAGTTTCGCTCTTGTTGCCCAGGCTGGAGTGCAATCGTGCAATCTGGGATCACTGCAACCTCTGCCTCCCAGGTTCAAGCAATTCTCCTGCCTCAGCCTCCCAAGTAGCTGGGATTACAGGTGTCTGCCACCACGCCCAGCTAATTTTTTATATTTTTATTAGAGATGGGGTTTCATCATGTTGGTCAGGCTGGTCTTTGAACTCCTGACCTCAGGTGATCCACTGCCTCGGCCTCCTGAAGTGCTAAAATGGCTTCTTAAAAATCAAAAGAAGAGTGGCAAAATTACATAAAGTTCCAGTTTTTATGTGCATCCATAGTTTTATTGGAACACAGCAATGCCCATTCATTTATGTATTGTCTGTGGCTGCTTTTCCTATAATGGTGGGATTGAGTACAGATTCTCCTCCACTTACGATGGGGCTACATCCCAATAAACCCATCATCAATTGAAAATATCGTAAGTTGAAAATGAATTTAATACACCTAATCTAGCGAATATTTTAGCTTAGCCCACTGAATATTATAGTTTACCCCAGCATCACCTAAGAGTATCATAGTACATGTTGCTAGGCCGGAAAAGATCACATTTCGAAATTTGAAGCACAGTTTCTACTGAATATGTATCACTTCAGCACCATCGTAAAGTTGAAAATCAGTGGAACCATTGTTAAGTTAGGGCCTCTGTAGTTGTGACACTATGGCCTCAGCCTAACAGAACCTTTTACAGAGTTTTCTGACCCTTGCTCTAGGCTATTTGCACCTTTACTGTTTCTGTTTTGCCTTCCCAATAATGCATAACGGGCTTTCAACAAAAGTGAGTCCTTGGGCAAATTTTGTGATCTTGCACAATCACGAGGATAGTGCTTTTGTCACACTGTGCAGGATTTGTGAGGTGTACCTGTCAGCTCTGAGCAGCATCTCTCTGCTGCCCTAGTCGGTTCTGGCATCTTTAGCCCCGATGGATGAACAGGTGTGTGGGGCAGCATGGGTACTTGAACCCTGACTGCCCCTGCCTGGGGCTTGCGTGGATAACTCCTCAGGCCAGACACTGCTTTGTCCATGCAGCCTGAGATGGGTTTTCTTGTGCCGCAAGTCAGAGAGAAGTGACTTCTTACTGGGCCTCCTGAACTTGATGGTTTGAGATAAGGTCAAACCCTGGAGCTGCCCTCTGGAGGTGCTGAAAGGAACATGGTCTGGCCAGTTAGAGGAATAAGACCAGATTTACATTCTGTGTGAATTTGTATTCTGTGCTGCAGGCATCAGCCTTGAAGCTGAGGCACCATCCTCCCTAGCTCAAGGAAGGATTCTTCTGAGATCCCAAACTGTAGGGATGACTGAGAGACTCAAAAACTAACAGGCAGGCAAGAATTGAAACTGTGGCTTCTGACGGGACTCAGCTCCATATTGGACTTCGAATCTGGTGTGGCCTGTCCACCTCTAACCTCATCTCCTGCCACCCCAATAGTCACTGTCCTCTGCCACCCTGGCTTTCCCTAGTGTCCCTGGGACTTTGCCTTCCCATTGGCCTGGAAGTTTCTGAGGCAGAATAGCTGAGAGGTTTGGAGTGAGTGCTAGGACACTGCTGTGGGTTGAATTATGTCCCCCAAAAACGATATGTTGAAGTCCTAAACCCCAGTACCTGTGAATGGTGAACTTATTGGGAAATAGGGTCATTGCAGATATAATCAAATTAAGATGAGGTCATATTGGACAAGGATGGGCCCTAATCCACTGACTGGTGTCCTTATAAGAAGAAGATTTGGACCAGACACAGGTGTAGAGGGAGAAGGCCATGTGAGGACAGACAGAGACTGGGGGATGAGTCTGCAAGCCGAGGAGTGCTAGCAACCACCAGAGGTGAGGAAGAGGCAAGGCAGGCTCCTCCCTGCAGCCTTCGGAGCCGTTGTGGCCCTCCGGATACTTTATGTAGGATTTTTAGCCTCCAGAGCTGTGAGACAATAGAAACATTTCTATTTTAAAGTAGCCAAGTTTGTGGTAATTGGTCATGGCAGTCCTGGAAACTAATACAAATCCAGAGCCCTGTTTTAGCCATTTCTTGGTTGTATGACCTTGGGCAAGTTACTGAAGTTCTCTGGAGCTCAATTTCCTTAACAGTAAATGGGAAGATCGGGGGATTAAACAGTGAATACATGTGAAGTTCTTAGTTCTTAGCACAGTGCCCCACATGTAGTTAGCACTCAGTAAATACCAGCTGTATGGCTGGTTCATTTGACTCACATTTCACTGCCTCAGAACAGCCTTATCTGACATCCGTACTAAAAGCAGTCCCCAACTCACTATCTCATTACTCTGTATATTATCCTCATTTGTCCCAAATTTTATTTATTTTATTTTTTTTGAAACAAGGTCTGGCTTTGTCACCCAGGCTGGAGTGCAGTGGCGCAATCTCAGCTCACTGTAATCTTTGCCTCCCAGGCTCAAGCCATCCTCCCACTTCAGCCTCATGAGTAGCTGGGTCTACAGGCATGCACCATCACACCTGGCTGATTTTTGTATTTTTTTTTTTTTTTAGAGACCTGGTTTCACCATCATGTTGGCCAGGCTGGTCTCAAACTTGTGAGCTCAAGTGATTTGCCTGCCTTGGCCTCCCAGAGTGCTGAGATTACAGGTTTGAGCCACCACACCCGGCCTTATTTGTTTACTTTTAAAAATAAGACTTCTCACTAGTATGTGAGTCCTGAGGACAAAGACCCTTCTTTTGTTTAGTGAGTAAGCACACACACCAGATGCACAAGGGCGTTTAATTTTTAATTTTTGTGAGTACAGAGTAGGTGTATATGAGATATTTTGATACAGGCATACAATGTGTAATAATCACATCAGGGTAAATGGGGCATCCATCACCATTTATCCTTTGAGTTACAAACAATCCAATTATACTCTCCAGTTATTTTAAAATGTACACATACTGGGCATTTAAATTTAGGGAAGGGGGAATGAGGTTGTTCTAAAAATTTTATATTTCGCAAAGCAGGTAATGCTGATGTCTCTAAAATTTTTCCAGAAATCCTTCAGTGTTTTTATTTCAAAACAGCAAAGAGGTTCCCACACCTAACCTCAGTCTACCTTCTCTTGCCCACCTGGTACAGGATAAAAACTGTGGGGTTGCTGTTGTCACCTTAAATACTCACATATTTGGGCAGAGATATACGCTGTTTTTAAAAGTGTAGTTCTGGCAACTTCTGTGGCTTAGAGCTATCTACTCTTTGGGAGATCTTGTTAACTATAGGGAGTCAGTAACTTCAACACCAAAACGAGAGGCCTGGATTGCTAGCTTTAGAATCATTTGCTGTTAAGCTCTGCCCTCTAGTGGTCATCAGTGTCACAACAGTTCAGCATTTGGCTACAGTTTGGTTTCTAAATATTCTAAGAGCTTTTAATATTAAATGTAATAGCATGTCAGGACTTGTATTCAACTTCAGAAAGAAGAGCTGTGTTTACAATACATGAAAATGCAGATTTAAATTGTCAAGGAATTTTATTATTAGAATTAATTGTCAATGTTCTTGAATGAAGAGCTCTAAAATGCTACAATACTGTATGTAGATTTTGAGATACGAGGTTTGCATTTGGCCCAAAGTGTTACCTCCGGTAACCAAGAAGTTTCCTGGGAACAACTTGTATTTGAATCGTGATTTGGTATCTGAAAAAACATCTCTGCTTGGCAGGAAGGATGCTGGTATTGGGTAAGGCAGAAGACTCCATGCCTGGGAGACAGCGTGTGCCCAGGCTGACTGGAGCAGGAGAGAACAGTGGGAGGAGCCTTGGGAGAAGCACTAGGTGCTCCATGTTGCTTGAATGGGAAAAGAGATTCCGAGAAGATGATCACATTGTTAAGAAATGAGTTTGGGAGGAATTTTATTTATTGCCAAACTATCTAACTACATATAACTTTGCAACTTGCTTTTTTCATTGGACATCATTCCATATTAAACGTATGGGCCTCCCTCCTTCTTTCCAATGGGTACCCAGTATTCCATTGTATGAAATACAGTTATAGTTAACTAGTTCCCTACTGACATTTGGGTTTTGCTACTGTTCTGTTAGAAACAGTTTTGTGGTTAGTACATAGTCATTTAGTAAGTATTTGTTGAGTCTCTTCCCTGTGCTGGTCACTGTTCCAGGGGCTGAGGATACAGCAGTGAACAAAACAATATCCCTGCCCCTGTGGAGCTTTTACTCTGGGGGTGGAGGACTGGGAAGACAATAAGAAAGACAGTCAAGTCAATCCTGTTAGCTGACGATGAGTGCTTAGCAGAAAAGATGCATCAGGGAAAGGAGCTATGAAAGTTGGGGTAAGGGGACATTAAATTTTAGATAGGGTGACCAGGGAAGGCCTCACCAAGAAGGTGACTTCTGAGTGGAAATACAAGTCAACTGTGATGTCTAAGGGGAAGAAGAAGGGCAAGGCTTTGAAGCCAGGGTCCGCCTCTTCCATGGAGGAATGAGGAGGCCAGAGGCTGGAGCTGGTGAAAGCATCTGGTGTTAGAGTGGCAGAAGGTGATGTGCGAGGGATTGTGTGTCAGAGTAAGGACTTTTATTTTTTCTGGAATGAGATGGGAGGCATCTCAGGTTCACTTTGGCTTCTGTGTTGCTGCTAGACTGCAGGGGACAGGGGCAGAAGCAGGGAGACCAGTGGGGAGGCTACTGTGATTGTCCAGATGAGAGATGATGGTAGTTGGGACCTGTGAGAGCAGGGGAGGTGGTAAATAAGGGGGTTCTAGGAATGTAACATGAAGGCAGAGCCATCAGCACTTCCTGATGGATTGGACATGAGGTGGGAGAAGAGAGGAGCCACGCTTGACACTGGTAGGATGGTGCTGTTGTCAGTGGAGGTGGCTTGGTGTGCATTAGTGTAAGAATTTTCAGAAGATAAAAATCTAGGAGTAGAATGATTCAGTGTCACGTAATGGGTCAAAATAAAACTTCTTGGCAACTGAAAGTTTTTTTTATTGTTGTTTCTTACATTTTTCTCAGTTTCTAATTTTTTTCTAATAGTGTTTTTATGATAGTTACTTATAAAAATAAAAACGCCCCTGTAATTGTATCCCTTAGTCTACTCCATAGGTAAGATACTGAAAACTTGTGGCTCAATCAAAATTATGTAAAGCAAGTAACTTAAATATTAGAGCAGAAGTTCTTAAATTCTTTTGTCTCAAGACTTCTTAAATTATTGAGGACCCTAAAAAGTTTTTGTTATGTGACTTCTAGCTATTGATACTCATCATGTTAGAAATTAAAATGGAATATTTTAAAATGTTTATTTAACTTATTTTTACTTAATGAGCATTTCATGTAATTCATTTAAAAATAAGAATAAACCCATTATATACCAGTGAATGTACACTTGTGGTAAGAATGACATTGTTTTACATATTTGTACATCTCTTTAGTGTCTGATAGAACACAACTTGATTCTTATATTTGCTTCGGTGTTCACTCTGTTGTTTTATATTACTTTGGTTGAAGTCTCAAATAATGTGGCCCTGCACAGGTATGCAGTTCAGAAAGGGAGGAGTATTTTAATAGCCTCTTCAGATCATTACAGATGTTGGTCTTTGATACTAGACTAGAGCTCAACAAGTTATAGTTCCTTAAAGGTTAACTGCAATGTGGACTCTGAAATCCTGTCAATGAACTTGTTTTATTTCCTTAAAATTCAATTTGAATGGATCTCTCTTGCAATTTGAATGGATCTTTTACCCATGCATGAGTTTATGTCATCATGTGTTGGTCATTTGAAAAATATTGGTTTACGAGTTATGCAGATCTTAGAAATGTTACATATTTCACTATGTAATAGCAAAACTCACATTCATTAATATGACCACCGATCTCATCAGAAAAATGATTAAAGTATTGGAAAGCTGTCAAACTCGTGGTGAATACAAGTTTTCCCAAATTCTAATTTTCACTTGAAACCTGGAATTTTTTCATTGGCAACAAACACTGTCTGTTATTTTCCTTGAAGTAACAGGCTCACTTTGTTCATTTTTCAGAAAATGGCTGCCAAATAAATACCCGAGTCTGAATAACCAAGTTTGTCAGACATTTTTTGAAGCAAAAATTGTGCTCTATGAAAAAGCAGCTAGTTGAGCCCACGATTCAATTGCACAGTGGCTTTTCCTTCACACAAACTCTGTGCTTGGAAACGCAGCAGAATTGTTTTCTGTGCATGTCCTGTTGCATTGTACAGAATACTAAAGAGACATGTACTCGAGGGCCCAGATTTAATAAAGTGAGTAATTCTCACTGCTTCATCAAAGACTTCTAGGTGGAACTGGCTATTTTTCTTCAATTGTTTGAGCCAATGGGAGTCAAGAGTGCAATGGCCCCTGGTAGAGTTTGGTGCCTCCGTCTTGCTTTGTGCTGAGGCACCAGGAATTCACCCATCATAGCTTTTGCACTACCGGTATAAATGTCAACCCAGTGAAACAGTCAAAAAATGTCTCTGTATTATTATGAAAATAAGTTTTGACCTCTCAGACCCCCAGAAGACCCCCCAGCCTGCAGATCAGCCTGTGGAACACGCTTTGAGCACCACTGTACCAGAGGGTCTTTTGCTACTTAAGAGACTAAAAGCTGCAAAAACACTTAAAACACAAATAATCCCCTCTTGTTTATCTAAATCCATATTTATTTCTTTAGCAAAGTTTACTTTTAAGCTCAGCTTGCCCAATAGTTGCATTTACATTTAAAGAGACTTGTTTTTAATGTAGAAAAGACATTAAATTTTCATTTAAAAATAAGGAAAAAATTGAGAGTCAATCCTTGAAGTAAGGGTTCTCAGTTGTGGGCCTGTTCCTTGCAGTGGAGTGGATTGTGACACCTCTGGAAATGCTAACTCTATGTGACATAACCAAGTCATGATATACTGTAAAGATCTGGTTGCTCATCATATACTGTAAAGTGCTAGGCCAGAAGCAATCGTAACTCTCTTCTCATTGCTTTATATTAAAACTCTGAAAACCCCAAGCTTGGTGAGGCCAAGGCTGGGTTATGGCAAGGTGCTCTGCCTGAGTATGCAAGTGCAGTCGACGGAGAAATTTGTTGCAGGGATCCGTTTACTTGGGGCAGGCTGGAAGTGCGCATTCTCCTGATCCTTAAGCTTTTATTAATTGCTGCAGCCTTGGTTCCTTCTACGCTCCCAGTGTGGATTTGTTGGCTGAGCTCCATCCGTCCTTTATGTGAATGAAGATAAGGATGTGTCAGACCCTGGGAATGAGAACATGCTGTTTGGCCCTTCAAGGCAATTTCCTTTCAAGTCCCAGCCCTCTCCAGATGGCATCTAATTGTTTCTTGAATGACCTCAGTGTCCAGGCTGCAGGAACCTGGTCTGAGAAGCCATTTCACATATTTATTAGCCTGTGGATGAGAACTTACTATATAAAGCCCCCATTCACACTCTCAAAAGAGCTTTTTGTACAGAAGAAATAAGGAAGCTGATGGACTGTTTCCTGTGACCACCAATCTTCAGCTGGATTCTTATTTTTACCAGGCCCAGGTGGGTGTATTTGGAAGGGGTCTGTGTGGTCCAGCTGAGTCCATCCTGGTTCAGTGCCCTCCTCTCTGTCTTCTCATGGTCTCTACATGAAAGCCTTGACAGAACAGAGTCAAGTCCCCTTACCTCCTGGTTTCAGGATTACTTGAACAGAGTACGGGTGGTGTGAGTTAGTTGGGAATTACTGCATTCTGGAAGCCTCTCCCAGTTTGGAATCCCAGCTATTTCAAAGTTTGAGAGAGTAAAATGACTCCTTTTTTTTTTTTTTTTTTTTTTTTTGAGATGGAGTCTCGCTCTGTCACCCAGGCTGGAGTGCAGTAGTGCAATCTTGGTTCACTGCAAGCTCCGCCTCCTGAGTTCACGCCATTCTCCTGCCTCAGCCTCCTGAGTAGCTGGGACTAGAGGCGCCCACCACCACGCCTGGCTAATTTTTTTGTATTTTTAATAGAGATGGGGTTTTACCATGTTAGTGAGGATGGTCTTGATCTCCTGACCTCATGATCCGTCCTCCTCGGCCTTCCAAAGTGCTGGGATTACAGGTGTGAGCCACTGCGCCCGGCCATAAAATGACTCTCAGGGCCAAAGTGGGAAGCAGCCCTAATTCAACCAGAGGCTGGCAAGGCTGGCTCACCTGGTGAGGAGCATGACTTCTGTGTGGCCTGTCATCCCTCACGCCTCTGCAGTTCTGAACTATTTTTGGGGAGACAGGGAAGGGCCTCTACCTTCTTGCAAATACCATGAACAAGAGCCACGTCTCTAGAAATATGCATGCACACTTACTGCACATCTTAGTTCTGGGTGTTTGTGGACCCCAGGTTGAGAATCCCTGAGCTATCTCCAAATGTTCATTGGGCCTCTATCATGTTCAGGCATTCCAGTGATGACAATAAGACATGGGTCATGAGGCCAACAGACAAGGGCACTAGTCATTTTAATGAGTGCTTCAGTTGCTGAACCCTGGAGGACAGGGTTGGAGCTAGGGCTTCTTACTGGGGTAGGTAGAATAATAGCAAGGGGAGAAGGAAACCCCTATGGGCCCACACAGACTGAGAGCAGGGGCTCCCAAATTTCCAGGCCGTGTCTACCTAAGGACTGTCTAAGGAGCACATTTGGGAAGATTTGAATGTGATTTGGAGATGATGTAAACGTCCTGTCCTTTGACCTGGAAAGAAGTCATGAGGGTTGCCCTCGCAGGTGACTGTACCGTGAAAAGCTCACCTGGCCTCAGTAAGGGAATGTCTCAGCCAATATCTCTAAATTGGGTCCCGTGGCCTTCCACATAGCAGAATAGCCTTTTGGAAACATCCTCCAAGAGCTGCGGATGGTGCTGATGCCACATAAGCAGGGCTGAGAATGCAGTTGGTTTGTGCTTTCCCCTGGCTGGGAGGTGCTGGGTGTGGGAGCAGAACTCACCCCTACACCAGTGGCACGGTACATTCCCACAACATGAATCCCTCTCCCTCTTCCTAGAGGCAAATTCATGTATCGTTATCCTTGAAAACTCAAGACAACTCAGTTATTTCCATGGAAGTCCCTGGAATAGACTGCAAAACACCATTAATTTCCATTCATTGCTGACACATGAGTGTACAACCCTGTTATTAATGGGTGTATAATATGCATGTTTTCATGTAACATCAGTTCATATTGGCTCCTTGTGGCATTTCTCAGATACAGAGATCACATTTTATACATATAATCTCCAACAGAGCCAGACACAGTATGTTACATCTCCATCTCAAGTTTTAATCTTACACTGATAAGGTGAGCCTGTAAACCCAAATTGATGGTGTGAGCTAGGAAACTTACCTCTGGGAAGGGCAGGGGTGGCGTGGCCTGGGATGATGACTACTTCTGGGAAGGAAAACATTTTTAGGACCTTAGTCTCTTGCATCTGCTTCTCTCAGCACTTTGACCGCATTCTCTTCCATCAGCTTCTTTATGCAGTGAGGGCCTGGCTGTGGGCTGCTCTAGGCTTATATTCTTAAAGCTTGTGGTCCAAGGGGAAAAGGGGATGTCTCTCTCAGCCCTAGTTTGAAAAGTCTCAGGGAAGGACTCTGTTTGGTCTCATGTCATTCACCTGCTTACTCTTGGACCATTCAGTGTTCTGTATTCTGATTGGCTCACACATCCATTAAAAGGATGAATACACATGCTACTCAGTAAAGCTTTTAAATATAATAGCCACCACCTACTATCTATACCATTCCCCACCCGCTACATTTTTAGGATCAGAAGTATATTCTGCTATATTTCTATTATCTCTATTCAGGATACATATATAAAATGTTGAGACATGAATGCTAAGTTTTACGAAAAAAAAAAAAATCTTTTCAAGTCCTATTCCCGTCTTTCCCTAGTTTATCTCCCTCCTGGTTTATGTACTGGATACCCATTGCCTCCAAGTTTGCCAGATTTGCTGCTGTTACAGAGAAGTTATGGGCAGGGGGTGGGGGTGTCCAGAGGGGCTGTGGATCCCCAGCCCATCTATAGCTTGTCCTTGGACGGATTCCCACATCTTATCACAAGTGACCCAACCGGGAGTCCTGGTGTTCCTGGAGAGTTACCCAGATGGGTTTCTGCTGCTCTCCCTAGTAATTCTCCCTTCCTCCACCCAGCCCTTCCACCCATTTGGATATACACTGCAAGGCGTACCCAAATCCTTGAGCCACTGGCAAAGGAATTTATTGTCCCCACCTTGGCACCAGGAAGGGCAAATATTGACCTTCTGGATGTCACTCCTGCAGACAGCATTGTGCTTGGCAGTCGACTACGTTAGGAAGTGAAGAAACTGGCCGGCAGTCAGTGAGGTCCTTCCATGCACGGAACCCTCTGAATTGGCCTCTTCCTGTAGAGGAAGGGGTACTGTTTGTGTTTCCATGTGACAAAGGCGGTCCCTTAGCCCTTCTTGTGCAGCAAGCCTTTGTTGCCTCCTGGTTCTTCTCAGATTCTGACGTCAGCATCCATCTGTCCCAGCCCTGCCCTTTCCTTTCAGCTGTGAGCGGAATAGGACCTCTGATGGACTATTGCAGATGAGATCTGCTGTCTGTGTTGCCAAGAGTATCTGTCCCTCTGTTGGAGGGAGGTCTGCCTTTCAGATTTGCATAAGATAAAGCACTTCTGGTGACCAGGTGTTCTCCGTGCTTCCCTCATCACACCAGATAGAGCCAGCCATTCTGATTCATTGTTGTTTTAATCATTAACTTTAAGAGCTGTTTGATCCCACATGTGAAATGGAGATAGTAATACTCCTCTCCTAGTGTGAGTATGAAATAGGACACTATGGTAAAAGTTCTCTGTAGAAATGCTGGCTCCTGGCCGGGCATGGTGGCTTACGCCTGTAATCCCAGCACTTTGGGAGGCCTAGGAGGGTGGATCACAAGGTCAGGAATTCAAGGCTAGCCTGGCCAATATGATGAAACCGTGTCTCTATTAAAAATACAAAAATTAGCCCATCTCTACTAAAAATACAAAAATTAGCCAGGCATGGTGGCAGGTGCCTGTAGTCCCAGCTACTCGGGAGGCTGAGGCAGGAGAATCACTTGAACCTGGGAGGTGGAGGTTGCAGTGAGCTGAGATTGCGCCACTGCACTCCAGCCTGGGTGACAGAGTGAGACTCCGTCTCAAAAACAAACAAACAAACAAAAACAATGCGGCTTCTGGGGACCTTTCACACAGGGTGAGTGAGGTGAAACGATGTCTGTGACTGCTGCAGGCTTCAAGGCATCTCTGAAGTCCATGGTGAGGAGGGCTTGTTGAGAGTCAAACTTGTAGCTCTTCCAATTTTCTGTCCTAAGTATTATATGCAAACAAGGTCCTTCTACCCACTGAGTGAAGGGGTTCCCGTGCTGGTTAAAGCTGCTCCAGCAGCCATAAGGAACTGCAATACTACTTGCCTCAAGGCTATCTATCCCCTCCTGTTACCAGCTACATCCCTGCTACAGCCCGGGTGTGTGCAAGGTGGCCAGCCAGGATGCTTTATTGGTCCTTACTCACTTCTGTGACCACCAGGGTATTCTCACCTCCCTTCCCACACGCCACTGAAAGTCTTTCTGGATCAGAAGGAATTTTTTGGTCATGTGACTCTTTGAGATTGGTTAAAAGTCGTAACCCCTCTCCTCAATGAACACAACAATTTGTATACAGTTTCTAGTGGCCCATGGAAGCCCCAGTCCACCCCTAGGTTCAAAACTCCTCGTCTGGACTGATTCTCACAGCTGCTTTGGCAGGATGCAGAATTATCCAGTACGTCACTCAGATGGTAATGCCCATGATCAGCTTATGACCATGAAAAAGAGATATTTTCCCACTGAAATATTTTGTTTACATGGCTAGAATTTGCTTGACAACAGAAAAGCAATTGATAAGACCATTTTCTCTCCAGACTGGAATGGGTGGGGTTACTCCTGACTCCACCTCTCACCTGGTACAGACCCCGCCCTCTGCCCCAGGTTCCTGCCTTCCTAGGCTTGTTCCTAGGCTTCCTAGGCTTGTTCATCCTTGCAGGCAGGTTCATCCACTCAGCCACTTGGCAGCCTTTCTAGGTGGAGATAGGGATGGGTGGCTTTAGAAGAATGCACTGTAACTCTGGCAGATTCCTGCCATTAGGGACTTGAGAGAAGGAGATCTAGGCAGAAGGCAGTATCTGGGAGGACACAGAGAGAAAGTCTAGAGAGGGCAGAGGGGTCACAGCATCTGAGGAGCTATACCAGACACGGTTGTAGTTCTAGAATTGGTTGGTATCAGACAACCCAGTAATACAGGCCAGGGAAGTATGAAGGAGTCGGCATGTGAGAGGTGGTTCTCTGGGAATGCTAAACACATGTGGAAGATCTGTTCCCAGGGCTGAATTGCAGGGCCAGGGCAGGGGGAGGTGGGGCTGGAGGAGTGAAGATCCTATAGGGCATCCAATCAGGACTGAGGCTGAAGTCCAATTCTGCAACCAGCTTGGTCCCAAGGCAATGGGAAAGGAAAGGTACCACCTAGGCCCCATAGGCAGAGGGGGCCCACAAGATCCTCAGTCAGATTGGCTCAGACAAGGGTGGTACATGGAGAGCTGGTAGTTGTGGATGAACCCAGGAGTCCCCTGGGTTAGGATCATGTGAGCAGATGCTGTGGATACACCTGCTGCCTGTTAACTCCTAACGTGACAGAGACTCTGGAGTAGAAAATCCTGAGACATCTGAGCAAGTATGATTAAAACCATATGTGGTATTTTAATAAGCAGTTTTAGAATTAAATGAGTAACATATATTTTAAGGTGAAAAGCTTTTAGAAGTCTCCTTATTATACCAGCTCCTAAGTATACCAGCTGGGAGCCAGCCAGTGGTCAGTGGCTCATGGCATGGGTGGGTGTCCACTCTCTTCTCGTGGCTACAGGCGTGGTTCCTGTAGCCCAGCGTGTGGGTGGGCATGTGCCCTGCGAGTACAGTGGGGAAGATGGGGTTTGTTGTCCCTTCCTTTGAAGGGGAAAGGAAGCTCATGTTTGTTGAGTGCCTACTGTGTGTTGGGTGCCAGGCCCTCCGTGTGATACCTCACTTGATGCTTACAATAAGTTGGTAAGTTTGGGGAGGAAACTAAGCCTTAGAGAAGTTAATTAATTCCCCAAGGTCACCCAGCTAGCTAGTGGTGAAGACCGGAACCCATCCTGGCTCTCTAGCCTCCTACCTCCAGGGTGTGTTATAGAGCCATTTTGAAGACAAGCAGGTGTCTGTCTCACAGCTCAGTTTTGGAAGATGCCATTTTGCAGAGGTGCTTGTGAGACAGAGAACTGGCGCAGTGGAGATGGGAGAGAGGCAGCTGTTCCTGGCTGGTAAGGCCTCCAGAGGGCCTCGCAGATGCCCCTCTGCCCATTTCTGCAGCACTCTGCATGGGAGGGACCTCTGAAGGGCTTCGTGGTTGTTGCCTGTTAGTTGCTTACATAGCTCATGCCTACCAAAAGTGGAAGGAAAGGGAAAGAGAAAAGTGTACAGCAAAGAAAACCCAGGAGCTGAGATGGCGGGAGAAGTAAGTGATTGCTCCAGGTGTAATTGCTTGCATAGTAAGTGGAGAAGAAAAGGAATCTTGGGAAGTAGGTAGTGAATCATCTTGGATGGATAAGACTCCAAGGGGTATATGGATGGGCTTCAGTGGATGCAAGAATCCCCTGAAGCAGAGGTGTCCAAGAGGGAGAATGGGTTCTTAGTTTCTGTTTCTGGTTGGGCCAGTAAAAGCCCCTTCCTCATCCTTCTTTTCCACTTATCACTAGAGACAGAAACTAAAAACCATGGCTTTGGCCAGGCACAGTGGCTCACGCCTGTAATCCCAGCACTTTGGGAGGCCGAGGTGGGCGGATCACGAGGTCAGGAGATCGAGACCATCCTGGCCAACATGGTGAAACCAAGTCTCTACTAAAATACAGAAAAAAAAAAAAAATTGGCGTGGCGGCATGTGCCTGTAGTCCCAGCTGCTCGGGAGGCTGAGGCAGGAGAATTGCTCGAACCTGGGAGGCAGAGGTTGCAGTGAACCGAGATCGCGCCACTGCGCTCCAGCCTGGCGACAGAGCGAGATTCCGTTTCAAAAAAAAAAAAAAATACCCACAGCTTCGGGCTGCTAAATGCCTAAAACAGAACAAAACGGAACAACAACATAATAAGGCGGGTTGGACAAGTTCTAATTGTAAAGCATTGCAAGTAAGTGTCTTTTGCTGTAGAAGGAGGGCCCATGACTTTCATAGAATCTCAGAGAAAGCCAAGATCATCAGATAGTGAGTCTGCCATTTGAGAGTTTGGGATTATGTCCTGTATGTGTTCTTTCTTTTTCTTTTCTTTCTTTTTGCCTTAATGCTAAAAGCAGAAAATTGAGCTTGTATAATATAAGATTTCTGGGGTGACACCAGGAACTAGGTGGTAGTGGTAGAGAGGTGAATGGGGCAGAATTGTGTGTGATAGCGTAAGAAAGCAAAACAGGGCACAGTGCCTAATTTTGCTTCACATTACTCAGTTATACAATTTTAATAGCTAGTTAGAGAAACAGAAATTGGTAAGGGAAGACAGAAGGCCCAGCAGAGAGAAATCTGCTGTGAAGACTGTACTTAGTCTCTTTGTTTGTGTGCTAGGCAGATCAATACTGCTTCCGGATAGAGGCCATTTAACAGCCATACTCTTTCATCCCCTTGAGGAATCTGGGGAAACTGTTAGACCAGGATACGTACAGCACACACTCCTAAATGTACCCTCTGTGTTCACCAGGGCAGGCGAACGTCTTGTCCACAGCAATACACAAAGGGGGCCAGAGAGCGCAGGCATTGTTGCCTGCCCTCCTCCCACTGAGGCTTGTTTGCATTCCCTTTCGGAGCAAGAAATCAATCAGATTTGCATATAGGGAAATGTGTAGAACTGTCTTTGGCAGCTTCCGTAGCTAGTGAGCCTGGCTGGAAGAGGAGCTGACCTCTTGCCCAAAGTCCTCTCCTCCTGTCCTCCCTGGTTTCCCAGCTCTCCTCCCTCAGGCCCTCTGGCTCTTTGTGGGAAGGTGTGTGAGCTCCTGGCTTATTTGTTCAGAATCAGGCAGAGATAGGGTGGGTGCTGGGGAAGTCTTGAGAAGCAAGGCTGCGGATCAACTTGCTCCCTTATCTGCCTAGGGCTTCCCAGGCACCTGCCACACTGCTCTCCACGGAGCCGAGTCTGCAGAGGCTGTCCTCACTGTGACGCCAGGCTGGTGCTGAGCGGGGCAAGGTCCAGGCTAATCATGGCCTACTTCCCAGGGCACCAGGAAAGATGGAGCTGGTTCCATCAGCCTCATGCCCTAGCTCATTAAAGCTGTCTTTGTTCACCAAGAGCCAGATCACTGGGGTTTAGGGGAAGCAAAAAGCCAGAAAGCATTGATCTTTAGGGGAGAGGGAGTAGGATAAAGGGTCTTAGTAGTTGCCACAAGATGTTTTGAGCTGTTCTGATCACGATGAGTGGTGTTCACCCCTGACTGATGTCCCTTTGGGCAGGAACGCGCCAGGCCTTAAAGCCTGGGGTGAGTCACTGTCCTCTAGCCATGGGCAGAGTCACTGTCCATGGGGCCGCTTGACAAAGCCCAAGAGTGCCTCAGTGTAAGGCTTGATGCCCTGATTCTGGGCTGCTTTGGGGAGGGTTTGGGGTTATAGGCAGTATTGTGTTCCAAATGTGCTGAAACTGAAAAGCAGGTACCTGGCAGGCATATCTTTCTGCTGCCATCTCCCTCCATGCCCTGTTGGAGAGAGGGCCTACCTCACTGGGAGCCTGATCTTTTAGCAGGGGCTGTGGTGCTTTGGGAAAAGGACTCTGCACTCACTCTCTTGGCCCTTCTCAGCTGAGGGGCTACTGCCAACAGGAAGCATGTGTCTGCTGAATATGGCTGGCAGGCAGCTCCTGTTTCCATGGTTACCAAATAGGGCAGGTTAGTATTAGGGCTGCCCAAGGAAAAACTGGCATCGAGGGCAGTGCTTATGCAGGGGTCTTCCTCCGGCCTGCTTTAACCCTCTTTTTGAATTAGGGGGTGGGCAACATTTGACCTGAGGTAATGGAGGTTTCCTTCAAGGACCCACCTGGCTTCCCAGCCATGGCTTTAATCACAAGTGTTTCCCTCAGTGCAAAGGAGCGAGCCTTCCAGGTGGCCACAGAAGGGCGGTGGAGTTCACCCTGTAGGACCTTTTCCAGAGCTCAGAGCTGCCTGACTGGGTCCCTCCCTTCCTCAATCCCTGGGAGTTCCTTAGAAATGCCCTCCCCTATCTCGAAAGGGGCATGGTGTTTAAAAAGCCCTGCATCCAAATTTGATGAGTCCCAAATCCCATGCACCAGATCATCAGAAAGTGGCCCACTGCCCCAGGTCACAGCCCTTTCACGGGGCTGTGTGAGTAACAGCTTTAATTATAAGACATTAAAAAATCTATTTGTGTTTCTATGTGATCAGATACCAGGTTCTTCAGTCTGAGGTTGGAGTCCCTAGCCCTTTGTTCTCTGCTGAGTGGTACACAGTCTGGTCCTCTATTTCTTTGTAACTAGAATAATCATTGTGGGGAGAATGGGAGGAATTGATCAGCATAAACAGGCAACGTTTAAAAGCTTAACAAGTCAGTGAAGGGCACTTTGAGAATGCATGCAATTATCTTTAGTTACAAAAACAACACATTATTTTAGTCTCTCTCCTTGACCGTTTCAGGAGAAAATTGATTAAAACCTTTGAGTGCTGCTTCAGAAATTATTTTTGGTATGAAATAAAAATAAAAGATGCTTAGGAAATGGTTACCTAATAAGATTAGTCATTATTTAATCCCGGTGGAACAAATTCTTTGGGTATTTTGGAGATATTCTTAGAATAAACAGAGAAATCCTCAGGTAACAACAGCTGTGGTACCACAGTGACCTAAGTGTCTTTGGTTTTGTTTTTACCCTGGCTGTGGAGCACTTTATTCGTAATTCTATGTGATTTACATGTCTGAGTTATTTGCATATTACTTTCAGGAATGCATTTCATTCACGATTTCTGGGGGAAGGGTGTCTGGGCTTCGGTGTCTCTTGGCTGACTAATCTCACGAATTTCTGTGCAGGATTTCAGTCACTGCTCCCCTCCCTTTTCTCAGGCCTGGGTTGGTGCCTGTCTAGCCTCTTGGGGAGGTTTTTAGCTTGAAGGAATTGTTATTTGCTCTCCAAGGAGAATACCAGGTGAAAATGGCCCATTTTGTGGTGGCTGATGGCCTGATTGATGAGTCATGCTCACAGAACTGCTGGGGCCTGGGCCTGGCTGCTCACACGGACTTACCCTTTGAACTCCATCTAACGGAAATGAGGGCAAGCCAGAAAACGCTTCGTCGCAGGTGCAGTACTGGACCTTGGAGGACAGTGGGGACCCACTGACCAGAAAGTCTTCAAGGGCTCTTCCAGCTCAGAAAACCCTTCTGAGTTCTGCCACCTTGGTGCTTCCTTCTAGGTTCTCTGGTGGACTTTCTGTGGCCCGGGAGCCATCAAGACTGCAGACCAGACCTCCAGAGTCAGAGAGGAGAATGAGTGAGGGAGGAAAGAAGAAAGGAAGTCATCGCCCACACTTGCTGTGGCAATAGAGCCTCACTTAGCAGCTCCATCCCCATGTCGACACGTTGATGAGGCCGGGCCCTTGCCCTTGCATGGGTGTGAGACTGTGGCTCTCCATACCTGCTCACTGGGCCCAGAACAATTTTCTATTTTTGTGGGCAGACATGACCTAGTCCAAAGGCCACGGTCTCCTGAGGATTTGATGCTAATCCCGTTGGATATTTCTTATACCTCCCTCATGTCTCATCTGGTATTGTTCCTTTCTGGACTGAATAGATCTTGTTTCTTCCTCATTACAAGTTTCTGCCTGTGTGAAGTTTTAGAAGGCTTCAGGACACATTCCATGTTTGAGGCCGAAGCCACAAAAAGTTAATATTTGGAGCAGTAGGATAGGAGAGGAAGAGCTACAGGCAGAAACCTGGATTTGATTTTAAAAAAAAAAAAAAAAAAAAAAAGAACTCGTTGAGCATCCGCTATAACTGGAATGAAAGGAAAAGCAGTTAGTTTTCCCTAAAGGTGTTATGTGGCTGTTGGTAGGAGTAGAGGCCTCAGATCGCAGGGAATCCAGGAGGGCCTTGCTTGGCTCGTTGGATGCGAGGTTTGTGTGCAGGATCTAGGTTACGCAAAGTGGGTAATCAGAGTGGTGATGAGTAATTAAAGTGAAGGATTTAAAGGAGGGTGTAGGACAAACAGTTGAGTCAGAAGTGGGTACACAGTCCCCATCCTCCCAACAGGTTGCCCAGCCAGGTGGGAGGGCATAGGGCGCTCAGGGTGTTTGCTGACAGACTTGCTAATTAAACACCAAAAGGCAATATTGCTTTGCCAGTAGTGATGGCTGTGCCAACGTTATCAGCTGCAAACTGGCTGCCAGGAGCATCTTAATTAAAAATAAACAGCTCTGGAGGTGGGCTTGGGAGAGTGAGGACAGGGATCCTGCCTGGGTTACTTAGTACATCCAGGATTGCTCCTAGGGAAAGTCACTTTTAGGCCACCACCTTTCCTCAAAGGAGCCTCTGTTCATAACAAGGTGGTGTGAATGTACAACTTACCCTGCTTCCTTAAACCTCTGGGTGCTGGAGTGACAAGCAAACAGAACCACAGGAGCAGGTTGCATGGTACAGTTCAGCCCCAGAAGGAAATGCTGGGTCGGGGGAGAGGGGCTGCTAATGATTTCTGCCTGGTCTCTAAATTGAGGGGACAGCTAAAGCCCAAGGCCTCTTCTAAGAGGGGTTAGAATTTCATCAGAAAGCAAGTCTGGTCACATGAGAATTTCTGGCACTGTGTGCATGGCAGGCTGGACACCAGCCTGCGAGAATTGAGCGAGTGGATCGTATTGGCTTCAGCAGAGGGGAAAAGTCCCAGACTAGCCTGGGAGAAGGAGCCGACTCACTCCCCCAGCTGCCGACTTCCCTGACTTCTGGGCAGAAACAGCACAGCTGCTGTGGTGGGCTAGGGCTTTAACGTCCGAAGCCCCCTTTCTTTTAACCCTAAAGAAAGTGTGTGGTCCCCGGGACTGAAGACTGAAAGATGCCTAAGGAATGCAGTGCTTTCCACGCCCTCTCAGCAGCTCTGTGCTGCTTCTATCACCGCAAGTCTTTCATTGGAGTCAAGGTAGGTTTGGTTTGGAAATAAAGTACATCTATCAGTCTTTTGGGGGACCCTAAAAGCATTAGTTTCCTAAAGGGCAATAGATAAAAGTTTGCAGCTTGCTGATTGTAAAAACAGAGGTGCTTTCTTTGACTGATGCGTCTTCAAGAGCCCCTAGTGGTGTACCTCCCCTGGAAGCAGAGCCCAGTGGCACAGAACAGGGCTCCTTGTCTGTTTTGGACTGAAGCTGTTTTTCAGGACACTTTCAGTTCTCTGTAGGCTGAAATTTCCTACTAAAGTAGCTCAATAAGACAGAGCTATTTTTCTTCTTTCTCTCTTTCTCTCTCTTCCTTCATTTCTAACGAACACAAGGTGGCTGAGCCCTTTTCTCTGTTTATGCTGCTGGTCCATTACTTATCAATAATGTACATAATATACAGAAGCCACACAATATTTCCTTTCAAATTGCAGCCAGGTTTCAAAACATCTCGGGGTTCAGAACTGTTGTTGTCTTTACTGCCCACATTTTAACATTTGTTATAAGACACCAGTGCCAAGAGCTTTGTATAATATGTCAATACACTATTTTGATGAAAATATTCAGAGAACCTCCTTTGGCTAATTCAAGATGAGGCCTGTGTTCTATTTGCCTGCCTGTGACGCACTAGGAATTAAGATTAATTTAGGCTTTCATGGATCTTGGGGTTTGTCTGCCTTGGAAAAAGCCTGTCGGCCCCAGCCTGACTGCGGACCTCGTTTATTCCTGGGAAATTGGACTCTGAAAGCTCTCAAGGAATCCTTCCCACCCTGAAGCTGAGCTCCCTCTCCTGTGGGACTGGCTCATTCATTACCTTTGAAAAGGCTGCAGCAGGGTTATGATGTTCTGCTTCTTTCTTCCTCAATATGCTTTTAAATATATCAGGAAAACTACCTGTTAGTGGGAGAAAACCTTTCTGTTTAAAAATATACAGAATGGGAAAAGGGTGAGCTTCCACTGATTTTGCTCCCTGGTAGGAGTGTTCATTTTTGTCCCTTTGTCAAGAAATTTGACAGAGGATGAGTAATTAATCATTGGTTAGAAGCATTCCCTTCCTGACTTGAGCCTCTTTCTGTCCTGGAGCCCAGTGAAGTGATGCGAGGTCCATGTGGTTTCTGTCTTAAATATGGATCGTTCAAGTGTGGGGCAGATGAAGTCATGCCATTAACAGTATTTTAAAGCTTCCAAGATAGACTGGGAGGTCCCAAAGGGTATGGTGCACTTCGGGGATTGGCAGTGGGTTTCACTCTAATAGAAGTCCTTCCACAAGCCAACTTCTGCTAATTCAGTAAAGTGCAACTCAGCATTGGGTGTATGAGGGAGTCAGCCTATAAATATCTGGGTCTGAGGGATGAGTTTCTGTTTGGGTACCTGTTTGTCTGCAGTTAACGGCCCCAAGGCTACATAATATATAGAAAAGGCCACTTAATATATGGGGTAGTCGGGTCCAGCTGTCCTTCAGCTTGTCCACTCTCTATCTCTCCACCGTGGCCACTCTCGGTGGTTGACTATTGGTAGAAACACCCTTCTTTCCACCTGGACTTCCTACTCTATTCCCAGTTTGTCGAAGTCTTCATAGCACAGAGAGAAGGCCTGAGCTGCTCACTCGCTGGAAACTGTAGCCCTCGGTCCCAACGTAGGGTTCGCCAACTGCACCCTCAAGATGAGTCTCCCTGTTTTGTTTTGCTTAGCTAGTTACTTGGGAAAGAAATCTGCTTGTACCTAATCCCCCATCCTGCCAGTGGTGCCCCAGTTGATAATGCCGAGTCGCTTTATTGACTCCCACTTTAATTAGGGGTTCCAGATCTTGCTGCTCATAATTAGTTTCCGTTGCAATTAGAGTTTCAAAATTAAATTGGGATTGATTGCCTGATAGCAAAGAGGAAATAAAGCTCCAATTCTTGACCATGTATACTGCTTCTCTTGGCATGAATTTCTCATACCAAAAATAACACTGCGGTAGCCATGGTAACTTTCCATTTGGTCTAATCCATATCATCTCTGGAGAAAGTACGATGGTATTAATAGTGTTTGCTGTATGGGAAGACAACTAAAAATATAGAGGCTCCCTCCTTACATAGGAGAATGATTATACAGGTGTTTTCAGAGAGTAAGATCTTATTTGCAGAGGTCTTACAGAATTTAGGATGTATTTAGAGGCCTCATACGGACTTGTGTATAAAGACCTTGGAAAGGAATTAAATGGGAGGCCAAAAATGGAGAGAAGGATCAGGGATGTGCTGGCCCTCATAGAGTTGGGGCCAAATACAATATGTTCCAGCCATGTTGAGGGTCATGACTTTAATATCCCGAAGGGGCTCACAGTAGACAGCCATCACATAAAAGACTACTGGATCTTTTTTCTGGGGGAAAAAAGACGAAAGTATGTTTTGTTTAAGCCCAGTGGAAAGAAGCTTGGAATGGAGATATTCCAGATCATAACATTAACAGACATATTCAAGTTCTAAGGTCCATGGGTGTTGAATGTAGCCCCTTCCATGCATAAGCCCTCTGTTAGGTGGGGAGGGATTGGTGGGAGGTGTGGGGCAATAAATGAGAATTGAGGCATGGTTCCTGCCTTCAAAGACTTACCACAAGAATATTATTAGGTCATAATATCACTTCATTACATTTGCAAAAGACTTTCAAATATATGAGTTCTTTCACATCTTGTCTCATTGGAGTCTCAAAACAAGCTCTATATGCTATGAAGACTTCAACAACTTTGTCTCACTGGAGACTGAAAATAAGCTCTGTGAGGTGAGCAGGGCAATAATTTACCCTTTCCGCAGAGGAGACACCAAGGCTTAGAGAAACAGCCTGCCCAGAATCATTTTGTGGGGAACTAGGAATAGAAATCAGATTTTTTGGGCGGAAGCCTAGTGCTCTTTCTTTTTTTTGAGACGGAGTTGCCCAGGCTGGAGTGCAATGGTGTGATCTCGGCTCACTACAACCTCCACCTTCTCCTGTCTCAGCCTCCCGAGTAGCTGGGATTACAGGCACCCACCACCATGCCTGGCTAATTTTTGGTATTTTTAGTAGAGACAGGGTTTCACCATGTTGGCCATGCTGGTCTTGAACTCCTGACCTCAGGTGATCTGCCCGCCTCAGCCTCCCAAAGTGCTGGGATTACAGGTGTGAGCCACCACGCCTGGCCGCTAGCGTTCTTTCTACCGTACTATATTAAGACAATTGACGCCTAAAACAAGATGATATTGTGTATGTTAATACATTATTTTGCAGTTCAGTTGGGAGAGAACAGTGTGAGCCCTGGTTTTTAGGAAAGCTTCAGGGAGGATGTGGGACTGTTTTTGTTTTTGTTGTTGTTTGTTTGTTTTTAAGAACAGGTAACCCCTTTTAATTTTTCTCCTTTTTTTAATAACTAGGGATTTGGATGGACAAAGAAAAGAATGGCATAGGGAAGGCATTTCAGCCTGAGGGAGCAGCAGACCCAGTAGCTCAGAGATAGAAAAGCCACTGGCATTTGCAAGAGTGCAGAAGGCCAGGCCTGCTCAGAGCAGAAGGTTCACTGGGAAGGTTAGTGTGTGACATGGTCAGAGAAGTCACAGGGGATCTAGGAATAATCCCAGCAGCCAGGCCTCCCGTACCAGGGGTTAATAAGCATTTGAGGCACATTTCCCCACTGGCTTTCATCCCATTGCATCCTTAGTTCAGCTCAGCAGTCACCGGTTGTGGTACCTCGGATATGTCAGTCCTGGGGACCCAGTGGGAGTTGTTGGTCCAGTGGGGATCTCTGCTGTAATACCATGCCTGGTGTGCATTCTGCAGACATTTAACTCTGGTTGAAGGAAACGATTGGTTATCACTGATTTGGTGTTGCTCTCTTTAGAGGGTGCTGTGGCTACCTGGAGGCACATGCCTGGCATAGATGGGGCTGGAGTGGGGAAGATTAGGGATGGCCTCCTGCAGGGAGGCAGAGCCTCTGCTGAGTCTGGTGAATTAGTTGAAGTTATCCAGAGAAGGAGGAGAACTGGCCTTCTTCGTAGAGAGAGGAGCATGCAGAAAGTGTAGAGACGTGGAGTACCCCGGTGTGGGCAGGCAGGGAGGCATCAGCCTGGAAGGGGAGCACAGGGAGTGGCCGCTGGCAGGCCCGCCCCCAGGTCCCTGGTGAGCTAGAGGAGGAACTTGGTAAAAAGCACAATGGGTCACATTTCTGGGGCTGGCACTGGAAACAAACCCCTACCTCTTCTGGCCTCTTGTGTCTCTGACTGTTAGTAACTATTTAGGTATTTTTGTGGACAGGGGACAAAGGAGCTGAAACTTGTCACTTTATCAATGTTTGCGCCTGAGGAAGGTCGGGGGTGCCTGTGTCAGAGGAACCTAAGAGACAGGAATTGCCTTGCAAGGACAGAAAAGCCACCTTTCTGAAAGAGCGCAGATAGAGAGGTTGGGGTGTGGTGCCTGTGGATAGATGGAATCAGTAAGTCTCAGCTAACCAGGCCTTAAGTCCAGTGACCATGGTCTTGTCAATGAGCAGCCACAGAAGGCAGGGATGTTAGGCATGTGCTTTCCTAGACTTATATTCGACTGTCTTTGTAGCCAGGAAGTGCTATGTAGTATTCTTTCTTTCTGTTTTCCTTTAAAGTAATTTCCCCTGCCCTGAAAAAAATATCTGGAGCCTCTTCGAATCCATATTACAGCCTGAGGAGTCACATCTGCCCATCCTAGAGCGCCGGGCCCCTGGAACTTGGTTTCATGTGAAACTGTCTTTCTGTGGCGGTGTGTGTGTGTGGTGGAGCAGAGGCCCTGCTCATCTTCCCTGTGGCTGGTCATTTGGTCTGTCTGTTACGGTGACAGCTTGGGGACTGGTGACACATCCCAGCATTGACGATGGCCTGAGTTGCCTTTGTCAGTGGGGCAGATGCACCATCAGCACGAGCTGCGCAAGGTGGAAGAAGCCTTGCAGGAAATGTCTTTCCAAGTAACTCAGCCCCTCCTCGTGGCGGCTGCTAGTTGCTCACTTATCTCTCCAGCCCTCCAAAAAGAAAGGACAGTGTAGCTTTTTGAAAGAGGCTTAAATGCATTCCATTGGCATCTGGTTGGGTGGGATCTGGTTTCAATATCAGGGGAAAGACATGCTTGACAGAGGCTGTGTCCCAGGACCTAGTTCCCTAACAGACCCTGGAGCTGGGATCCTGGCCAAGAACTTGTTTTTGTTGGAGAGACCTAAGTGGGAAGCAGAGACGGGATTGGGATCTTGGGAAAATTCTGTTAGTGGATTCAGCACCTCCAGGACTGCAGAGGGATGGGCCATGCTAAACACTGGGGAGGACGCTGGAGGCTCGGTGTGCTCCGACCACAAAAGTCTCCGCACAGCCTGCGCGAGAGGTCAGCAGTGCACGGGGGACCCAGGCCTGTTGCCGGGTTTAAAGATGTTGTCAATGATAGCTTGGGGGCCTTTTAGCTGATGGGTATCTTGGGTATCCCCAGGAACAGCAGAGGAGACTCAGCCTGTCCTGGTTGGGAAGGAAAGGAGAGCCTCAGGAGGTTGGACACCATCTCTGGCCTCAGCTGTATTTCCAGTGTGTGTCTACAGTGCCAGGAGCTACTGTTGGAATCTGGCTCTGTCCATGAGAATGTTATGGCCT
The DNA here is from genome assembly GCF_028885655.2 of Pongo abelii. NCBI lineage: Eukaryota > Metazoa > Chordata > Mammalia > Primates > Hominidae > Pongo > Pongo abelii. Next base: position 139,375,148 of record NC_071985.2, read on the forward strand.
ATTTTTCTTTCTAGCTCATGAAAGTGCTATGTTTCATGTCTTTTAGTTCTTGTGGAGAAGAACTCTCCCCAGTGTCTACTCTAGATATGTGTGTGCTTTTACAAAAATAGTTATGTACAAAGGACTGATGAGTAAAATCTGGATTCTCAGTAAGATGGGATTTGAGGAACTATCCATCCAGCCTCTGACTCAGAAGCCATTGATTCATCGCCCTTCCCCAGCCTACCCCTAGCATGTGCACTGAGGGCCTACTAGGAGGGGGAAGACAGAGGTGAACATTCCGCTTGAAGGAGCTCTGTTGTGTCTGGTGGGCGGATGGAGATACAAGCAGCTTACGCTGTGCTTTGTGGTGGGTGCAAAGGCAGGAAGGATGCACAGCCTATTGTGAGATCCAGGGAGAGGTCTTTAACCCAGCCCTGGATCGGGGGACTTCCTGAAGGAGATAACACTGTAGGAGCCATAGGGACAAAAGGCACAGGAGAGGGAAAGAGCTTCCTATACAGGAGCTTCAGGCTGAAGCTGAGGAGTGGAAGGAGATGAACCCATAGTGGTGGTTGGGGAACAGGGCATGCTGGGCTTTTTTTTTTAAGGGCAGTGGGGACCCAGCAAGTGGCTTGGATGCGGAGTGAGAGAGAGCTTGGGGGTTGGACTCTATGTGTGGGACGAGTTTGAGGAGCAGCCGCAGCATCCCCCTAACTAATGCCTGTGTCCTCCCTGGGCCCCTGAAGCCTCCCATCTGTCCTGCTTGTCCTAGCTCAGCTCACCCTAATTTTCCTCCCTCCACCTTCTCTTCAGGCCTTGTCCTTCTAACACTCACAACGAGATTGTGTTTCCTCTTAGCTTAGAAACATTCTGTGGTCTTTCCCGTGTTAAAAACCCTCCTCATTTCCATGCTGTCATTCCTGGTCCCCATCTTCCTCCACCCCGAAGCTGGTTAACAGTCTTTTTAAAATTATTGATCTGGGGGTGCATGCACAGGTTTGTACATGGATATATTGCATAGTGGTGGGATTTGAGCTTCCAATGTACTCACCACCCAAATAATGAACGTTGTACCAATGGGTAATTTGTCAGCCCCTCGCTCCCTATCCCTCCTCCCCTCTTTTGGAGTCCCCAGTGTCTATTATGTCCCTCTGTATATCATACATGCATAAACTCTCACTTACAAGTTAACACAGTCTTTACTCCCTGCCTTTCCATCGGCCACTCAGCACCCTTTATGCCACCAGTGACCTGCACATTGCCAAGTGCAGCAGATGCTGTCCAATTCTGATATGATTGGAACTCTCTGCAGCACTTGACAATGTTGATCATTTCTTCCTGAAATCTGCTCTCTCAACCTCCAGGACACTGCATTCTGTTTGTTCTCCTGCATCCTTCCTGTCCAGTCCTACTGTCTTCTTGGGTTTCTCTTTCTAGTCTGCCTCTGAAAAGCCTCCCCCAGCCCTCTTCTCATGCTGTATCCCATCTCTTTGGTGAAAGTTGGGATAGAATACCCCTGAGGACTCCCAACCTGTAGTTCTCCAGAAAGGCTCTCCAGTCAACCTATGTCCATAGCACCTGGACCCCATGGCCCAGTAAGTGACTCCATCCAGACGGCCCAGCAGACCTTAGTTCTACATCTTCCACAAACCCACTATGCTCTCGTGCATTTTTATTGGATGTTGGTGGCTCATTCATCTTTCTGGAATGCCCATGCCCCTTCCCCCTATTCATTTTCCACATGTAATTAATGAGTAAGTCTTCATGATATTACCTTCTAAACACCACTCTCACCTGTCTCTTCCTTTCTGTCCCTACCACCACCCTATTTTCTTGTGAGATGTAAACATTCTTGCTCACTGTTTAGCCCACGGGAATGCTGTATGAACTCATGAGATCTGAGTTGTTTTGGGTTGAGTATCTTGTGTCTTTAAGTCCAGTTTCTGGTTCTCTGTTTCTTTGCATGACATGTAGGATGTTTGTTGTTTGCATTTTTTAAAATGCTTATTAAATGAGATATGTGGGTATCTAGTGCTTTGAGCTCCTCTAGAAGGAATATACCTTTAAAGTGACCTGTGAGTTGTATATTAAAAGTGGTTCAGTTGATGTCTGGCCAAAACCTATCTTGTGATGAATCATTTTGTTTTACTGCAAGCCTGCTGCGTACTTAGCACTGACATATGATGCGCTTTGTCCCAGAGCAGAGTTCTAAGATGGTAGTTAGTCATGGTACTATTTTGGAGAGAGAAAATTTGAAAGTCATTTGTTCTACACCCCACGTTGGAAGGCTGTCTGAATCTTTGGCTTTTCCTCCGTGTGTTTGGCATATCTTGTTTTTCCTTCCAATGACATCTTTGGGTGTCTCTCAGTCACAGTGCATTTTGTTGATTCAGTACTCTCCTTTTCCTAATTCATCTCATTCATTCAAGGTGAATTAAGAAATGAGAGTATTTGAATTAAGTTGATTTTGATTTGCTGACATTCTTATTGAAGAGCAAATAGGACATCTGGTTTGATGAATAGCTGTGTTCCAGATCATTCATAATTTGCATTAAGATGTTGAATTAACAAGATTGAATTACAAATGGTGAGGATTTCTGGCTTGGATCTTTTAGCATTTTGAACTCTGATCAGCCGTTTTTCAAACTCTTTTATTAGGGTCTGCCTTAGCCAGGGCAGTCTCTGTTCTTTTCATTCTTTGAAGATGTTAACAAAGCACTACTATTACTGAGTGTAATCTTGCTGCTGAACTCAGCGATTAATATTTCACTTGCATTGTTTCATTTAACCCAAGTGCCAGCCCTGTGAAAGCAAGAGAAGTATTATTCAAAGTCGCTCGAGGACATGGTTAAAGGGAGCAAAGTGGTTTAGACAGGGTTTTCACAGTAGGTTAGACTGGTGTTTAGCTTTTATCAAAGCCCTTCATTTCTCTGGTCCAATAATGATTAAGTGCACCCATTGACCTTCAGCCTTCCTCTTAAGTGTGGCACATCCGACTTCTCACTAGGAGGAATGAGAATGCAGGCCTGCCTCGTGGGGTGATTTGGATGTCTGGTCCTCTGTGGGCTGCTCCAGGAAGTCATCATCTAAATTTGATCTAGACGGAAGGTACCTGCCAGGGCTTTCAGCAGGGCAAGATGTTAACAAATGGCCTATTGGAAATCTCATCGTGTTTCGGTTTATCTATTAACGAAAAGGTGAGACCCCCTTGGAGCTGAGCTTTGAGTGAGGCTGTAGGTAAATGATGTTTATCAAGGGGTAAGAAACATGATGGGCAAACTCACTGGGGTCAAGAAGGGGTGGAGGGAGACATTACAGTGCAGTGAGTACATCGAGCAGTTTCACCAGTGTGTGGGTGATCTTAGTGAAGAAAAGAAGCCACATTTGTTGGCATTGTATGTGCTACATTCTGTCAAGCTTAGAATTCTACCCGAAGTTTTCAGACCAAAATCAGTGAGAAATAATTTTTAGTCCCTTGGTGTTCTATCAAAATAAAACTGAGCTTCAAAAGCAACAGCTTCATGATCTGGCAGGATGGGAATGGGTGCAAGAGATCTTGCCCAGAGAATAACTGTGGATCAAAGGTAACGGGTTTAACATCAAAGGAGGCATAGGTACCTATCACAATGCTTCTAATATAATTAGTTTGGCATGTAGGATTAAGTTACTGCTGCCTGCTTACAGAGTGCTCTGCTCTAAGACTTCAGTCTGCACAAATTAAAATTAAATTAGTCTTTTTAGTTTGCACACATGGATAACAGAAATTTAATGGGAATTTCTCAGAACTTTGATAAGCAAGGGGTTCTACAGATATCCTCTTCATATTTACTATTCATGATTTCTGAGCCTCTTTTGATGAGAGATTGATTAGGTTTGATAATGAATAAAAGGAAATCTCTTAGATTTAGGGTCTCTAGGGGTTTTGATGGTATTTTCTTGTCTGCACTAGGGTCTGATTGCCCTTGTATCCTCACTCATCTGTGAAAAGGAAAATCATATACAGTAGGAAAATGAAGCATCTTAATTTAACAGCAAATTGCAAATCAGTTTTTAATGGCACTAAAGCGAGCATTTGGTCTACAGTGTGATAAATGATAGAGATCTAACTATAAAATGGAAAAATGGCATCAAAACCCATCTGCAGAATCTTTGCTGAAAGGGAGATTCTTTCTAGGATTTGGAAGAGATAAATTTATTTCATCAAGGTGCTTAAACGTTAACATCAAACTAATTGAAGTGTTTTTCAGAATGCTAAAACTTATTGAAATTTTTATGGAATCTCTGCTGCCAATTTCTTTGTCAGAAGGAGCCAGAAACCTTTACTGACCCCAGATAAGATAGATGTTTATTGCTGCACATTCTCTTCAAATGCTTTGTCTCCTCAAAAAGGCTGTGACTGCTGCAGGGCATGTAGTCCTCCTTCCATCACAGCTGCGGCTGCCTCAGATATAGCCAGGGAGGCAGAGTAGCACGGCGGGCACGCAGTAAGTCCTCGGGTTTCATTTAAGGCACAGTGTTCCAGTGACTATCAAACTCTTGATTGAAAATGGAGCCCCTGACTGTTTCTGCAGAACTTTAGCCAACAGGGTGAAGTATGCATGGATTAGGAAGCTCTCTGCAAAGGCTGCTTCACTGAGCTTTAATGAGAGAATTTGAAGGAGCTGGCTTATAGCAAGGGGCCCAGTGAGGCCAGAGGTCCTCATCTGCCAAGAGCCCAACACCTAAAAGGCAGACAAGTCTCAGGGACCCTCCCTGCTGGCCCATAGAGTGCCTTTGCGTGAATTAGAGTAAGACACCCTTTCCTCAGGACACTTTATTGTCATATGTCGGGCAGCTGTTGTAATCAATATGCAGATCCACGACAGCTGTGTACAGGTGGCACCTCCTTAGCTATGGTTCTGGCAACGTCCTGGACCGCTGGCCAGGCCACCATGTGCCCACTGGGCTGGGTCAGGCAAAGATGCCCAATTGCCCATGTTCACATTTGGTTTTGTTTACCCAATAGGGATATAAAATATGAATTTTTTTTCTCTTTGAACTTTTTTATTTGTAAAGTTAATTATTTAAGTAAATGCTTTGGCTTTAATCACAGTTATTAGCATAAGAAACTATTTTTCTAGCCTAGCATCCCAGTGGGAAAAGTAGGATTGGTGAATTCAAACCTTTCTTCATTTATCTTTGGATTATAATATTTTTAGGTAAGCCACAAAACCAGCAAGTGTCAGTAAAAGGTGAAACAGAACCAGTCTACTAATTATTTCATTACAAGGCTTTAGGATTGCCACAAGTGCCATTCCTGTTCTTTCTGTTCTACTTTAGATGAAAACACCCAAGGGCTTGTACTAGAAGTAACTGGTCTTGAAACTTGTAGAGAAGTGGATTTTTATTTTTCAGCTTCAGGCAGGGTTTAGAGTGGTGAAAGTAATTGGGGTTTATTCATTCTTTGGGTTCATGATCAATTTATGCAGGTTTTCAATTGGAAAAATACCAATTGGGTCTTTAAAAGTCCTTTATATACTTCAGAATTTGGTTGTAAACTTGGCTTGAAATTCAACACAAGGCAGGGATTCAAAAGGGCTGAGTTTCTGAATTCTCCAAAGAACTTCATTTTGGGTTGGATTTACTTGTAAGACGATGCCAGATGTAGCAGCCTTCTTCAGAGGAAGGTTCAGACTGCTTTGTGTAGTGCTTTTGAAAGTGTGCTTTTTGGGGATTCAGTTTCTTTACATGTTTACAACATTATTGGGGGCAGTGATGATGCAGGCCTCAAGTCATCACAGGGATTCCCAGAGTTCAGTGGATTTGAGATGTGCATCTGTCTTTTTGGATCCCCAGCTTGGGCCACCTGGTACAGTTCACAGCCCAACCCCCATGGGATTTCCCACCCTGAGCTCATTGGAAGACACAGGCCTTGCTTAGAAATTAGACCAATGGCCAGGTGTGGTGGTGCAGACCTGTAGTCCTGGCTACCTGAGAGGCTGAGGCGGGAGGATCACTTGAGCTATGAATGCGCCATTGCACTCCAGCCTGGGAGACAGAGCAAGACCCTGTCTCAAAAAAAAATGAAAAAGAAATTAGACCAATGTTAACATCGAAGATCCAGAACTCCAGTCGACTTATAATTTTGTTTGTAATCAAAATTTCTGGATAGGATTTCTAGAAAATCCCAACCTGTGGAGTTGTTTCGTACAATTTGATAAGAGGCCTGGACTATTGTGGACTTCTCTCTGAAGCTAATAAACTGTTCCAAAGCTGAAGAAAGGAGGCTTTTGTTTGAGAACCCTGATAGCATTCCGGGTGTTGGAGCCTGGCACTCCCAACTAGGATAGAATAGCCCAGCAGCTTGCTAGCTTGCTCCTTCTCCAGCCTCCTCTCCCTTCTCCTCCCCACCTCCTCTTTTTATGCACACATTCCCTTCTTCTTCTTCTTCTTCTTTTTCTTTATTCAACCAAGTTAATTGCCAGGCTTGATCATGGAATAAATGAATGACTAGAAAATCATCTCAGTTTTTAAAATTCAACAAAAAATTTCTCAACAACTAAGTGTCCAAGAAGACAGAATCTACATACAAGGACCTCTTAGCCTTGTGCAAACACAAAACTGTCTTGCACTCGCATGCTGGGCTGTGTCACCTGTGTACTTGTGGATATGTGAGCCACCTGGCACTAATACATATGCTTGTTAATAGTGAGATATATGCATACAAAGTGCTTGCCACCAAGTGACAGTATGCCCGCTTACTCACCCTGCATCTATAGAACCATTGAGTGCTACTCAAAATCCCAGGAACTGTTGACTTTGAGCTGAAATAAACGAATAAACAAACCTGTGCCTAAGTAGAGACCAGTTTTCCAACTTCTAGCTTTTTTATTCCATTAGAACTAAATTATCAAGGGCCAGATATCTCTAAAACCTCTGATGGATTTTGTAAATTTTTTTCTTTACTTTTTTAGTGAAGTAGTTCCATTTTGTTGCTAAAAGCCATCTTTGAAAGAGGGTTCAACTTCCACATTGTGTCAAGCGAGCATCCATGTGCCAGGTATAGTGCCAGATGCTTTACATGCATCAGGTCCTATTGTCCTGTGAGGTGAGAATTATTATCCCCACTCCTTATGCATACAGAAACAAGCTCAGAAGTGTAGAGATGTGCCCAAGGTCACTTGTTCTTGACCAGCCTCCAAGCTCTCTCCTCTCCTCCACACTCAATGCGACAAGGAACCTGCTAGACAGAGGGCAAGCAAGTGAGCATGGTTCCAGCCAGTCACTGTCTACTGGGCACTCGCTGTGTGCCAGGCACTGGGCCAGGCTCTGGGAGCCAAAGGCAAATAAGGCATGGTCTCTGCTTGGCCTTCAAGGTCCCCTGCCTACCTTGTCTGACTTTCCCCTGGCTGCTCCCCAGTTCCCATCCTGGACTCCTGCCAGGCTGTGCACCTCTACAGATGTGTCACTGTCTGCTGGACCACAAGACAAAGGCATGGAGGCAGGACATGAGGGATGTTATGTTCAGGGAGCCGTGGAAGGTTCCTGCAATTGGGCCCTGCGTCAGAACATGTTAGCAAGTTAGCTTGTGGCCAGGTGGGAAAAGGGCATTACCTGCCTTATGAAGGAGGCTTTGAGCTTTATCTGGAGGTCACTGTGAGCCCTTGGGGGCATAACCAATATTTCCTCAGGCCTTGGCAGCCAACAGCCCCAAATAATGTTCTGAAAACTTTAATGCCTCAACTCTGCTGACTCCTGGAACCCACTTCATAATGGCAGGACCCTTGTCCATCTCCCCCGCCAGTCATGCCTCTGACAGTTATTTCTGGGGGCCCATAGGGACGCTTCCTGTTTGCATCCACAGCCCTCTCATGATCTGGGCCTCCTAGCAAATTCAGAGCCAAATCCCAGTGTGTCTGCAGGTTCAGTATATGTCAGGGGCCATGGGTCAGCTCCCTGGGGCAACAGGGAATGGTGCTTAAAGCTCAGGATTCTGGAGGAACAGGGCAGGACTGGGGTCTGTGCCCCCAGGGACCAGGCCCGAACCTGGCATGAATGAAAACTAAATATTAGAAGCTCATTGATTCTGTGTATATGTGTGTGTGGTGGGAGGGAAGTTGAAAGAGACTGTGGCTGTCATGTTGGCCTTAGCTGGAGCACCTTGGACTAAAATCTCTGAACCTAGGGGCAGTATGACAAGGTTAGTGGTATTGTAGGTGGCAGGTTGTGGGACTAGAGATGGGAGGTAGGGAAACTGTTAGGAGGCTATTGCAGAAGTTCTAGGAGAAAAGAACAGTAATCTAAACAGTGGGTATTCGAATGGGGATAGGTAAAAGAATCAAGAATGTCTTAACCAATGGAAGCCGATTCTGAGGGTTCTAGTTCAGGTAATGAGGACAGAAGAGATGCCAGTGGCTGGGGAAAGGGCGAAGATCAGGCTTTGCAGAGGGGATGAGTTCAATTTATCCATATTGACATCTGAGCTCTAATGCGGATTCCAGTAAATATCCCTACCAGGCACCGACCCTAAGGGCTGGAGATGGAGATCTGGGCGTTGTCAGCACATTTCAAAAGACTCTGACCTGTGCCTCCAGCCCTGGCCCCATCCAGCCCATTGCTCTCACTGCAGCCAGATTGATCTCTCTAAAAGTATCTTTTTGTATACTTCGCCTTTTTGTATACTGTTGCCTTCCTGAGCAAAGATTTTCCGTGACTGTGACTTTCTGGAGTGTGATGGTCTAAACCCTCAGCCACCAATGTTGGGCTGCCCTCAGCCAGTCCCTGCATTTCTGGATCAGGACTGCTTTGGTCACAAGTGACAGGGATTCCACTCATACTAGCCTAGGTCACAAGAGGAGTTTGCCGGCTGATATAATCAGCTGGGGCTTAGGGATGTGCATGCTAGGGGTCACTTTCCATCTCTTGCTCCTCTTCTCTTTGCTTGCTGGTTTGATTCTCTCAGCACTTTGTTCCACCTGGCAGGAAACACGGGGGTGAGGCAACTTCCATGCTTCAAGCCTCATGATGTTTTCACTGAAGTGGGATAGAGTATCTTCTTTGCTTAGTTCCATCTAGAAAAATCCCAGGAAGAACTCTGATTGGACCAACTTGGTACAGGCACCCTTCCTGGGCCAACTAGCCACGGTCAGGAAGGTGGGGTCAGAACACATGCTTGGAGTGAAGATGTGGCTCTCCTGGGGGGTGGCGGGGTTGCTGGATGTATATAAAATACATAACATACCATTGTTGTGCCTTTGCATGCTTTAGCCCTCTCCTCCTATCCAAAACCTTCCAGCCAAGGCCAGCTCTTTTTGGCTTCAAAAGACAAAAGGAAATGTCCCTTAGCTCAAATGTCCCAAATACTCTTCCTATCCCTGTCCTTAAGTTTTATCCTCACGGTCCAACCCTGATTCTCCAGACGTCTGTCCTCCTCCCATCTCCATGAAGCTGTTTCCAGGACACTCCTGGCCACAGTGACTTTTCTCATTTTTCCACAGGGAAAACCAAAGGACAAAGAGGTGGGGTAACTTGCCCTGGCTGCCAAGCTGTGAGGGACAGGGAGTAGATGGCAGGACAAGCAGTATGTTTCTAGAGCTTGGGGTGTGTTAAACTGTTCTTTGTGTGTCATCTTCCAAGGAGACTGTGCCTTCCTTGAGGGCAGGGACCAGGGCATCCATCCCCCACCAGCAGCCAGATGCTGGCAACTGTTTGGTCATGACAATGGATGGCCATGGCCTCCGCAGCCTCTTTCCACCCTCGGTTCCTAGGCCTGGGGATAGAGTCTTTCCTGCCGATTTGCACAATTTAAAATCCTATGGGAACTAGGAAGCCTTTCTTACAGCAGGAATAGAGTAAAATAATTATTAATTATAAAGCAGATGCCACCTTTTTGAAATTCTGCTGTCTCCTACATGCCAATGAGTGTCCCCAGCCTCCTCTGGGGGTTTCTGACAGATCGCCCAAGTGCACCCCTCCCCCTCCCATTTTCAGAATTCGAATCTCCTGCGCCTCCAGGGTCCATTGTTGTGCCTGATTTGAAATGCAGGCTCTGATGCTCACGCGGGAGACCCCTAGCTCCATTCCTCCCATGCCAGAATGGCTTTTCTTCCTTGGAGAGCTGCTGAAATGTGGGTTTCTGCATTAATCGAGGTTCCCAGCACGTCTGCGGACCTGGCTCTGTGCCTCCAGAATGTGTTTTCCAATCATCTCCTGGGCCCTGGCTATTCCAGCCTGTCAAGACTGGACTTGCCGGGGCCATGTGGGGCTGCAGAGATGTGCTTTCCAGATTCAGAGTGATATTTATGATTTCTTGGAGCCAGTCCCGGCAAGCTAGGACCAGTCCCCTCCGTGTAACCGAGCAGAGGTACCGGGCCAGGCAGGCAGTGAGTGTGAGGATTGAAGAAACCTGTGGCAGGCAGGCTCCAGGCTGCTTTCCTTAACTGCTTGCCTCCCAAACACCTGCCTCCCTCAGCTTCCTGCATCAGATCTTGAACATGAAGTCTGCTTATTTTATAGAAACAGATTAGTAGCATCCTGATATGAGTCTATTATGACAATTAACAGTGCTGACTACATGCCAGGGATGTTCTTCGTGCTTTCCAGATGTTGACCCGTTTAATCCTTATTAACACCTCATGACGTATTATCATGCCCATTTTGCAGATGAGGAGCCTGAGGCTCTACACAGTTAATGTCACCTGCCCGAGGCCACACAGCAGGTGCATGGCACAGTGGCCTGTGGATTGAGGTGGCTCTTAAACACCTTGCTCTAACACTTTTTAATATCAGGGCTATTAAAATGCTGGGGATAGGAAAGATGTAGCTAGACTCAGATTTTCATGAAAAGCATCAATTATAGTAACTTATTAATTTTCTAACTATCCTGCAATTCGGTTGGACAAGAGGGAGCCTCATCCACCCCCTACATTTGCCCTGTTTGTCACTTTACCTGCATCTCCTCTCAGACCCCGATGCTAATGACTGGGACAAGCATGAACATTTCGAAGTGGGGCCATGTGATTGGGTAACCGTGTACAGTAGTTACTAACTCTCCCTCCCTTCTTTTCTTTCTTTCCTGCTGAAGGTATTATTTATGTACATAGTACCTTTTCTTACTCTCCCTGTCCCTCTAAAAGGACTACTTAAATCTCTTGAAGCACAAGATATGAGCCCTGCCTGCATGTTTGTCTCATTGTGGTCTCATCATGGTTGTGGGTAGATTTGGTCCCTGGAATGAAGCTGGCAAGACCTGTGGGCACAATGTTCTTGATCCAAAGCCCAGCAGCATCCCTTCCTCTGGAGGCCGAGGCCACAGCTGCTGTGTGGGGTGAGCTCAGGATGGCTGGAGCCTCTGCTGAGGCAGCGAAAACCAACTTTGTCTCTCTGACTCCTCTGCTGCCACCTCCTTCCCCTCAAGACAAAACGCTAGAAAAACAAGGAATCAGTTGCCTTCTAGGAATGAGGTTCAAACTCAAGGGCAAATGTTAGAGAATTTGATCTTGGAGAGAAAGTTGTATTACTAGATAATGTGATCATTATTAACGTTTATTGCATTTATGTGAGCGAATGACCTTTCACAAGTTGTCTTGCTCTCTCTGCCTGGCAGTTGAAGAAAACATATAGTCCAGAGGGCCAGAGTCCTGCATTCACACTCAGTGTCAACTTTCTAAGAGAGCGCAGCCGTGTTACTCATTCTGGGCGCCACAATGCCTGCTGTCCCTTGCTGACAGAGGGATTGAGGGTGACTTGAGTCCAGCCTGTCTTTAAAGCACATTGAGTTCAGAAGATGTCTACAAATGTGAGAGAGTTGGAAAGGAACTAGGAGAAAAGGCTATGGGAACTGGGGTGGATTTCAACAATGTCCTTGTGTCTTCTTTATTTTCCCAAGATTGGAAGCAGTTGGAATGCCTAGGACCTGACACCTTATTCTGTGTCTTCTCATGCATCATTCTGGGCTATGCAAATAATAACAATGCATGTGAATATTATGTGAGTGAATACAGTACTAATCTCTTCTGCCCTTGCCTTAGAAAGGTAGTCTAAGGAAGGGCAGGAGGATTCTTAGGGCATTCGTAGAATAAATTAGAACTTAGATCAATTAGAGGACACAGCCACACAGAGGGGATGAAACCTTTGCTGAAGGCAGAGGCTCTGTTGTGTTACCTTAAATTGCTAGAATTTGCTTCATAGCCAAGTCCCAAAAACTAGCCTATGCCATGAATAGAATGGTTGCATTCCAGGGAAAAAATCCAAATTCTTCCCACGTGGCAGCAGAAAAGCGAAAGGATACACTGTCACCAGTAATTCAGGTTGTATGTGGGAAGCCTACAGAATTCCGCCAAATGTTGCAGACATGCATGACCAGTGCTATGAAGCAGGAATCTCATTTCTGGTCCCCAAGAAGCACAGATATCAATTACAATGTTCTCAGAAATACAGATGGATACATTTTGCCACAGTTTGTTATATGGTCACCTCTCACTAACCTGTGGGGTTTACAGTCCATCAAAGTACTTATCTAATAGTGGCAAAATCACAGTTGGGGAGATCGAGATCTCATAAAATACAGGCAGCTGGGAAAAATAATTGCTTTAATATATGTGATGAAGGCAGTAGTGAAAGTTCTAGAAGGTCTCCACTCCCAGAATAACCACTATGTGATCATGAGGTGGCCATATGGGGTGATCCTTTTGAATTGCTTTCTTCAGTTGTCTGGGAGACATTGTCCACATCATCTGCTAAGGCAGAGGCTCCCAGCAGCAAACCTGGCTCTCTGCAGTGTATTCGAGTCAGCCCTCACTGGCTGGAAATGGAAAACCTTTTGCAATTGCTTGTTCACTCTGGGTCTCCCTCTCTCCCTCCTTCCTTCTCATTTTCCTCCCTCTCTCCTTCCCTCCTTCCCTTTTAAAATACAAGTCTAGGCAGTTGTGTAACCTTCAGACTTTTCATAAATTATGCAAGAGCTTAAGGGCATAGTTTTTAAAGTCTGGTCTTTCATCCCAAATTATTTGAGAGCATCAGTCTTAATATCTTCATTTCTCTCTCTCTAGGTACTGTCCTGTAATACCCTACCTCCTATAGTACCCTGTAGGATTCACCCTCTGGAGTCTACAGGGGGAAAGAGCAATAATTTAGGATTTTCCTGTTCTTCTCTTAGGAATTAGGACAGAAGTAACAAGATAGCTGATTTTATATTTTTTGTAACCAGTTTAAAAGCATTATCTCAAAACCTAGAATAAAAGATTGATGCATATAAAGTGCTAAAAATAATAATAACCCTTGCTGTTATGAGCAGAGCTGAGAAAGGAGCCGGGGAGAGGGAGAGGTGGCTGAGTGTTGGGACATCAGGGAGGAAGGAAAATGCAAAGATAAATATGGAAATAGCTTCTTGGATATAAGCAAATAAATTTTCAACAAAGAACTGTGCAAGACCTACTGTATGTTTTCAGATCTCCACATTTTCAGAGGTCAGACCAAGAAGTGGGCCCAGGGTGCAGCACAAAGGATTTAGGCTAAGCCTGCAGACTGTCTGTCAGGGTGACTCAATGGGGGTCAGGTCACAATATGGGTTAGGATTTAGTTCAGCCGCCAGTGACGGGAACACCCACAAATCACAGGCTTCCATAAGGTAGATCACCTAGAAGACCTGGAGGCTGGAGGTCCAGGGCTGGTGTGTTGGCCCCACAGTCATCAGGGACCCAGCCTCAATCAGACCTTCCACCCAGCCATTCCTTGGTGTGGCTCCCCACTCACCGTCCAGAATGGTGTTGAGGCTCCAGCCATCACTTCTCAGCTCCTTGGTCAGAACTGAGTCCTATGGCCACATCTCCCTGGAAGAGACAGAGATTGAGGAATGTGGTCTTTTGGCTGAATGGCAACATGCCCAGCGAAAACAGGGCTTCAGATGACTTGAGAGTGAAAGGGAGAATCTCCATAACTAAGCAAAGTCAGCATCTTTTCTCATCCTGGGGTATTTGTTTACCAGATACCCAGTGCCTGATGTTTTCAGGCATTGTTCAAGGGCAGTGGGGAAAAAGTAGATGGATTTCTGTTTTCGTGAAACTTACAGTCTAGTGGGAGGCAAGACAGACAAAAAACGAACAATAAAGCATGGCCGAGTTGACAACCTGCATTCCACACTCAAGCTGTCTTCAGATGAAGCCGTACAATATTAATGATGGGAACGGACGGTGTCAAACATCACCATCTAAAGCCTGCAGGCACCCTGGACAGGCAGCGGCTGCATCTCTTTGATGCAAATTCCATCCTTCAGACACTCCCAAGTGAGTGTCTGCCCAGTGAGAAGGAGGGAGAAGTAAACAAGTAGTAAGCCAGAGCCCCACCTAAAAATCAGCCCCTGAGTTACTCTTCAGCTAGCGCTCCTCATGGGCCAATGTGCAAAGAAGCACTAGAGAATAAGAATCTAGCCCTAAAATTCCAGGGCTTTTTGTTGTTGTTGTTGTTGTTGTTTGGTGGAAAAGGATTTGGAGCTATTTCTTTGCTGAGGTGCAAAGTAGTGTAATAGGCCGGGCATGGTGGCTCACACCTGTAATCCCAGCACTTTGAGATGCTGAGGTGGGTGGATCGCTTGAGCCCAGAAGTTTGAGACCAGCCTGGGCAACATGGCAAAACCCTATCTCTAAGGAAAAAAAAAAATTACAAAAATTAGCCAGGCATGGTGGCACGTGCCTGTTTCAGTCCTAGCTACCAGGGAGGCTGAGGTGGGAGGATCGCTTGAGCCCAGGAGGCCAAGGCTACAGTGAGCTGAGATTGCACCACTGTGCTCTAGCACAGTGAGACCCTGTCTCAAAAAAAATAATAAATAAACATTTTTGAAAAGTAGTGTGATAAGTAATAATTTTGTGGCTCCCATGGGGGTTTGAAGGGCAAGCTGGGAAACGTGGGAAAACCACAGGGACACAGCTTTTTTCTGTTCATGGGACCTTCAGCAAGCGGTTCCTGGTCAGCAAGCCTGGTCTTGCTGGGAACTGGGCAGGTTTCCAGGTTCAGTTCACATGTTGTAAGCGGGTATGGTTCTAAATTAAACCTGCCCCACTCAGCCAGGTGGACACGGCTGTCCACCCAGCACTCACTGCCATGGCCACTGTGCAATACCGCAGACCAGTGATTCTCAAACATCTGAGGTGAAGGACCAGGGTTGTCTTTTTAAATTTGTTTCAGTTTCCTATCTGTCATAAAAATGAAATATTAGAAATCTGAAATAAAGACATAGACTTCTGTTATTAGATTCAAGAGACATAAAATTGCTCTGTCCATTTGCCCTAAAAGTTTCTAAAGACTGACTCAATTCCTGAACATGAGTTTACCAACAGCAAAGAAGTCAGGGCCATCGCTACCAGCCCAAGGACTGTGCTTTGGGCCTCACTGCCCAGAGGCCCAGGATCTAAGGCCAGAAGGGAACAGCTGCCCTCCCCACGCTATGTCAGGACAGTCCTGAAGAAGAATGAGGAAGCTCCCCGCTGGGAAGAGAGCAGGCTGGGCTGCTGTGTCTTGCTGTCTGTACATCTCTCTGGCCCTTCCTGCCCAGCTGCTTGAGTAGACTGGTAAAAGGAACCTCTTGGTGGACTCTCCTACCATAGTCCCCATGTGCAGGTGAAAATTTTATTATATGGTTGCGGCCGGAGAAACGAAAGGTCACAGCTCTTTGTAATCATTATCCAGGCTCCCCTACCTGAACGCAGGCTTTAGCATAACTGGTTGGATTAGTGAAGCAGGCGGTCACCTCCAGCTGGCATGGCCTGGTGTGGCCTGGGCAGGGTGAGCTCATGGTTGACTCTGTGTTTCAGTTCTCCAAGGAGAGGCACATCATGGACAGGACCCCTGAGAAGCTGAAGAAGGAGCTGGAGGAGGAGCTGCTGCTGAGCAGCGAGGACCTGCGCAGCCATGCCTGGTACCACGGCCGCATCCCCCGACAGGTACCTGGTCTTGTCCCTTCCAGCGCACACACAGCTGCTCTCAGGCAATGTACAGATTGATGACCCGCAGGGTCCCATTCCAAGGCCACATGGGAGGAAGCTCCTGTGTAACCAAAAACAAATACTCTAAAAATGACTTCATTTAGACCCTTCTCTAAGAAGACCTTGGGAAGAGCTGAGGTCAAGAACCCGAAGCACACATCCACATGTTCAGGAAGTGAAGGGATAGCCAGTGCTCCTGGGATCTGCAAGCACAGAGTTGTGGGAGGCAGCAGCCACAGGGTCAGTAACCGGAAGAACTAGGAGGGCGGGCTGTGGCCCAGGTAATTGAACACTTGGCCAGCTGCCAGCAGCCTCAGACCATTTGCAGCCCCTCCTTCTCAAGGCAGTGGCTTAGCTTAGGGAGGAGAGAGGGCGGGTGGCCTAGACCAAGAAGGCTGCCTCTGCCCCATTGAGCTGGCAGTTATTCACACTCTGCATCGCTTCCCTACTGGATCCCGTGACCCAGAGGTGGGGAAGAAGGGGAATTAAACCCATGACCACAGACTCGTGGCCCAGAATATACTGTGTGATCGTCATTTGGGTGATTGCCATGAATAATGTTTTTTCATTTAATACTGTAAAAATTGAAAAATAGAGTAAGTCTGCAGAATTGAGGCATAGAATTTCCCTTGGGTTTTTATTGTAAACCTGATCTGGCCAATCATTAACCAAGGACAACATGACAGGAAATGCGTGGACAAGGGCTGGGGGGAAGGGCATCATGTCGTAAGTTTTTTTTCGTTTTTTTTTCTTTTTTTTGAGACAGAGTCTTACTCTGTCGCCCAGGCTGGAGTGCAATAGTATGATCTCAGCTTACTGCAACCTCTACCTTCTGGGTTCAAGCGATTCTCCTGCCTCACCCTCTCCAGTAGCTGGGATTACAGATGCCCACCACCACGCCCTGCTAATTTTTATACTTTTAGTAGAGACGGGGTTTCACCATGTTGGCCAGGCTGGTCTCGAACTCCTGACCTCAAGTGATACACCCACCTCGGCCTCCCAAAGTGCTGGGATTACAGGCATGAGCCACTGTGCCTGGGCTTTTTTTTTTTTTTTTTTTTTTTTTTTAAAATGTAGTAGATTTCTTGGCACAATCAAATAAATAATTATTCTGACTTTGTTTTTTTAAGTTTAAAATTGATTGTAGAAAACATAGATAGCAAAAAGAAGGAAATTAAACTCTTATCCATAATTCTCCTCATAATTCTCTTGGGGATAACCATGATGAATACTTTTGTGTACATACATCCTCCCGGGCTTTTTGAAATCAAGTATGAGATTGTACTGCATATACTTTTTGGTAGCCCATTCTACTCACTTACTATGTCCTGGGAATTTTCACCCACTGTAGAATATTCTGCACCAGCCTACATTATATGTCTGTCCACGGTATGCATGCACTACAATTTACTGGACACGTAGGGTGTTTCTAATACTCTGACCAACATCCTTTAAGATTGCTGTGTTCATACCTACAATTATTTTCACAGGCTCAATTTTAAGAAATGGAATTTCTATGTGAAAACATTTTTAAGGCAAAGATGCAATTTTAAAGTAACCATGGTAGCCTACTATTTTGACCTAACAGAAGTATACTGTTGATCAAATGTTGGAATGTCCCAGAAAATTTGTCAGAATTATAAAACTGATACTATCACCACCTTCTGTCTCCTTATCATGGTCATTAAATTTGTTTACTACTTGCATGAGTATTAATTTTCAGTGATAAATCGTTCCAAACTGGATAACTGAACACTATAACCATAACCATAATAACGAGTTATTGCTAACATTTTAGCCCCTTAAATCTTTGTACCCATTCTGTAGGTAATATTATCATTTGTGTTTTTCAGATGATATAAGTGAGCCACAAGGAGATTATGTAATTTGTCCAGAGTCATACAGCTGAGCCAGGATGCAAACCCATGTGGTCAGGCTACAGGAACAGCCAGGCTGCACCACATTATAAATTCTCCAGTTGCTATAAGCAGCAGCATCATGCTAGTTAACTATTTTTGAGCATCCACTGTGTTCCAGCGCTTGCATATATTATGTATACAAATACATAACCCTCATAGTAACTGTAAGATGAGGGACCCCAGCCTGACTTTGTTCCAGGCCTTCTAGCCAGTAATTGGTGTGTCCAGAATCCATACCCCAGTCCTGCATGTGGACTCCTCCCCACTGGCCAGGCCTGGAGAGGGGCATCTTAGAAGAGGGCCCCTAGGATGACTTCTAGACACTAACAAATACCCTTCTTTCTCCTCACTCCCCTTGTTGGGGAGGGAAAATCAGGCCTGCCAGGCACACATTTTCTCATTTCTTATTTCCTGTTTCATTACATCGTTCAGATCTGTATAAACGTCATGTTCTTGTGACACCTCCCCAACCACCCTATTTTACTGGACAGCCCTCATCCCCTCCCCGGCACTTCCTGCCTCCTTTCCTGGTTTACTTTTTCCCTGACCTTACAGCTGACGTACCATAGCCGTTGGTTATTTATCCTCACTAAAACAGAAGCTCCCCACCAAAAACAGGAGCTCCATGAGGTGGGCTCTTGTGTGCCACTGTCACCACTGCATCCCCTGAGCCTGCAGTGGTGCTTGGCACGAGTAGGTGGTCAGTGCATAGTTCTTGAATGAATGATTGGATCTTCTATGAATTTGATCTTTGAAAAACTAAAGAGCTGACCCAAGAAGAGACATAGTAGCATTGTCTTCTGTTGGCCCAGAGAAGTGGGTAGCCATAAGCTTTTAGAAGGAATGTGAATTTGCCTTTCCTACTCCTCACTCACCTTTTTGTCCCAAAGGTGTCTGAAAACCTTGTGCAGCGAGATGGCGACTTCCTAGTTCGTGACTCTCTGTCCAGCCCTGGGAACTTTGTCCTGACCTGTCAGTGGAAGAACCTTGCTCAGCACTTCAAAATCAACCGGACAGTTCTGCGACTCAGCGAGGCCTACAGCCGCGTGCAGTACCAGTTCGAGATGGAGAGCTTCGACTCTATCCCCGGCCTGGTGCGCTGCTACGTGGGCAACCGCCGGCCCATCTCCCAGCAGAGTGGCGCCATCATCTTCCAGCCCATCAACAGGACGGTGCCCCTGCGGTGCCTGGAGGAGCGTTATGGCACCTCCCCAGGCCAGGCCCGGGAGGGCAGCCTCACCGAGGGAAGGCCGGATGTGGCCAAGAGGCTGAGCCTCACCATGGGTGGCATCCAGGCCCGAGAGCAGAATTTGCCCAGGGGAAACCTCCTCAGGTAGGTCAGGGCCTCCTCTGCAGGACTATGAGGGGCGCCAGGGGTGCCCAAGGTGAGTTAGGCAAATGAAGAATTCATCATGGAACAGAGATATAAAAGATGTTAATAGGAATGCCGACTGTTCACGGAATAGCTGTCACGAGGCAGTGAACGATTAACTCCCAGCTGAGCAGTGCCAGCAATGAATGGTACAGGAGCTGAGGAAGAATTTGGGGGGGCGCTGATGGGGAGACCTTGTGAAGGGGGTAGACTTGGCTGGTCTGATCGCTGGGGGAAATTTGGATAGATGCTGCAAAGGGCGGGGGGGGTTCCAGGTGGGAGGCATAGCATGGGCATAAGTGTGGGGACAGAAAACGGTATGAAGAGCTTGTAGTGAATGTGCTGGTGGGGCTGGAACAAAGGGTCTGTGCAAGGGACCCGTAGCAGTGGGCTTAGGGAGGTAGCCCCAGCCAGATCGTGGGGGCCTTAATGCCAGGTGCAGGGCTTTAAGGATGCTGCACAGACTCAGCATAGTGAACACGGTGTCCTAAGAATAGAAATGGACAGCGATGTACCGGGCGCGAGGAGTGAGACAGGAAGGAACAGGAAACCCAGTTAGTGAGTCATGGAGTGCCCCGGCTGCAGGAGTGCAGTGGAGGGACAGTCAAGAGATGTAGGAGCGTGGCCTCCCAGGGCTCTTCTTCACGTGGTACAGTCAGAGGGGCGGGCACATTGGAGACCACAGGCGTGACCAGGAGGGAGGGGACTTTGGAGGATAAAACACACTTTTTCATCTGAGCTGGAAGACTATGGGCTTGTTGAGTGCCACAGTCCAGCAGCAGTTTTGGGGTCCAGGAGGGGAGTTAGGGCTGAAAACTTAAATCAGGGCTTGGTCCACCTGGAAAGGGTGGTTCACTTGGTGAGAACAGATGAGATTTCTAAGATAGGAGATGCAGAGAGCATGGGTCTGTAGTCTGAATCTCAGGGAATGGGGGAAGAGAAGGATTCAGGGCACTTGGTGGAAAATCAAGGCTTCAAAACCTCACTGATCTTAAGCACCCAGCTGTCAAATGTCAGCGACATTGGCCTGCATTTGTATAGGGCCCGTCTTTCACAGAGCTCAAAGTCTTTGTGCATATTATCTAAAAGCACTAGGAAAGGAAAGGAGGGAAAAGGCAGGCATTGGGGACATAGATCCAGTCCAGCCCCTCAGTCGCACAGCAGCCCTGACCTGGCTCCCAGCTTCTAATCTTATGCACGTAAACCAACGTATTTTATTCTACTCACTGGTTTTTTGTTTTGTTTTTTTTTTTTTTTGGTCCATGAGGAAATGTCATAAACTGTCATTTCTATACTGCAAAACTTCGGGAGGAAAATACAGGACTCTGTGTGGAATGCAAATGACAGCTGTGTGCTGCCTGGAGGCTCCGGCACATGCTAGTCAGCATCTGGCTGGGGACCCAGTAGCCAGGCACAAATGCCGGCTCCACACTGGGCAACTGTTCAACCATGGGCAAGCAACTTGACCTTCCTGGGCCTCACCTTCTTCATCTGGAAAGATGGAGCTTGTGAGGTGTATATGATTTAATATATGCAAAGTGCTCAGAACAGTGCAGGCACATAGGAGGTGCTAGGGAAGTGTTCATGATAATTATTATCTGGAGAGGAGTAGAATGTCAGACTCAGACCCAGCACAGTGGCTCACAACTGTAATCCCAGCACTTTGGGAGGCTAAGGTGGGCAGATTGCCTGAGCTTCAGAGTTCGAGACCAGCTTGGGCAACATGGCACAACCCCGTCTCTACAAAAAATATGAAAATTAATATAAGGAGCTCAAACAACTCTATAGGAAAAACTCTAATAATCTGATTTTAAAAATGGGCAAAAGATTTGCTCTTTTGAGAAATGAGTATTTCTCAAAAGAAGACATACAAATGGGCTGGGCACAGTGGCCCACGCCTGTAATCCCAGCACTTTGGGAGGCAGAGGCAGGTGGATTACCTGAGCTCAGGAGTTCAAGACCAACCTGGCCAACATGGCGAAACCCCATCTCTACTAAAAATGCAAAAATTAACCAGGTGTGGTGGTGCATGCCTGTAGTCCCAGCTACTAGGGGACTAAGGCAGGAGAATTGCTTGAACCCAGGAGGCAGTGAGCCGAGATCATGCCACTGCAGTGGCAAACAGGCATATGAAAAGTTGTTCAACATGATTGGTCATCAGAGAAATGCAAATCAAAACTATAATGGGTATCACCTTACCCCAGTTAAAAAGGTCTATATCCAAAAGACAGGTAATAACAAATGCTGGTGAGGATTGTGGGGAAAAGGGAACCCTCCTACACTGTTGATGGGAATGTAAATTAGTACAACCACTATGGAGAACAGTTTGGAGGTTCCTCAGAAAACCAAAAATTGAGCTACTATATGATCCAGCAATCCCACTGCTGGGTATATACCCGGAAGAGTGGAAATCAGTATATCAAAGAGATACCTGCACTATGTTTGTTGCAGCACTGTTTTCAATAGCTAAGATTTGGAAGCAGCCTAAGTGTCCATCAACAGCTGAATAGATAAAGGAAATGTGCGTATACACCGTGGAGTACTATTCAGCCATGAAAAGAATGAGATCCTGTCATTTGCAACCACATGGATGGAATTGGAGATCATTATGTTAAGTGAAATAAGCCAGACACAGAAAGACAAATGTTCTCACTTATCTGTGGGATCAAAAAGTCAAAACAACTGAATTCTTGGACACAGAGAGTAGAAGGATGGTTAGAGCCTGGGAAGGGTCGTAGTGGGTGGGGAGTGCGGGATGGGAGGGAGGTGGGGATGGTTAATGGGTACAAAAAATTTGGAAAGAATGAATAAGACTTATTTGATAACACAATAGGGTGACTGTAGTCAAAACAACTTAATTATATATTTTAAAATAAAGAGTGTAATTGGATTGTTTGTAACTCAAAGGATAAACGCTTGAGGGCATGGATACCCCATTCTCCATGATACGCTTATTTCACATTGCATGCCTGTATCAAAACATCTCATGTACCCCATAAATATATACACCTACTATGTATCCACAAAATTTTTTAAATATAAAAATTAGCTGGGCATGGTGGTGTGTGCCTGTGGTCCCAGCTACTCGAGAGGCTGAGGTGGGAGGATTGCTTGAGCCTGGGAGGTTGAAGCTGCAGTGAGCCATGACCATGCCACTGCACTCCAGCCTGAGCAACAGAGCAAGAGCCTGTCTCAAAACAAACTAAAAAACTCAGGGCAATTGCAAGGAGGGAGGCAAGACCTGATATTTAGAAATCCTCCTTTTCATAGTAATAGGATTGGACTTGAGATCCCTTAAAGTGTTAGAAGGGGTACCTTTTCTTCTGTTTCCTTTGGGAGGGATAGGCTGCTGAATGGTTGAAGCAGGGAATTAATGTCACGCACAGAGTGGGAGTGTATTCGGCGAGATAACAGAACCACTGCTGTGGGGAAGGCCTCCTAGTTGGCCCTGAATGATCCTGGTTTAAAAACTTTTTAAGATAAGAAATGAAAAAAAGACGAAGAAAGTCTCTAAGTCAACAAGTCAGGCCTAATAGAGCCACTTTTCTGTTTGCCCTTTGGAATGCAGATCCTCCTAGAACTTGTCACCACTTTGTACAGGCAGCACGCCCAGAAATGTTTAAGTGGGAGGAGGGGAAAAGATGGCCCATGGCCTGCTGCCCTGCCCCAATGTCCTTCAGTGGCTCCCTTATGCAGCTCTGGCGAGGTGCCACCTGCCCTGACGTCGGGCCTGCTAGTTGGCTGGCTGGTGGCCTGCTCTGGGCAAAGGTGTGTGCTCACAGGCAGGTTGCATTCCACGCCCTGCCGTTCTGGCCCCTGGAGTCCAGCCGCAGTGGTCACTGCTTAAATATCACTTCTCGGGAGACATTTCCTTTTGTAATTTGCCCTCGGTCTTGCCTTATCTTCGAAAGGTTGCTGGAATTTCTCTGTTCCTCGGAGTTTGGGGGTTTTTTGATTTGTTTTTTCTTTGGTGCTTGTGAAGGTAGGAAAGAACTTCGTGATTTCTGTAACATAAGAATGTTTTATGTTTATGGGAAGGCCAATTAAAGTTCATAACAACTTAGCTGGTGCAGTGCCTCCGTCTCTAGCTAGGGAGATTCTGGTGCTTGGTGCTGGAGAAATTCCCAATCTGAATTGGAAAGGGACAGAAGGAATAACAGCGAGTGTGTTGAAAGTTACCTTCCACCTTTTCCTTGTGTGGTTACACAGTGTGCCTCCCAACTGCTGCTTGGTGACCATGCCGATGCCTTTTCCCAGCTCAGCAGGAGGAGGCTGTGTGAGGGTCCCCCCAGAGCATCCAGGAGGTTGGGGATGGCAGCCTCCCCAGGAAGTCCTGCAGGTTATTTGGGGGTTGCTGAGATTTGCACCAAAATGGAAGTTTCCCCACAGCTTCCTTCCTAACTGCAACACTGTGGAGCGTGTGGAAAATGCATGTTAGTTAGGCAAGCCATTCCCTCTGGGCCTGTAAGTAGTTTTAGGCTCTGTTAAAAGTACACATTCCAGTTCATCAGATTTTCCCGGGAGTATCGTAAAACTTTTACCCTGCTCTGTTCAACAGGATGGAAAGGCCCAGAGGAGGCATCCTAGGACTTAGCTGCATTGGTCATGGGGACAGGGGGATGGAGCACACAACACAGTCATATATTAATCGCCCCATCAGTAATTTGTTTCTCCAGCGGACATTCCTTTACTTTTAGGGTATGCTATAGCACTCTCCTTCTGAGCAGTTTTCTTTTTTTTTTGTTTAAGTTCCCATGGCATTGCCTAAAGGTTTTATTTTACACTTTAGCAACACGTTTCCATCCTATTTGTCTTTTACTTCAGAAACAAAGAAAAGAGTGGTAGCCAGCCAGCCTGCCTGGATCACATGCAGGACAGAAGAGCCTTGTCCCTCAAAGCCCACCAGTCAGAGAGCTACCTGCCGATTGGTATGTTTCGGGGAATTTTCAGGGAGAACGTCAGTGTGACCCTGGTTTCCTTCAGGCTGTTACCCTGCCCCATCTAATTGTCTCATTCAAAAATGACACAAGGCCTCAGGCCTGCAGCCTGGAGGGGAATGGGTTTGCAGAATTATATCCGGCAGCGAAGCACTGAGCTAGACACCGTATGCCAGCTTTTAGGCCTCGTAGCAAGCCTTCAGGGTAGGCATGATTATTGCCATTTCACAGCTGAGGAAACTGAGGCACAGATAGGTTAAGTAACTTGTCCAGAATCACCCAGCATTTGAACCCAGGTTTTCTGATTCAAGCCCCTTTGAAAACTGGTGGTCTTCATGACAAATGAGCCTACTCCCTTTTCCCGGGTGGGTGGGTGGCTCCTGGGGCTTTTGGCAGAACAGCTGTCCAGGCCACTGCCCTTGCTCTCCATTCTGCTTTCAAGGCTGGAAGAGTGGTAAGGTATGGGGTGTGGGGAGACCTAATAAGCAGTTACATTAGTAAGACGGGGGGTTGTTTTCATTATTTTCATGACTGACTTTCCCTGGGACCACAAAGGGATTTTCCTAATGCCCCCGTGTAAACTACTTCCATGTAGGTTACCCCAGTGTCTCTTTCCCCTCCCTGTCTCCAGCTCCCCTTTGGAAGCTGGCTGGGATCCACCCTTTGAGAGTGGCATTTTAGGTGGCTAACGACTTCTGTTTCTTAGGGCAAGGTTACATTATTCATGCCCTCCTTGCTCATATATTTTATCATTCTGACTGTCCCAGCCTTCTATGACCATACAACAACATTTGTAACCCAGGCGTCAGCAGTCCCCGGGATTTCGAATTGCACCCAGGAGTATGGGATGGGGCAAGCCCAGCCCAGCCCTCACAATGCTGTAGACTCCCTGAGATTGGGTGTGGGACAGTCACATTGAATTTTCTTTTGGAAATGAAAATGAAAATTGAAACCCAAGGGCATGAACGGAGGGCCGGGGAGCTGCCACTCTGGTTTTGTTTGTTTTATATTCTCCACACAGATGAGCTTTCTCTGACCTTTTCTTATCCCCCACAGGCTGCAAGCTGCCACCTCAGTCCTCGGGTGTGGACACAAGCCCCTGCCCAAACTCATCTGTGTTCAGGACGGGAAGCGAGCCCGCCCTGAGCCCAGCAGTGGTTCGGAGGGTCTCCTCGGATGCCAGGGCCGGGGAGGCGCTGAGGGGATCAGACAGTCAGTTGTGCCCTAAGCCCCCGCCTAAGCCCTGCAAGGTGCCGTTCCTCAAGGTTCCCTCATCTCCCTCTGCCTGGCTCAACTCAGAGGCCAACTACTGTGAACTGAACCCAGTGTTTGCCACAGGCTGCGGCAGGGGAGCAAAGCTACCCTTATGTGCCCAGGGAAGCCACACAGAACTGCTCACAGCCAACCAGAATGGGGCGCCAGGTCCCCGGAACTCTGGCATCAACTACCTGATCCTTGATGATGATGACAGGGAAAGACCTTGGGAACCTGCAGCAGCTCAGATGAAGAAGGGGCAGTGGAACAAGGGCGAGTTTGTGACGCCCCTCCTGGAGACTGTCTCCTCCTTCAGGCCCAATGAGTTTGAGTCAAAGTTCCTTCCCCCTGAGAATAAGCCCCTGGAAACAGCAATGTTGAAACGTGCAAAAGAACTGTTCACCAACAACGACCCCAAGGTCATCGCCCAGCACGTACTGAGCATGGACTGCAGGGTAAGAGCTGGGGGTCCTGGTGCTGTTCTGGCTTTTCAAGGTTTGGTAAGAGCTAGGGGTCCCGGTGCTCCTCTGGCTTTTGTAGGTTTGGAAGGAGGGGATCCATCTGGCCTCACTCTGCCTTACCTATTAAATGCTTTGCCCTTAGGAAGGTCTGAAGATAACACCAGCATGGGAATTTATTTAAGGGGTGGGAACCACAAGCTGGGACAACCTTTGCCCAAACAGGAAGCTTATAAAATTCATCTCGGACAGAGGGATGACAGGCTGCTGCCGGGGGTGGGGGCCGCCATCTTCTCCCACCCACCCCTGCTGGCATCAGCAGCTGCAACAGAATCCTCCTCGCACCTGGTGCTTATTGAAAAACTACCCCCTTGCCTCAGCTCCATCAGAATTGGTAAAGCCAAAGCTACAGGAGAGTAGACTGTAGATGAAAATGTAGTTTCTGGAGTAGCAGACCTTGGTTATTTTTATTACATTATACTTAATGCATTACATATTTATTTTATTACTAAAATGATCTTTAGTATAAACATCTTTAAAGCTACCTTGATTTTTAAAATAATCCTTCCTCAATTTAGAAAAACTCTAAAATGGCCGGGCATGGTGGCTCAAGCCTGTAATCCCAGCACTTGGGGAGGCCAAGGCGGTGGATCACCTGAGGTCAGGAGTTCGAGACCAGCCTGAGGCATGGAGAAACCCCATCTCTACTAAAAATACAAAATTAGCTGGGCTTGGTGGTACATGCCTATAATCCCAGCTACTTTGGAAGCTGAGGCAGCAGAATTGCTTGAACCTGGGAGGCGAAGGTTGTGGTGAGCCGAGATCGCACCATCACACTCCAGCGTGGACAACAAGAGCAAAACTCTGTTTCAAAAAAAAAAAAAAAAATTCTAAAATACAGATTAAAAGATAAAACCACACAAAATCCAGTTTCCTGGAGATCACCATTGTCAGCATTTGGTTTATGCGAAAACATTATTTTCTCTGTAAATGGATACATGTAAATAATTGCATGTGTAATATCTATTTGCCACAGAAATGGCACAGGTCTGTACACACTATTCCAAACCCTGAACCTTTCATTGACCAACATGACTGTCTTTCCACATGATTAAATATTTACATCGTCACCTTTTTTTTTTTTTTTTTTTTTCTGAGATAGGGTCTCACTCTGTCACCCAGGCTGGAATGCAGAGGTGCGTTCACAGCTCATGGCAGCCTTTGCCTCGCGGGCTCAAGTGATCCTCCCACCTCAGCCTCCTGAGTAGCTGGGACCACAGGCGCATGTCACCACACCTGGCTAACTCTTTGTATTTTTTGTAGAGATAGGGTTTTGCCATTTTGCTCAGGCTGGTCTTGAACTCCTGAGCTCAAGTGATCTGCCTGCCTTGGCCTCTCAAAGTGCTGGGATTATAAGTGTGAGTCACTGCACCCGGCCCATCACCATTTTTTTTGTAGGAAACGTTTATTTTAGATGTGAGTGACTTTTGTTCATAGGTAGTCCCAAAGCAACCTCATCCTTAAAAGAGATTAAGTCACTTTTTCATATCCGTGGGGATTTGTTTTAGGACCTTCAGTGGCTAGCAAAATCCACAGAAGCTTGCATTCCTTATATAAAATGGAATAGTATTTGCATATAACCTATGCAATCCTCCTGTATACTTTAAATCATCTCTAGATTATTTATAACACCTAATACAATATATGTGCTTTGTAAATAGCTATTATACTGCATTGTTTAGGGAATAATGGCAAGGAAAAAAGTCTACATGTTTCATACCAATGCAGCTTTTTTTTTTTTCCTGAATATTTTTGATCCTTTGTTGGTTGAATCTACTGTTGCAGAAGCCATGGATAAGGAGGGCTGACTGTATTCTAGACACCAGATGCTGTCTCAGGTGATGGTGGGCTCGGTCCACCTTTTCAATATAAAGAGGCTGGTTCCTGGGCATTTGAAGCCCTTCTTTATTTGTAGCTCAGGGAAGTCAATTAGCTTCAGATGTCAGGGCTTATTTAGGAGCTGGGTTTTCCTTCCTATGTGTTGAATCATGGCAAGAAGTCCAGTCTCAGAACACTCCTGCAGGGAGTGCCAAAGTTGATGGAGGGCTCCCCCAAACAGGCTTGAGGAACTTTAGGCAGCTGCTGACCATCCTGGAGTAAACAAGGCCCTTGCTGACAACGGAGCTTGAGGGATGACTCAGAAACCAGAGTAACTCATTGCCCAGGCCTGGGAGGTGGGGCTGAGGGTGGACTTCTGCTGAGCAGGCCCTGAGAAGAGAGCCAGGGCTGCATTGGAAGAACAAGGGCCTGCTGTACTTTTGGCCGGATGGCCTCAGGCAGTGCTCACAGGTAGTCACGCAATTTGCAAAGTTATCTGGACCTCACTTTAAAGCGAGCTTAACCTGTTTGGGAAGTAAGAGGATTGAGGATTTCTGTTGTAGTCAGTCACGCACATTGGGCCCTGAATCTGAGAGCAGAACCATGTCAGTGGGCCAGGAGGGAGACTCTGGCCTGGTATGAACCTGCGTGGGTTCTCCATAGAGGAAGCTCCTTGTAGAAACAGGCCTGGGTTTACAGAGCAGCCCAATTCCCAGGGGAATGAATCCTTCCTGTGGCCCTGGGCAGGGCTTAATGATCCTCTAGGTGGAGGAGAGATGCCTGCCTGCCCGCCCTTGGCAGGAGGTCTGGGACCTGCCCACTACCTTTGGTAGCCATGAAACTAGACCCCGAGGATGTTCCCCACTGAAGAATGCAGTCTCCCTGGCTTGCTGTAGTGCGTTGTGTCCTCCTAGTGGGGTCTCACTCCCATGTCTGCCTGCAGGCACCCCTGGACAAGGGGCTGGATGGGGTCCCCAGGCAGTGAGCAGGAGCCATGTGTTGAAACTTCCTTCTTCCCTGTCTCTGGAGTCTACCACCATTTCCATATTATCTTCCTGGAACCACTGACTTCCAAGTGGGCATCTCTAAGAGGGAAATACAACCAGATCTGTTGTTTCCCATCCCAAGTGCAGTGGCAGCCCAGACAGGGCCACCCAGAAGCTGAGAGCAGGCTCTGGCTAGCATCTGGGCCCCGCGTGCTGGCTCCCAGCCATGTGGGCAGATGCCCAGATAGGCCATCAGGACAGTGGGTGGTCCTAAGAGCCCTCCAGGCTCCCTGTCCTGCTGCGTCCATGCCCCCACCCCCAAAGGGCCTAGTTAGGAGCCACTGAGCCCCTCCCACCATGCGCAAGGTCTTTGCCTATAGCTAGAAGTGAGGTCCAGTAGTGAAGCACTTGGCCCAACTGAGCCTGAATCCTGCCTCTGCCACATAAGCTGAACAGCCTCCCCTTCTCTGCCTGTCTGTAAGGAATACAGCTACCCAGGTGGTCAGCGAGGACTAGATGAGATAATAATATATTAAAAGCCCTGGGCACCTTGCCTAGCCCACAGTGAGCACTAAGTGTTTATCTGTGTTATATATTCAGACTTGACTGAGCACCTACTGTGCCAGGGCAGCTTGTGGTCTCTGCTCTTGGAGCACCTGCTATCGGGTGGGGGTGGGCTGGGGAGGGACAGTGACGCAGGAGCTTGGACCACAACCCAGGTGGGAAATGCCCTGCAGGGGAAGGCACAGGAGCTGTGGGGCCTCTGGGCAGGGCCTTGAACAGGGAGTTGGGTGTGGAGATGGGGTGGGGATGTCCAAGATGAGTTTGGAAGGCTGCATCTTTGGCCAGATGAACACCAAAAGCATCTTGCAGATGGCAGGCAACGCACATGCGCAGAGACTTAGTTGTCAAAACCCATGGAGAGAGGGATTGGTTTACAGCAGATTCATTCTGTGTGGGTGGAAGAAGATGGGGTTAGGGGTGGGGTGTGGGAGGGCTTCATAGGCCTTTTCTAAGTCTCTACTTCTGGGCTCATACCAGGTTCCTGCCTTCAAGGCACTTTACAGTTGAGTTGGGTGCAGATCTGATCCTCTGTGCCAAGGGGAACAGAACCAGTGAGTGGAGCCAGGCAATCTCATGGCATTTTAGAAAGGCCCTTGCGGCTGGGAGGAGGGCTGGGCTGGGCCCCCATCAGGTGTCTCCTGGGTCCATGCAGCAGCCTCCAAGGCAGTGGAAGAAGGAGCAGTGGGTGGAGTCCAGAGATGCAGCAGAGTAGACCAGCTAAGATTTGGAGGGCAGAAGGAAGCCTCATCGGGGGTGCTTCTGCCACCCTGCCCTGTGGAGTCGGCTCACAGTAAATGCTCTAGACATGTTTGTCCTTCCTTTGTGTCTGTGAGCTGCATAACCTTGGGCATTTGTCAGGGAACCTAATCCAGGCCCTGTGGTGTGAGCTTGGGATCCCCTTGGCCCTCAGGCAAGCAGGCGTGGCTCCAGGGAAGTGACCCAGACATGGCATATATGTGCTGAAGAAATGCAGACTGGAGAGCAGGGGTCGCCGCCCGTCTGCCAGGTTTTCCAGAGCAAAACTGAATCAATCACAGGCCTTTTAATCTCGCCACCCAGAGTGTGGGGGACACCCCTCAGAAGTACAGGGTTTGGGACCTCTGACAGAGGGCAGCTGTCTAAATATGCAAGGAAGCGTGTGTGGCGTGCATCTGGGCTGCCTTGCCAAGGTCAAGTTATAAATCTCTTTCCCAAGATCTGGCCAGAATTCTTCCCCTTTCCACATGGCTGATGATTCACAACTTGTATTTTCAGGTAGCTTTTAGGGGTTCTAAAGTTATCTGAATCCTTTGCAAAGTCCTTGAGAAAGGTGAACTTAGCAGTTACATTAGAAAAGGGGAAACTGAGGCCCAGAGAGCACAGGTAGGAGCACAGTAGGAATTCTGCATCCTGTCCTGGCATCTACCACTGGAGAGCTCATCCACAGGGTCATCCCCTCAGGGTTGACAGTAGTTCAGCCACAGAAGTTACAGGGCAGGGTTAGTAATACCACCTAAACATCCAGATGTGTTTTGATAGCCTGGAGTAATTAAGGTTGAGGACAAGTGTACCAGATCAAGGAGAGGAACCATCCCATGCCTGCCATGTGTTCAGGTGGCTAGACTTGTTGTTGCATCTGTTAGTTCCACTCTTAGCACATCATTGTGCTGTGAGGTGTCATTAGCCGCCATTTAATTTTTCTTTTGTTTTTAGAGACAGTGTCTTGCTCTCACCCCAGCTGAAGTACAGTGACATGATCATAGCTCACTATAACCTCAAACTCCTGTGCTCAAGTGATCCTCCTGTCTTAGCGTCCCAAGAAGCTAGGACTGCAGGCGCACACCACCATGCCTGGCTAATTTTTAATTTTTTGTAAAGATGGGGTCTCGCTGTGTTGCTCAGCTGGTCTCAAACTCCTGTCCTCAAGCAGTCCCCAACCTTGGCCTCCCAAAGCACTGGGATTACAGGCATAAGCCACCATGCCTGGCCTATTGGCCCCATTTTAGAGACACACTGGCTCAGTTGTAACACTTCTCCATGACATTGTAATAACTAATACCTGATTCTAATAAACTGAGATTACATACTAGAATTGAGATGGGTTGAGAGCTGTCTGGGACAAAGATTTTAAGAAAAGCCTCTCAGGAGAAAGAAGAGTGTTTGAGATCTCAGGTTTCCAATCACTGTATACATTTTTAATAGTTTCCAGACCTATAGAGCATTTACTGAGCCCAGGAGAAGCGTAATTAAGGGTAATAGCAGCCAGCTGTGGCTGTTAAGTGAGAACATGAATGGCAAAGCCCACAGCGGAGAGGCTCTTGGATGAGATTCCGCTTTTCCACTGCAGGGGATCAGTCGGCTCCGAACACATGCAGCCCTGCTGTTGGCAGCAAAACGTCGCAGCAGGATCCGGCCTGTGTCAGACAAAAGCGCAGAGGACTGAACTGTCCTCTGGCTGGGCAGAAACACTTAACAAATCTGTAGATCTGCAGAGCAGTGTCAGCATCTCCCACCAGTCTTTCTTTTCCCCCTAAGTTTTATACTCTGTGTATTAAAACACCCTAAACATCATATAAGAACAGCATTGTCAGCAGCTGCTTATAAAGAAATGCAACACATAAAGTGTGTCCACACCATCCTAGTTCAGTGTGTTTCTTCTCATATGCTGAATTCATGCTCAGGCAAGCCCAGTTCCTGATCCAGTGTATTTCAACTTTGGCTCTTGACAGGTTGCTAGGATACTTGAAGTCTCTGAAGAGATGAGGAGGAACATGGGGGTGAGCTCAGGCCTGGAACTCATTACCTTGCCTCACGGACACCAGCTGCGCCTGGACATAATTGAAAGGTGAGCAGTGCCGTCCTCTGCACTTCCGACCCTCCCAGCTCCTTGCAGGCATCAGAGCAGCAGGTTTTAGAACAGAGAGGCGTAGCACCAGCCTAGCCCTGGGGTAATAGCACTTCAGGGCACATGGCCTACAGCGACTCTTCCCAGAAGCCTGAGCCTGAGAATTCCTGGAGTTGCACACAGAGACAGCACAACTCAGGAACAAAGAATGTGTTCCCGTCCCTGCTCCTGGAGGGGTGGATGGACAGAACAGATGGCCTGAAGCCAGTGACTCAATTGGCCCGTGTGAGCAGGAGTCACAGATCCTGCAGCCTGGGGCAGAGCTGGGGCCCCAGCACCATGGAGTCTCCTGGGTCTCCTGCCCAGCAAGCTGCGCCTTTGTCTCTTTGGGAGTTAAGATTGCTTGAGGAATTAGGAGGAGTTTGTGGGAAAGGCTGGGAAGAGCAGAGTCTAGACAGTGTTGTCTTTGAGGGGTGGACAAATAGGGTCAGAGGTTAGGGGATGACGGCACTGGTCTGGGGCCTCCGAGGCATCCCTCCCCTCTTCTCATGAAAAGCCAGGGCCCTGGGCGTCCATTGAAATGGAATGTTTAGGAATTAGAAAGACACCAACAATGAGGTATGTTTTTAAGGAAAGAAGCTCTAGACTAGATATCCATATTACCACAGAGCCAGCCTTTTTGACACATTTTTTAAAAGTTGATTTGGGCAAGACTATCTTGTTAAGTTTTCTGTTTGTCCAGCCCATGTCCTAGTTGCCATGACTGACTGCGCATGGCTTTCCGTGAAGCTCCAGGTCACAGTGCTGTCCAGGACAGCTTTCTGTGGTAACAGACGCGTTCTGCATTGGCTGTTACAGTAGCCACCAGCCACATGTCACTCTCGGGCACCTGAAATGTGACTGATGTGATTGAAGGATGACTTTTTATAATTAGAATTTACTGTTTTCATGGTAAAGAGCCACCTCTCGGGGGATGGATGTCGCTGCTTTAGAGTTTCCTCGGCTGTGCAGCAGATAAAATGACTCCCATGCTGCTGCTGTTTTGCCTCGCAGCCGTGGATGCATCCCATAGAAAATACCCAGAACGCTGAATTGCAGCCGTGTGGGAGGATGGAGGTGAAGACGTGGGCCATGCGGACTTTGTTCGGAAATACCCATTGCTTAAGCCTCTGGGGAATTCTAGGTCCCGCTTCTGAATTTCCCTGCTCTTCCTGATGAGACTTTTCTAGGTTCCAGCCTCTCTCCGGGTGTCCCCTTTTTCCCTCCTGCCCCAGGGGCCTGAACTCCCGGCTCCACTAGCTTCCGTTCTATCAGCAGAGGTGAGCTGTGCCACCACACTTTGCCGTTCCTCCCATGAGACATTTCAGCTTGAAACCCCCCCAGGTTCCAGGCCTCATGAATCTGAGCCCTGTTTTCTTAGTATCATTCAGTGTGCTGGGACAGGCTGAGGGTGACAGGTTTGGGGCTTCTCTCTTGGCTGTTTTCTGACTTTCTGCTTCATTGCTCTTTTCTCCTGACTGCCTCTTGGCTGGGGTCTTGCTCCTTAGCTTGTTGTGACCTGTGGGATCTTCTTTTTAGAGCCTGGGGAGTAGTTTTATTAATTACAATGTGTTTATTAAATAAAGGGCAAGGTTATAGAGGTCCTGATGTGTCACATGACATCACCTTCTTGCATTTGAGAATCAAATACAAAACGACCCTTTATTTTTAATTTACCACCTCACCCATTCCAGGCATACTGCTCTGGAAGTGTCCTTCATGTGACATCTGAGTGCCTCCTCTTGCCAACCACAGGAGCTTTTGCTGCAGATTTGCCAGCCTGAGTTGTTTTTCCCATAGTTGGTGTATCCAGGAGGTTTCAGGCAAATGTTGGTTGAGTGAATGGATATAACCATTCAGTTAACCATTGATATAACACTAGAGGGCCATTAAAACATAGGGGGAGAAAACACTGAATAAAGAATCAATTGAATGCAGCATGGGAAGTGAGTTTATAGTTAAAAGCAACATCTAAAATGTTCTGTCAATGTTAACATTTTGCAAATGGATAAGAAAACTCTTCCAAAAATGTATCAGATAACAACTGGGCGCGGTGGCTCATGCCTGTAATCCCAGCACTTTGGGAGGCCAAGGCAGGTGGATCACTTGAGCCCAGGAATTCGAGACCAGCCGGGCAACATGGCAAAACCCTGTTTCTACAAAAAACACGAAAATTAGCTGGGCATGGTGGCATATGCCTGTGGTCCCAGCTACGTGGGAGGCTGAGGCAGGAGGATCCTTTGAGCCAGGGAGGTCAAGGCTGCAGTGAGCCGTGATCACACCACTGCACTCCAGCCTGGGCAACAGAGCAAAACCCTGTCTCAAAAAAAAAAAAAAAACAAATAATAAAAATATCCTTTAGGTCTATGTTCGGATCCATTAATTGAGAAAGACAAATCAGGAAAAGGAGATAAATGGAGAAAAGAGAAAAGAGATGGAGACAAAGAGGGAAAATGGACCAAGATACAGAGGGAGAGACATGTACAGAGACAACTCTAATAACAACTGCTGTTTATTAGGCGCCTGCCAGTACCAGGCACTTTAATTATTATTATTATTCTTTTTGTTTTGAGATAGTCTCTCTAGTTACCCAGGCTGGAGTGAAGTGGCGCAATCTCTGCTCACTACAACCTCCGCCTCCTGGGTTCAAGTGATTCTCATTCCTCAGCCACTCGAGTAGCTGGGACTACAGGCATGTGCCACCGTGCCTGGCTGATTTTTGTATTTTTAGTAGAGATGGGGTTTCACCCATGTTGCCCAGGCTGGTCTCGAACTTCTGGGCTTAAGCATTGTGCCTGCCTCAGTCTCCCAAAGTGCTGGGATTACAGGCCTGAGACCTGGCTCACTTTAATTATTTTCACACCCATACACAGTCTCTCTTTCTCACAACCCTTGCTCCCATTTTACAGATGAAGAACCTGAGGGGTGGAGCAGTTAGGTACCAGCCCAAGCTTACACTGCAAGTGAGCCCCATACATGCATATATATGCAGACACACTTGGAGGCAGAGCTCATTACCTATTTAACAAACATTAGAGAAATGAGTGATGCTAAGCACTCAATGAATCCCTGCTGCCCTTTGCTCAAGGAGAGCAAGAGACCGACCAACACACCTGGGCACGGAGAGAGCACAGCGTGGAGTAACATCCTAAGCTCTGAACGTTCAGGACAGAGTGGCCCTGGAATTCAAATGCATGCTGTATTTTAGTAACTATAGCTATAAATTGGGGCTTCGCCTCCAGCACTTGTACCACAACCTGTAAGAAATTGAGGCAATTCTGGTCTAAAGCAGTTAACTCCTGGGTCCTGATTTACAGTGGGAAGGAAAAGGGGTCACAGTCTATGCTTTCTGCTGCAGACTGACCCCATTCATATTAATCCTGTTGTCATGCGGAGAAAAGATCACCCTGCTTCCTGTTTTGGGTCTCTGAGGTTGACCCATGTAGTTTAGGATGAGAAAAGGGAGGTTTGTTGGGGAAAATGAGATTTCGATTTTATTAGGGTCTGGCCTTACAGGCACATTCCAGCCCATCAACTATTCAATCTTTATCCTCCTCCCCATTCATTTCCTGGCCTCTGGAGTGGGGCTGGGGAACACCATTCTTACCTCCTCTTTCCTGCCTTTGTTCTGATGGCCATGTTATTGTCCTGGATCAAGCATGTCCTCACATTTTTCCGTCCCTTCCATCCCCAAGTCCAGGGGGCTCAGTGGAGGTGGCCCTGGGCTTCCCCGAGGAGAGATTCTCCGAGCATGTTGGGGGACCTGCTGTCTCCATGAACCTCTCATGGTACAGGGTACTAGAAGCCACATGCACTTCTGAGCACCTTTGCCCCAGGAGCTCCCTCTTTGTGCCCCCAGGCTCAGGGTTGAACGTGGCCCTGTCCGGGGACATCTTGCTTTCTGACTGAAAGTGCACCCTCTGTGGCCTACTTTGGCCCTCCACAGTCAGCCTGCTAAGCGGCGTTCTCTCTGTTGAGATTGGCCGTCTAAACTGTGCTGCTGGCACCTTTTAGAGCAAAAGCAGCAAATGGCACAAAAACAGCCCTGCTCTTGGCTGATTTGGTTTAGTTTTCTCCTAGTCCCATTGGCCCTGAACCTGACCGCTGATCTCCTGGCTTTCAGACACAACACGATGGCCATTGGCATTGCAGTGGACATTCTGGGCTGCACAGGCACTTTGGAGGACCGAGCAGCCACTCTGAGTAAGATCATCCAGGTGGCGGTGGAACTGAAGGATTCCATGGGAGACCTCTATTCCTTCTCAGCTCTCATGAAAGCCCTGGAAATGCCACAGGTAAATTTCCAATTACTTTATGTGTACTTAATGTTTTGTAAAGAGATCTGCATGCCATGTTTGGCAAATCAGACTATTTTAGTCAATCTCAAAAGTAAATTGAATCTTAGTGAAAGCTGCTTCATTTAAGGGACAGTGTCCTAATTATTTGGGGTCTACTTTTTTTTTTTCTTTTTTGAGACAGAATCTCACTCTGCCGCCTAGGCTAGCAGTGGCGCGATCTCCGCTCACTGTAACCTCCACCTCCCGGGCTTGAGTGATTCTCATGCCTCAGCCTCAAGTAGCTGGGACTATAGGCATGCACCACCACACCCAGCTAATTTTTGTATTTTTAGTAGGGACAGGGTTTCACCAGGTTGGCCTCGAACTCCTGACTTCACATGATCTGCCCGCCTCGGCCTCCCAAAGTGCTGGAATTATAGGCATGAGCCAACTGTACCTGGACTGGGGTCTATTTTTTTTTTTTTGAAACGAAGTCTCGCTCTGTTGTCCAGGCTGCAGTGCAATGGTGTGATCTTGGCTCATTGCAACCTCTGTCTTCCAGGTTCAAGTGATTCTCCTGCCTCAGCCTCCTGAGTAGCTGGGATAACAGGTGTGGGCCACCACACCTGGCTACTTTTTGTATTTTTAGTAGAGACAGGGTTTTGCCATGTTGGCCAGGCTGATCTCGAACTCCTGACCTCAGGTGATCCGCCCACTTCAGCCTCCCAAAGTGCTGGGATTACAGGCGTGAACCACCACGCCCAGCCTCTGGGGTCTATTTTTTAAGGCAGTAAATAATTGCTGACAGTCCATGCTTTCTCTTTGATGTACAGTAGCAAGTATCATCCTCATGAACAGTAGTGATTCATGGAGAACCAATTAGGATGAGACATCTGGCTCAAGTGTG